>NC_088380.1:132985500-133293666 GCF_037993035.2 Macaca fascicularis
CCCCTCAAAGCCCCCCAGAGAACGATGAAGGGTTAACCAAAACACCACCAAAGGCAACCACTTATTACCTTTGTTATTCCCACATAAAAAATTGAGCAGAGCTATTGTTTAAGCAGAAGAGGCAGTCCCTCAATGAAGCAATATCCTGTTTGAATAATTTAGGATGGGGCATAGGCCAGCCCACACAGTGCATTTGTGTGACAGGGCGTCCCACTCAGACATCTCCATTTCCGGTATCTAGAGTCGGCTGCCCTCTTTAAAAATCCCCTTGTTACAGTCAGGATAGAAAACAAAAAGCCTAATTTACCAGGAGGCTACACAGATTGTGCTTTCTTAGGCAAATGTTCCACCTGCTTGGCCAATTAGCTTCCTCTCCCGAAAGACTCGTTCAACAGGTTTCTTTTTTCTCTTCTCTGCCTCCTGGGTTGGGGAATGAGGCTGTCACTTCGCTTCGACCCTCCCCTTCCCTCCCTCTGGGCTCTTCCACTCTGGGTCGGACCAATCGCGCCCGCTCCGACGTGTCCAGGTCCGCGGCCCCGAGAGCTTGGCGCGGCCCGGCCTGGATGCGCGGGGCAGAGGGTGCAGGGGAGGGCACGGCGCCGCTTGCTTGGCCTGCGCCCCGGGACCTAGAAGCCGGGACGAGCCGGGGAAGAGCCAGGCGCGCGGAAGTCTGAAGGTGCCCTCCAGACACGGCCCCGATGACTGAACTACAGCAAGATGTGGAAGACACAAAGCCTGCGAAAGTGCTCGGGAAAAGGGAGAGCAAAGTTGGCTCAGCCCAGTGAGTATTCTCAGCTGGGACCCATCCAGGGAGGTGGGAGGAGCGCAACCCAAACTTCTCTGCCCCGGGACGCGTTTTGGGTGGATGCGGATTTCTGGAGTTTCTACATGGACAATCTTGTGGCGCTCTCACTCGCTCGCGCTCTCTCTCTCTCTCTCTCTGTCTAGATACTCAGTTAAGGAGACGGTTTAGATTGATTGAAAAGTCTACTGTAGGTTTTAAACAAATTTTCTTAATTCAAAACTCACTGGATGTTGGGAAAATAATTTTGTAGAAAATAAGCCTAACCACATTGAAGCTCAAAGTCCCAACAGAGCCCTTCGTTTAGAATGACCGTTTTCACAAATTCATTTCAGTTCAGATAATTGAGTGTCTACTTGTTCGATAACGATGGGCAACACAAGGATAAATGTTATTTTGGATCTGCCCTTCTGGAACTTCAACAGCAGAGTGGGGATGGGGGAGGCACAAATGAATATTACTGTACTTCAAGGGACTTTGATGACCATTGCCACATTAAACACACAGACAAGGTATGATAAAGAGTTTAGCCTATAACTGAGTCTTCTTACTGTTAAAATATTTATCTATTTTGCAGGCTTTGGTAAAATTGGTTTGGGAGGAGGAGTTGTTTGTTTTTTCCTACAAAGTGGTATTTTCTAAGCCTACTGAAGTCACTTCTAATTCAGTCTATGATTTTAGACACTAACCCTTCTGAGCTCTAAAACTCTTGTTTTGGTATCAGGATAAGAGTAATTTAGGAAGGAGGACTATATATTATCATAAGGATATACTGATGTGATAATTCCACTTTGAAATCATTTTAAGTTGCCAAATTTTTGTGCTTAGAAACCCAGTCTAACTTCTGTTTTGAACTTCATAACTTAGATTGATTATCACTAAGCTCAAAGTCTTGTTGAAGTCTGGGTGTCCCAATGGATATTTCTTCTAAGAGGATTAGAATGACTTGCTCCTCGCAATTTCCCTGCGTCTGTAACTGCATACATGTAGGCCTCGTCACCTAGAGCCTTAGCCTCCTAAGTAATAGTAGCTGGCACTTACTGAGAATGCTTACTATGTGACAGGGAGTGTGCTCAACACTTTAAATGCATTCTCACAAAGAATGAGGCAGGTGCTATTATTTCCATGTTGCAGATAAAAGCACTGAAGCTCTGAGACTAGGCAGAGTCACACGGTTAATAAAAGAGCATCCAGGATTCAAGCCCAGGTCTCCTAACTTTACAGCATGAACTTACAACCACTATGCTGTGCACTGGTTCCTCTGTTCCAGAATCTATGATGGCCTTCCATGGCCTACTATTAAAAATGGGATCCTCTGCCAAGATTTTAAGATCCTTCATGATCTGGACCCACACAGACCATTGCAACCTCACTTCCTAATACTAGTCAGCATGCACATCTTTTATAGCCAAACAATCATACTAGCAGCCCTATACTTAAAGGGGTGATATGCAGCACTCCCGTGTTCATTGCAGATTACTCATAATAGCCAAGATATGAAATCAGCCTAAGTGTCCATCAACAGATGAATGGATAAGAAAATGTGCTATGTGTACACAAGATGCAAAATCAATCTAAGTTGTCTATCAATGGATAAATGGATAAGAAAATGTGGCATATATACACACTATTATTCAGCCCTTAAAAAGAAAGATCCTGTCATTTGTGACATGGATGAACCTAGAGGACATATGTTAGGCACAATAAGCCAGGAATAGAAAAACAAACACTGCATGATCTCACTTGTGTGTGACATCTAAAAAAGGTTGACTCAGGCCTGGGACTGTGGCTCATGCCCATAATCCCAACACTTTGGGAGGCCATGGCTGGAGGATCACTTGAGCCCAGGAATTTAAGACCAGCCTGGGCAACAAAGTGAGACCCTATCTCTACAAAAAAAAAAAGTTAAGCATGATGGCGCACACCTGTGGTCCCAGTTACTCGGGAGGCTGAGGTGGGAGAATCGCTTGAGCCCAGGTAGTTGAGGCTGCTGTGAGCCATGTTCATGCCACTGCACTCCAGCCTGGACGCAGAGTGAGACCCTGTCTCAAAACTATAATTTAATTTAAAAATAAATTTAAAAGTTGGATTCATAGAAACAGTAGAATGGTGGTTGCCAGGTGCTGGAAGGTGGAAAAGGTGGGGAAGGAGGGAATAGGGAGTTGATCAGAGGGTACAAAGTTTCAATCAGAAGGAGTAAGTTTTGAGATCTATTGCACAGCAAGGTGATTAGTGAATAACAATGTATTGTATATTTCAAAATAACTAAGAGTAAATTTCAAATGTCTCACCATAAAAATGATAGGTAAGCAAGACCATAGGTATGTTGCTTGATTTAATCATGCTACATTATATACATATACCAAAACATTATCTTGTACCCCATAAACATAAGCAATTATGATTTGTCAATTAAAAATAATATTAATTGTAAAATAATTTAAAAATATATTTCCTATAAAACTCAAAAAAAGAAGTGATATGCAGAAGGAATAAGGAACTGGTATGTCAAACATAGGACCCAATGAATCCCCTTCTGTCTTCACTTTTCCTTACCGCTGTTCCTTTCCCCTCTCTACTCTCTCTTCATTTACTTCTAGAAATCAACTCAAGTTTTCCTTCATGTGAAGCCTTCATTCATTACTGGCCATACTCATCTCTTCTTTACTAGTATTCACCTTGTACACATGTAGCTTCCGTCTCATAGAATTTAGCTGCTATTATGATGATTAATTAACAATTAATGTTTATTGACAGTTTAGTTTGTACAAAGTACTGTTTCAAGTTGTTAACATATATTAATTCACCCACTAATCCAGTTGTATTAGTTATCTTTCCTCTGAATAGGTTGCAGACTCGGATTACATTTTTCCTTATTGAATTTCTCAGAGGCCCAAGCAACAGTCACTTTCGATAACCATCTGTTGGCGAGCTGGGGAAGCTAAGACCCCAGACCCACTAATTAAGATATATACTGTAATATGCTTGTAGCTGACAATCAGCTTGACTATGTCGGGGAAATTCTATGTTTAAAATTTTTCTTAATCACATTTCCTATCAGTAGCAGTTAGAATTTCTAGGTACATTTACTTGCCCAAGAGCTATGGCTAATTTGTTCATCTTTCTGCTAGAAGAAGGTGAAGCTGCTGGTACACTCATCACCAAAGTGCATATTTGATGAAAAAATACAATGAACCCCTTTCTGACCAAGAATAAGTACTTTAGCTGTATATTTCCTTTTGAGATCCTAACTTTCTCTGCTTTTATTACCTTTTCTATTCTGAATTTTATGTTCCCAGTACTTGAAGAGTCGTAGCATAGCCTGACTTTTTTTGACACACATTTTTTTTTCCTTCAAGAGGCCAGAATACCCTTGCTCTAACTTTTGTTTGTTTGTGTGTTATTTAAGTTCTGGGGTACCTGTGCACAACGTGCAGGTTTGTTACACAGGTATACATGTGCCATGTTGGTTTGCTGCACCCAGCAACTCGTCATTTACATTAGGTATTTCTCCTAATGCTATCCCTCCCCCAAACCCCCACCGTTTTTACACATTTTATGAAACACACCTTTATTTCTTAAACTTCTTCTGGATCTCATTTAGTAATGTCCAGGTTACTTTTAATGAATTTCAACAAGTACCCAAAATGAATGCTGATATATTGATTCATGTTTCAAATAATGAATTAAATTACATGTAATAACATTCAAATTGCAATTTGAATTTTTAACATTTGAACTTTAATAACTTGAGGTGTAAGAATTTTAGAAATTTGTCCAACTCCATATGTAGGTAGGAAAAGGATAGATGTGGGCAACAAGAACATTTACCTTAAAAGGAAGCTCTCTGGTATTATCAATAAAGGTTGGTTATTTTTAGTATATATTTTTACTTAAAATAGTGAATTCAAGTAAAAATAAATGACCTGCAGTGGCAACATCTCTCATCTAAACGATCTGTCTTTGTGCATGGCATGTTGGAGTTCTTGACAAACAGAACACAGGTTGAAGTTAGGAACTGGTCTTGAATTAGAAACAAGAGAAATAAAGGCAAATATTTGTTGGGCCTAACTCAGTTTCTTAGTGCTTACTTAATTCCAAACTTTGAAAGCTCCCATTTAGCAAAAGAAGATTATCTCTCTATCTGTGTATGTGTGTGCATATAATTTTTTTTTTTTTTTTTTTTTCCAGGTCATCAGATCTGACAGGCTGGGTGTGGTAGCTCACTATAATCCCAGCATTTTGGGAGGCCGAGGCAGGTGGATCACTTGAGGCCAAGAGTTTGAGACCAGCCTGGCCAACATAGTGAAACCCCGTCTCTACTATAAATACAAAAATTAACCAGGCGTGATGGCTTATGCCTCTAATCCCAACTACTAGGGAGGCTGAGGCGAGAGGCCTGGGAGGCAGAGGTTGCAGTGAGCCAACATCGTGGATTGTGCTACTGCACTCCAGCCTGGGCAACATAGCAAGATCCAGTTCACTTTTCATTACAAACTTTGGTGTAGGAAAGAATAATGTATAACATGTTTTAACATATATTAATTCACCCACTAATCCATTAAATATGGGCCTTCAGTGTATGGAAACTCATATTTTAAAATGTCATACATAGCATATTATATTTATAAATTATATTAAACAAATTATATTAAAGTATAACACCCAATGGAGGAGTTTTAAAAAATGGAGAAAAATAAACAGTGTGCTCTGGTTTGAAAGGTTTTGAAAAATATATATAGTGAACCAAATCAGCTCTATGACTGGAGGTTAATATCACAGAAAATTGCTGATTTATCTGGGCAGTACATGAAGCAGTTAAGAATGCAGGCTATAGGAAACTAGTATTTGAATTCTGGCTTTCCGGCCTCCTACAGGTGTGACTCTGGCAAGTTACTCAGCACCTCTAAGTCTCTGTTTCATTATCTATAATGGGGAATACTTAAGTCAGCTGTTTGATACAGGCTTGCTTTGAAGTTTACATGGGAAACATAAGAACAGACACTTTTCAAAAGAAGACATATATACAGCCAACAATCATGAAAAAAGGCTCAACATCACTCATCGTTACAGAAATGCAAATCAAAACTACAATGAAATTCCATCTCACACCAGTCAGGATGGCAATTATTAAAAAGTCAAAAAATAACAGATGCTGGTGAGGTTGCAGAGAAAAAGGAATGCTTATACACTGTTGGTGGGGGTGTAAATTAGTTTGACCATTGTGGAAGGCAGTGTGGCAATTCCTCAAATACCCAAGGACAGAAATACCATTCAACTCAGCAATCCCTTTACTGGGTATATACCCAGAGAAATATAAATTGTTCTTTTATAAAGACACATGCATGTGTATGTTCATTGCTGCACTATTCACAATAGCAAAGACATGGAATCAACCTAAATGCCCATCAATGATAGACTGCATAAAGAAAATGTGGTACATATACACCATAGAATACTATCCAGCCATAAAAACCAGATCACGTCCTTTGCGTAAACATGAATGGAGCTGCAGGCCATTATCTTTAGCACACTAATGCAGGAACAGAAAACCAAATACCACATATTCTCACTTGTAAGTGGGAGCTAAATGATGAGAACACATGGACACATAGAGGGGAACAACACACACTGGGATCTATTGGAGGGTGGAGAGTGGGAGGAGGGAGAAAATCAGGAAAAATAACTAATGGGTACTAGGTTTAATACCTGAGTGACAAAATAATCTGTATAACAAACCCCCATGATACAAGTTTGCCTGTATGACACACCTGCATATGTACCCCTGAACTTAAAATCAATGTTAAAGAAAAAAGTAAAATAATAAAGAAATGTACTTCACCTAGTGCCTACATATTATCAGCTCTCCATAAACTATAGCTGTATTAGTCCTCATTTTTTAACATCTGGGATATGTTGTGGGGTGGGAGTGGGAGGATGACATAAAGTGTAATTAAACTAAATGGTCAAACTTCAAAGAGGTCAAATGCTTACAGTAGCCTGCAGTAATGTTCCGTAAAGTGACCCTGAGGACTCTTGTGACAGCACCTGAGCATTTCTTTGAATCTAACCAGGTGTGTTGGTTTTTACTTTATGCTAAAAGGATCTCATGCCATGAGTATTTTGTGACCTTCCAGCTAATTTAAATATTGCTTACTGATTTGGTGTTATACATTTGTTGTCCAATACTTCTATCCATCAACCACTGATTCCACATTCTGCTTCCTGGACCCTCAGCTTTAAACTGCATTTTTGTTTCCATTTGCTAAACTTCAACAGAACTGTCCTTTAACACCTTTCTAATTTCTAAAATGCTCAGCTTTAGCCACTTTGCACATTTTCAAATGTAATAGAGCAAAGATCCTTGAGAGGGATTCCTCCTCAGCCACCTTAATGACTGCTTCTTTATCCTTAAAGAGGAGTGTTTTATCCGAAGTTTGATTCGTCACCTTGAGAAGAGAAGCAGAACCAACTTAAACTACATTTCCTAAAGTAGAATAATTTACATTCCCTAAGATGGATATATGTAGCCGTCATTGGTCACTCCATGTGTGTCAAAGGTTTCTGTATTTATAATGGACATGATGTCCCAAGGTGCATAGTATTTGTAACAACTTTATTGAGATTTTACCTCATAAAATTTACCCATTTCCAGGTATAATTCCGTGACTCTTAGTAACATTACCAAGTGATGCACCATCACCATGACCCAGTTTAAGAACATTTTCATCCCTCCAATGAGGTCCCTCAGGTACATTAATTCTTAATCCTTATTTCAACTCCCAACCCCAGCTCTAGGCAATCACTATCTACTCCCTATCTCTATAAATCTGCCTTTTCTGGGCATTTCATAGAAATCTTTGTTCCATAGGCTTGATTTAAAGACAATTAGATTAAATCTTTTACTAAGCCTTTTACTTTATAAATATATGTCTTTTCACAAAAAAAAAAAAGGAAAGAAAGGGCTTTCATGTAGCAAGAGCAACAAGATGGGTCATAAAGACAGGTCAGTTCTTTATACTTTGTAACAATAAACATCCGTTGAATGTTGACTAAGTGACATTCATACTTAAGATTTTGAAAACTTCCCAAACCACAACATCAAAGATAACTCAGGCTGCGATATTTGGGTACTTTTTTTTAACGACCTCTTAAAATTTTGCATCTAATATTTATTACTGGTTTTTTTAAGTGACACCTGGAACATAATCTTCCCATATGTGTTGATGTTTTTTAAAGCAATACATGTAAAAAGTCAGAAAGCAAAACAATATAGATAGATACAAAATGAAAAATGGAGACCTTCATCCTGTCTCCTACCTTACAGTTCCTTGTCTCAAAGGTAACACTTTCCAACGTTTTGGTCTTTTTTCTTATGCTATTGTCATTTTAAGGCCAGAATCAAGTTTTTTGTTGATTAGTTTCCTTTTTTTTTAGACTATCCAACTTCCGGTATACCTATAAATGTGTTGAACTTGGCGACATGAAGCATCTCGTGAGATTGTTATGATTAAGTGTGATCACACAGTATCTGCACACCATAGGAGAGCTCAATAAGTGGCAGGCATTACTCTCAAATACTGTTTTTTCCAGGCTTCTGTGCAGAATAGTTATCCACCCATAAAATGAATTCATAGTTTGAACAGTAGTCAACAAACCCGTTAGAATACAATCTGATGGTGATGACCTTAGTAAGGTAGACCCCCAGTGTTAAACAGAGGAATTGTGACTGAGCCATCCTGCCAATTCATTTTCTTGATCTCTTCTGTTCCTCTCTTCTAGTCTGGATGATCCTACACAGACCCCCTAATTAGATGAGGTAGTGATATCTGGGCCACCCTCTGAACTATTAAATATGGGGCACAATGGTGATGAGACCTGTTTTAAAAAGGAAGAGACCAAGGTGAGAGAAATGGAAATGTGAAGTTGGAGAAAGTGAGTAAAGAGATGAGAAAATAGAAGAGAGTTGGGAGAAGAGAGGGGGAAATAATACTGAGTTATATTGAAAAGAGAAAGAAAAAATTGGCTAATTTACCATTAACCTACATAATCTTCCTGTTCTGCCCTGGAAGATATTCCTTCTCTTCTCTCTGTATTCTATTCTGTGTCTTGTCTCAGGCAATAAAATGGGGTATTGACAAGCCTCTTCTTCCCTAATGGAGATTTTTGTTTTGTTTTGTTTTTTGAGACAGGGTCTCATTCTGTCACCCAGGCTGGAGTCCAGTGACGTGATCACAGTTCACTGCAGTCTCAGCCTCTCGGCTCAGGTGGTCCTCCCACCTCAGCCTCTGGAGTAGCTGGGACTACAGGCATGCACCACCAGGCCTGGCTATTTTTCTTATTTTTTTGTTGAGACAGGGTTTCACCATGTTACCCAGACTGGTCTTGAACTCCTGGATTCAAGAGATTTGCCCACCTCAGCCTCCCAAGTGCTGGGATTATAGGCATGAGCCACCGTACCCAGCCCTAGTGGAGATGTTGATCTGTGTATACATGTTGGTGTTTTCTTAAAGTCCATATATATCAGGTGTGTGATTATATACATATTTGTTGTCTTTCACATTATGCCCAGCTTGTGCAGTGAGTTAAAAACTAGGAAAAACCTTGGAAAAACAGTATGCTAATTTTTGTGTCCTTTATAATAATTAATAATTAAGGATTATTTTCTGAAACAGTTGTGTTCCTACAAATGATTCTGAAACCTTTAGTGTGTATTGCTGTAAAATGTGTATTGTGAGTTGAATTGCTATATATCGATAGTGATGAAAAACTATCAATTCATCAGAACAACTTTTATTATCACTACATTTCTTTCTGTAATTCATTAAAAAATAACACCTCATTTGATCTATTTAATCCTTAAATATTATGCAGGATGCTCTGCGTACTATACGGTGTGGTCCCCAAAAAGCCTATGTTTATTGTTAAGAATATATTTCTTTTCCTCTGGCTCTCCCTTCTTTCCTTAATAACAAAGTTGCATAGTATATAAAGTTGGACCTGTCTTGATATGAAGTTGGTAGATTTCTTAGGTGTGTTCTTGATTTAATCAGGATCTTTTCTGAAAATTTTACAAAGAATCACAGCACCTTTTCTCAAATTCTAAAATCACAAAATATCAGACCTTGCATCAGAATAATAAAAAGCATATGAGCTAAGAGAAAAGCAGTATTTGACAGTTGATGATGACCAGAGAGACTTGATTGAGTACTCAACTGACATTTACTAAGTACTCCTGTGCCATAGGTACCATGCTAAGTGTCTTAAATATCACCAGGATGAAACATGTAAAGCCTTTGCCATAAGGAAAATGGAATAGAGAGGAAAGGAATATTTTGTTTTGAGATTCGATCTTCTTTCAAAGAAGAAACTAAGTAGCTCCAGAAAATATGTCAAAGCTTAGACAAGATGAAGTAATATCATTGCTATTCATTAGACACTATTCAAAGTGCTTTTACAGATATACATATAATAAGGTAGGTACTATTTTCATCACATTTTATATGTAGGAGAGACACAGTGACTTGCCCAAGTCATAACAACTGTTAAAGTGTTGAAGTCAAAATAGAAAGGCAGGCAGTCTAAACTGAACCAGCCTCCTAAAATCATTCATTATACAATCGCACTAGATTTAGGAAGGGCAAAGATGCAGAAGACAAAGTATCTCCTGTTAAAGTCTGTGCAACCCTGCCTAGCTCTCTTAACTTTTGTATGTGTGTTTTCTAATCTTTATAAAACAAACACTCATTTCCATTCTACAATTCTAACATTGAAAGAATTTATAATGCTCTGTAGAAGACAAGATTAGCTGTCAATTGAGCACTTGTGCTTTCTCTGTATTGTCAAACAGAGGTACCTCTTTGGATACTTGCATATTCATCTGTGCTCCAACCTAGCAGTAGAGAAGTTCATTTTTTCGGTTGAAGCTCTACATCGTAATTGGCACAGCAGTCCTTCATGGATTCCAATTTTTAAAAACCATAAAGGGGTTCTTCTTTGCACAAGTACAGAGTGTTTCTATAAAGTGATGTGACTGATGTGTTTTAAAAGCATGTGAATGTTGTATCTTTAAAAGTAGTCACCAAAGAAACCCAAGAACTTTTCCAACAATGCTGCAATTGCACAAAATCTTCTTGAAATTCTTCTTGTAGTGTTACTTTCAAAGCCTGGAGCCAATTCTTGCAATAGTCATAAGGTTGGCAAATCTTTCGAGAGGGAATTCAGGTTTTGAAAAACAACCTGGAGTTATTTGAAGCCAAATTTGGTGAATAAGAATAGTTTAAACATCTTTAAATCACTCTGTGGGCCGGGCGCGGTGGCTCAAGCCTGTAATCCCAGCACTTTGGGAGGCCGAGACGGGTGGATCACGAGGTCAGGAGATCGAGACCATCCTGGCTAATACGGTGAAACCCCGTCTCTACTAAAAAATACAAAAAACTAGCCGGGCGAGGTGGCGGGCGCCTGTAGTCCCAGCTACTCGGGAGGCTGAGGCAGGAGAATGGCGGGAACCCGGGAGGCGGAGCTTGCAGTGAGCTGAGATCCGGCCACTGCACTCCAGCCGGGGTGACAGAGCGAGACTCCGTCTCAAAAAAAAAAAAAAAAAAAAAAAATCACTCTGTGGATAAGATCATTTTTTATCAAAAACAAGATGTGACTATAAAATAAGACTAAATCCTTAACAAACTAATTTCTATACATCCAATTCAACATCTATTACTTTGTAACCATATTATGAAAATAGTAAAATTTTATAGTGATTATTCTTTTTCAGTGTTTATAATATACTCAGGTAGGTGTTGGTGTGTCATAAGTATTAAAAATTATTTTTAAATTAAAAATTATTTTTTAAAAATGTCCATGAGCTTAGGCAGTGAAAGTTCAGCTATCACAATCTTCTTGTACTAGCTTCTACTCTATTGCACATTATGGTAATTTGTGTAGAAATCACACTTTCTCAAACCCCCTGCCCATATTCCAAATGGCCTTTCTTTCACTGTCTATAAGACACTACCCCTGACTTTCCCACATGATAATTATCAATTTTTAGCATTAAGCTTTCCATTTTTGTCTGGCACCTGATAGTTAACCTCTGTTAGCTGACTGGTTTACTCCCTGAGACGTTCCTGAGCATACCGACGGACAAGCATATTCTCCTGTTCTTGACTTTGGGTCAGAATGGACTCATTAGCACAGCAGTGTTACACAACACTTTTGATCTAAGATCTAATTTTAACACTGTACTGTTCAGTAACTTTTAGGTGCTATGTCTTCACTCTTCTCTAATCCAAAATAAGTAATTCAGCAAGCAGTCACCTAGTGCTTACTCTGTGCAGGGAATACAAGGCTAAATGAGGTGTGTGTGATGCCCTTTAAGAGTGTCCAGTCTGGGGAAAGGGGAACGGGACGCATTCCCACATAACTAATACCACGTGATAAGAATTCCACAGTAATTAAATGTTGTGAGGACAGAGATGCAGGCAATTTGTGTTTCGTGGGGTGAGATAAGAGGTGCTGTTTGAAGTGAGGTTGAGGGACAAGGAAGAATGTGCCTTTAACTGGAGGGAGAAAATTATTTCAGGCAGAGGGAGGAACAAGGAAAGGATACTTGAAAGTTCGAATGCATGTTCTTGATGGGCACTTACGGGTCTCCTGTGGCGTGACTGGCTGGGGCTGGGAGGACTCGCAGTGAGAGCAGAAGAGGGAAGGACTCGGAGCCCCCGGTTAGGTGCCCCCTCTTGCTTTGCTCTTTCCTCCTTTTACAGCTTTGGCTCTACTACTGACTCTTTGAAACTTTAGGGAAGTCGTTCTCCTCTTTGGTCTTCAGTTTCCTTCTCTGTAAAGAGAGAGGGCTGAATGACCTGATTTGTTAGATCCCTTCCAACCTGAAGAGTCTTTAAAGAAACTGCCCTACTTCTCTGCGCACTTCTGTAGTTTTTGTATAAAGAATTCTATCGGACTGAACAAACGAAGGAAAGCCTTTTTAATATGAGTCCTTGCTTTCTTATGTGGTTTGTCCCCTTTATTTTTTTTATTTCCTTTTATTTCTTTCCCTAGGTAAACATATACCTGTTTAAGGCAGGACTGCCACTGGAACATACCTAAACTATCCTCTTACATGTTTATAGAGACATATCAGCATTCACATTGCATCAGACAACCCCACTTTCCCACAATGCCTTCTGGATTGGTTCATAACAGAGATGCCTAATGGGGTAACATAATTTAAACCTGTAACACAAATGGAGACCAAATTCATTATTGGCAGAGTTGCAAGCTTCTCTGATATACTTAATGTCTGAAAATAATCAAAGGTTGTACTTAAATAGAGAATACAATTTTAGGTTAAAAAGCCCTTTTCCTCAGAAATGAAATTGGGGAATACCTAAGAGATACCAGTTTCCCACTTGAACTTAATAATTATATTAGCATTTTAATTTACTTTATATTCATTTAAGTACTGATATTTCCACAATAATTGAATTTAATGCACACTTTTTGAGGACCTACTATTTTTAGACATTATACTGTGTTATAGATTATTAGGATGTATTAGGCATGAACTGTGTCCCCTAGAACATTAGGCCCAGTGCAGTGACTCACACCTATAATCCCAGCACTTTGGGAGGCCGAGATGGGAGGATCACTTGAGGCCAGGAGTTTGAGGTCAGCCTGGGCAACATAACAAGACCCTGCCTCTACCACAAATAATATAGAAATTAGACGGGTGCGGCGGTACAAGCCTATCGTTCCAGCTGCTTGGAAGGCTGAGGTGGGAGGATCGCTTGAGCCCAGGAGTTCAAAGCTGCAGTGAGCTCTTATCATGCCACTGCACTTCAGCCTGAGGACCCTGTCTCTTAATTAAAAAAAAAAAAAAAATCAGTTGGTCAGGTTCACTATAATTTGAGCAACATCTTGCTATTACATTAACTATGAATTTCAATCTACTGTGCTATGTACAGGCATTTTTAAGAGAATAGTGAGGAAGAAACTAGCCCAGCATGGGAATTCAATGAAGGCCTCCTGGAAGAAATGATGATATCTGAGAGAAGTTTTGAAGGAGGAATAGGAGTCAGTTGCCTACTCTGCCAAAAAGAGACAGAAATCATTCTAACTGGAAAAAGTAGCCTAAATTAAGACATAGTGATGTGAAACAGCCAGGTGACTATTAAGAATTAATATTACTAGAAGATAAAATGTATAAACTTGAAGGGCAGCACATCAGGCAGAAGCAGTAGGATGGAAGAAGGTCCCAGAGGACATGTTTTTGTGATGAGAAGGAGGTTTGGTTTATCTATAAGGCACAGGGGCCACTGACAGGGTTTACCCAGGGATGTGATATAGCCAGGTTTGAGTTTTTTCGAGATAATGCTAGTGACAGTTGAAGATAGATTTGTTGGAGAACAAAGCAGGAAGCAGGAATTAGCTGGCTATAAAACAATCCAGGTAAGATTATTCTGGTAGGGGAGGGGGAGAATGAGTTTGAGAAATTTTGAGGAAAAATTGGAAGGACCAGGTGATGGAATGGATTGATAGAGCAAGGAAGCCAGAATGACTTAGTTTTTCTCTTCAGAAAGGCTGTGTGGATTATGATGCCATTGCATTATGCCATGGAAGGAGATTTGGGGTATTAAAAAATGAATTCCCTTTTTTAATAGTTGTAGGATAGAGTTTAGAGCTAGCAGATAGATGTGGCAATTGTTGGCCTATAGGTGAGAGTTAAAATAATGAGAGTGGCTCCAATTTCCCAATAAGAAGAGTAGGAAACCAAAGACAGAACCTGGGAATGATTCTGTGTTAGGATGAAGGTCAAAAAAGGCCACAAAGGTGATGGGGAATAAACAGCACAGCAGAGAATAAAACAAAACAAAAACAACCAAACAAAACAAAACAGAGGAACAGAATCATGAAAAAACAAACAAGGAAAGGAGAATCCCAAAAGATAGTCACCAGTGGCAAGTACAACCAAGAGCAGCTACTAAACTGCCCTTGGCATTTGGAAATAGAGAAATCACCAGAGAATCTTTCCAAATAAATTTTAGTGGCACGATGGTCATGAGGGCCAGACTCTGTGGGTAGATGGGAAATGAGGAAGCCAACATAGCCTGTGTAGACTTTACTGCCATTTCACATAATCCCTCACTGTCAATGCCTGGCTTACGTCACGGCTCAGATTGGTGCATACTGGAATCTTCTTCGTCAATATGGCGTCTCTCGTGTCCCTGTATGTCTGCCTGTAATCTTCTATCCTTCCAGTTCTCATCCCTTGCCATTCTCACGACCTGTGCTTTTCAGCCTCAGAGAGAAACATAAGCTCTTGATGTTTCCATGTTCTCCTAGCCTATCAGCCCCTTCTGGACTTATTTCCTAGGTGGCTCAGGAAGCTATGTAGGCTTTAAGAAGTTTGTCTGAGAAGTGAAGAAAAGAGAGAAAGGTAACTGGAGGAGCAAAGTCAATGAAAGGTTTTGTTTTTTAGGTGAGAGAGAGCCTTGTGAGCCTGTACATAACCTCGGAGAAACAGCCTGCAGAGAGGGAGAATATGAAGGGGCACACCCGATAAGTGCTAGAACAAGCCCAGAGGTGTCAGAAATGGGCTTGAACATGAGTAAGAGGCCTTGCCTTCTCAAAGTGGAGGAATGAATAGATGCAGTCGATGCAGATATAAGTAGAGGTCTGGGGAAGAAATGTGGGTGCTCTCGTATAATGACTTCAAGTTTCAGTTTTCTTAGTGAAGTCATGACAAGGCCCCTTTCACCAAGAAGGATGAGATGTGTTTCCTCAGGGGCTTGAGGAACATGGAGAGTGTTTAAAATACGAGCTGATGAAATAAAACAGGATGTCCAGGCACCGTTGAGGGCCCAGCAAAGGGACTGATCTACAATAAAGATAAATAAAGATTTTTTCCCTACAATGTGCTCAGAATCTTAGTATTAGAAGTTTAAAAGGGTGATCTGGGGATTTTATCTGAGTGGCATGGCAGAACGATTAGCATGATTGGAAATTAAGGGTGAACAATCACATATATGGTCACATATATGGTCTGAGCTGCCTCAGGAAATAAGTCCAGAAGTGGTTGATTGATTGACAATGAGACTATGGAAACATCAATAGCCGATGCTTTTCTCTGAGGCTGAAACACACAGGTGGTGAGAATGGCAAGGGATGAGAATTGGAAGGATAGGAGATTACAGGTAGATATGGGGACATTAGAGATGACATATTGACAAAGAACATTCCTGTACACAGCAGTCTGAGCCATGATGCAAGCCCAGTGTTTGACCACAAGGGATTATGTGAAATGTCAGTAAAGGTTGTTGGTGATAAGGCCATTATTACTGGATGCCATCCACATGGACATTTAAGAGTCCATGTGCCAAAGTCCTCAAGAAAGAAGTATGTCAGAGGATGAATGCAATAGGAACACTAAAGACAGTGTATCAAAAGTAACCTGCAAGACGTTGGACTCTCCGTATGTTGAAATATATAGATATTTCATATATGTCTACTTGTTGAATACAGATAAAATTGATTGTTTCTTTGTTTTTGTTTTTGGTTTTGCTTTTTTTTTTTTTTTTATTTTTTTAGACAGAATCACTCTGTTGCCCAGGCTGAAGTGCAGTGGCACGATCTTGGCTCACTGCAACCTCCACCTCCTGGACTCAAGTGATTCTCGTGCATCAGCCACCCGAGTAGCTGGGATTACAGGCACATGCCACCATGCCCAGCTAATTTTTATATTTTTGTAGAGATAGGGTTTCACCCTGTTCACCGGGCTGATCTTGAACTCCTGACCTCAAGTGATCATCCTGCCTCAGTTCCCAAAGTGCTGGGATTACAGACACCACGCCTGGACAAAATTGATTGTATTTTTGAAACTCAAGTGAACAAACACAAAAGCAATTCGAAATAATAGTACTTAGTAAGCTGACTGATTATCAGAAAAATTATAAAAGTCAATGATATGGTTTGGCTGAGTCCCCACCCAAATCTCATCTTGACTGTAGCTCCCATAATCCCCACATGTCATGGGAGGGAGTCAGTGGGAGGTAGTTGAATCATGGGAGCAGGTTTTTCCCATACTATTTTCATGGTAGTGAATAAGGCTCATCAGAACTGATGGTTTTATAAAGGGCAGTTCCCCCTGCACACGCTTTCTGGTCTGCCACCATGTAAGATGTGCCTTTGCTCCTCCTTCACGTTCCACCGTGATTGTGAGGCCTCCCCAGTCATGTGGAACAGTGACTCCATTAAAACTCTTTTTTTTTTGTATAAATTACCCTGTCTTGGATGTTTCTTCATAGCAGTATGAAAATGGACTAATATAGTCAATTACCTTTCTTAACTACAATAAAAAGTTAATAAAATAAATTGGAGAAAGAGTTATAGACTAGCATCCAAAAATATAA
This sequence comes from Macaca fascicularis, assembly GCF_037993035.2. Classification (NCBI taxonomy): domain Eukaryota; kingdom Metazoa; phylum Chordata; class Mammalia; order Primates; family Cercopithecidae; genus Macaca; species Macaca fascicularis. The sequence continues at coordinate 133,002,706 of NC_088380.1, forward strand.
AATACCCAGAAATCTATTTAATAAGACTTCAAGTAAAACAACACACCTACTAAAGGAGAAAACTTGAATAAATGGAGTTTACCTTCCTCAAAAGGAAAACTTATAAAGCATTTCTTAAATGTATAAGTTCACTGCAACTCCAAACAAAATCTCAGTGACTCTCTTGAGAAAACATTTCAGAATGATTCTAAAATTATTCCGAAAGACTGAAGCATTCAGAAATATCCAGGTCAAGTCTGAATAATAAAAAGATAGACCCACAGCTTATCATGATGAAGCTATCCTAATGAAGGTTCAGAAGGAAATCCAAATATATCTGGAGGTATTTTCAAATCCATGGGGAAAAGATGGAACAACTGGTTAGCCATTTGGGAAAAACTAGAGCTGGAAATCTTCTCCATTCCATAATTAAAATAAGCCCCTGATCTATCAAGTATTTAGACACAGAAAAAAAGAAACCACAAAAGTACTAGAAGAAAACAAGAACTACTATATAATATGGAAATAGGAAGTCTTACAATGCATGGAATTAAATTCAGAAGTTATAAAGGGGAAGATTGATAAATTTAACCAAAATGAAAAAATTATGTGAGATAATAAAATAAGGCATTACAAAGGACCATCAATTCTGTATTAGATTAATGAACTACACATTAACACAATGGTATATTTTGTAGCATTCATGAAAGTTGGCATTTATCTCTAATCATGGGGGTAGAATAGTCTCAGGACTATCTTCGACTTTTTTTTAATTGCATAAAACATGTATAAAATGATCCTATTATACAAAATTCTATATTGACATTTCTATTTATTGAAATAGGCCTGGAAAAATGTTCCCCAAAATGTTAAAAATGATGATATTCTCTAAATTATGTTTTCTTATTTTTTTTTTTCGTGGTGTTGGTAAGGTTTGAATTTTCTAGAATGAGTATGTATTATGGCAGAGGAAAAAATATTTAAAACATAATTATGTATATTTTTTTTCTTACAGTTAAGATCCCCTACTTTGCAGATGAGATAGATACCTTTTAGACATTAAAATACTGTTAGCTGGGCTTATCTGAAATGTAACAGCATGAAGACAGCTTTGTAATGTTGTAATCATTGTCCCTGAAATTAAGTCTAACTTCATACTGTGAAATTAGGTACACAGCCTACATAGGCTCTGGGCTATGGATTGCTCCAAACTACAGACTGGGCCCTCACTGGTGCTGCAGAGGAAAGCAGGCTGTTTGCAACCACTTTCAGGATTGACTCAGGGCCCCCCTCCTCTACTTTGTCACCTTCACACTGTTTCAATGTTTATCTTCCTAGCCTTTTATAGCCTGAAAACTATGCAGGTGCTCAAAGGACAATCAGTAGGCTCCCAGCCTTTCTCCTCTTCTTCCCATACTCGTTCTCTTTATTTAGGCCATTTGATCATGCCATACAAGGGAGAACTATAAATAATAATGCTAGCACACAGCAACATTTCACAATTACCATTGCAATGACTAGTCCTGATATAAGATTTTTTTTTTTTTTGCTAAAACAGATAATATGGTTTTAATTCTAATGAGCAGAGCTCCTCCAGTGAGGATTTTTTTTTTGGAATATAGGAACCAGCTCATTAGAAGTTCTTGATAAAATATACTTCTGAATTGCAGGCATTTCAGTGGTAAACAGGAGACAGAACCTACCTGATAGTTGTGACAGTCTTAGATGGTCACAGGATTATATCTGCTGAAATCTGTTTCCTCACACTAAACATTTTCAAATCAAATCAAAACACTTTTTTTCTGGCTAAAATAAATTTTTAAGCCTTGTTTTAGTGTATTTGTGCATACCTTTTTATGTAAAAAATCTATGAATGTTACTAAAGTCTCACAACATCCTAAGAAGGAATTATTATTCCTAATATGCCTATGAAGATAACTTCAACAAGAGGGCTAACTATCCCACTGAATACCAGACACAACAAAAGTAAAAACAGATAGGATTTGAATTCAGCACATTAACCCACTAACTCCTAATCTCATCTTCACGTTCTTCACCTGAATATTTACATCAGTCATGATTTTGAAGCAAACTCATTCAAACCCCTCCCTAAAATCCTAAAATGCTTTTTTTTTTTTTTTTTTTTTTTTTTTTTTTTTTTTTTTTTGAGATGGAGTCTCGCTCTGCCACCCAGGCTGGAGTATAATGGTGTGATCTCGGCTCACTGCAACCTCCGCCTCTCGGGTTCAAGCAATTCTCCTGCCTGAGCCTCCCTAGTAGCTGGGATTTCTGGCGCCCACCACCATGCCCAGCTAATTTTTGTATTTTTAGTAGAGCTGGGGTTTCACCATGTTGGCCAGGCTGGTCTCAAACTCCTGACCGCAAATGATCCACCCGCCTTGGCCTCCCAAAGTGCTGGGATTACAGGCATGAGCCTCTGCACCCGGCCTAAAATGCTTTTTCTAATGTGTATTGACATGTATGCATTATAAAACTTCTAGATTTTTCTGTGAGCTTCCTGCTTAAAATCCCTCTCTAAATATTTCCTTGAAATCTGGTCTAGTTTAAGATACCATGTACAATTGGTGTCTCAAAATTAAATATGGTCTCTATTACTTCCCTTCTTTAAAGATTTTTTTTTTAATCAAAATCTATGATTCTACAAAGCTCATTGTAGAAACCTTGACAAACACAGATCATAGCAAAAAATAAGATTAAAAAACACCAGTAATTGTATTTCCCAAAGAAAACTCAGATGTGGCTCATATTTTGATTTTGGATAATATATCTAACTAATCATCCAAAATCCAAAATTACTAAGTATTTGGAAACTTCTTTCCTGAAGTAGCATTACAGATTGATGGTTAATGGGGATTGTTTTTCCAGTAGTACTGAAAAACTTACCAGTCTCTCCCAGCCCTCCTTAGAAGATTGCTGGATGAAAGTAACAATAGTAATTGACTCGTTTCCCACTTAGCCCAGTAATCTTGGCTTGGTTGACACTCAGCTCAGTAGTTCCAAGATTTTGGTGGGTATAAGACTTAAGTTTTTAAAAGGTCTGAAGTAGACCTAAGAAGTGCGTTTTTACAAGGCCCGTACCTAAATGGTTCTGACATAGAAAGTTCTTAGGCCACAGTTTGAGAACCTCTCGTTGATGGAGTTCACAGACTGATCTTTCAGAAACTGTATGGCTCAGGCGTACCTGAAATGACTTTTAATGGAAGAGAGGAAAATTCGTCAGCTTTATTTATATTCTCACTCCTAGTTTTAGTAAGTGTTGTTTCAGTCTGTGTGTTTCTCTGCACAGCCAGGGTCCTATTAATTAGCTAAAATAAAACAGGGCCCCTGCAGGCAAAACCCTGAGGCTTCAGAGTCCTCTCACATCCTCTTTCACTATCTCCCTTCCCTTGTGTCTTCAAAGACATCTTTGCCCAGTCGCCGTCTGCTCTCCCCACAGAGATGCTGACATTGAACTTTCCTGCACAATAGTTTTCTGTCTTTTCTCAGTAAAACTGGCTTTCTCTCAGCTGTGATGGAAAGACTCCATCAGTGATTTCATGCGTGCATGTTGTTATATCCATAACAGGAAACAGTGAGCTGTAAAAGATAGAGAGGCCGGCCAGGCGCTGTAGCTCATGCCTGTAATCCCAACACTTTGGGAGGCTGAGGCAGGTGGATCACCTGAGGTCAGGAGTTCAAGACCAGCCTGGCCAACATAGTGAAATGCCGTCTCTACTAAAAATACAAAAAATTAGCTGGGCGTGGTGGCGGGCACCTGTAATCCGAGCTACTAGGGAGGCTGAGGCAGGAGAATCCCTTGAACCCAGGAGGCAGAGGTTGCAGTGAGCCAAGATTGCACCATCGCACTCTAGCCTGGGCAAAAAGAGCAAAACTCCATCTCAAAAAAAAAAAAAAAAAAAAAAGAGGACTTCCAGCACTCCACCACCACCAATCCTGGCCTACCTTTTCCAAAGAAGATTATTCCAAGAGAAAAATAGGTGGAGCACACTGGGGTAGGGGGCCAGGGTGGTGGTAAGGGAATTTATGGAATTTAAGGACAGGAGCCCTTCCCATTATCCCCCACTATTCTGTGCAGATGTCTGTCTGCCTTAAGAACAAGCTGGCCTTCTAGCTTAGAAAAGACATTTCTTCACTGCCCTCTCTAAGGTAACTTGCCTATTTGGTATCTGAAGCCATTCAAGGAGATGGTACGAATTATTGTTTTGTAAAAGCCGTTTTTTTATGAACCAAATTCTGTAGACTTTTTGTTCTAAGAGTTGGCAAGAACCTTTTGTAAGGATAAGGGGACAGGTGCCCTTTGAAGTATATGTTTATGATTGATCAATTCAGAGAATCTAATACTTTTGAGAGAGCTGATTTTTGCACCTAGAATTCCATTTTTTGTTTCAAACATACTGTTCATCTTTTAGATCTATACAGAATTGTTACAGACCTTGTAAATTATCCAAGATAAATGAGCATATTCACATGAAAACCCGGACAATCTTTTTTTCTTCTCCTCCTTCAACTTTTATTTTTAGTTCAAGGGTACATGTGCAGGATGTGCATGTTTGTTACATAGGTAGACCGGTGCCCTAGTGGCTTGCTGCACCGATCAACCCATCGCCTAGGTATTAAGCCCAGCATCCATTAGCTATTCTTCCTGGTGCTCTCCCTCCCACCTCTCCTGACAGGGCTTAGTGTGTGATGTTCTTCTCCCTGTGTCCATGTGTTCTCATCTTTCAGCCCCCACTTATGAGTGAGAACATGCAGTGTTTAATTTTCTTTTCCTGCATTAGTTGGCTGAGAATTGTGGCTTCCAGCTCCATCCATGTCCGTGCAAAGGACATGATCTCAGTCTTTTTTATGGCTGCATAGTATTCCATGGTGTATAATGTACCACATTTTCTTTATCCAGTCTATCATTGATGGGCATTTGGGTTGATTCCATGACTTTGCTATTGTAAATAGCGCTGCAGTGAACATACTTGTGCCTGTATCTTTATAATAGAATGATTTCTATTCCTTTGGGTACATACTCAGTAATGGGGTTACTGGATCAAATGGTGTTTCTGCTTCTAAGTCTTTGAGGAATCGCCATACTGTCTTCCACAATGATTGGACTAATTTACACTCCCACCAGCAGTGTAAAAGCATTCTTTTTTCTCTGCAGCCTTGCCAGCATCTGTTTTTTCTTCACTTTTTAATAATCGCCATTCTGACTGGTGTGAGATGGTATCTCGTTGTGGTTTTGATTTGTATTTCTCTAATGATCAGTGATGTTGAGCTTTTTTTCATATGAAAAACCCAGATAATCTTGAGGGCCAGCACAGCCTGAGGACTTGCTGACACAAAGTATTGATGGGCCAGAGGAAGTGGGCAGCCTGGCTGTCACATCACCCCCTGTGTCTGCTGCTGCTCACGTTTCTCTCACTGTCTCTTGGGTATGTGGTGGGGGGGTTGGGGGGGTGAGGAGGGGGTGGGAGGGCAGATTAAAGAGGAGCAGCTGCAGCCTGAGGCACAGACAGGATGCAGAGTGGCTCCATCATCCCACCTAGAGTCATGGACACATACCCACTTCGATACATTCTGTTCACAGCCATAATTCCTTTCATGCTGATTCGTGTCATTGGAAATCTCTCTTCTTCAGCTTCAAGCTGAATCCGACTTGGGTGTTGAGACTGGGGAATGGCATTTCCATTTTTTCCTCTCTTCAGGACAGCCAGAGCAGGAAGGGCAAGAAAAAAGGGATGCTGGTACCTGGTGATGTCAAAGTAGGTAGCTCCTAGTGCTGTGCTAGCAAGAGCCATGTGGGCTAGTGTGAGAACAGGAACTCTCCCAAGTCCCCCACTGGGTAACCAGATACCCAACAGTGTGCCTAGAGATGCTTTAGTCCACTCTAATCCTAAATACTACTATGTCGTGCTAATAGTTTCCCTGAAAAACAGCCATATTTCACTCATTTTTAAAAAATCAATTACAATTTTGTCTTAAGGTTTGATGTTGGTATTGTGTTTATTTTTTCAAAGTATCTTTATCTTCTAGAGTTATACACTGCAATAATTACAGATGAAAAGATAATACGGTCTGGGATTTGTCTCAAAACCAGTAGGAGGTAGGAGTGGTGGGCTACAGGTATAAAGATGAAACAAGATCGCCTTGTTTATACTATTCTGTCTACTTTGTACATGTTTTATGTGTTATAAAATGTTCATAGTAAGTGGTTTAAAACTTTAAAAATCATTTATGAAAATAAGTAGGTACCCTTATTCACTCAGCTGTGCTGTAAATTTCATATTAACCCCCCAAAACTAGACCAGTCTGAGTGTTTCTAATAAAATCCAGCAATAACCATGACTGATTTTAAAACATTCACTGCTTCTCTTATCAACAATGCCTAGCTTCATTGGTCATGTAGAAAATGCATACATTCCCCAAGCTTTTAAAAATTTAACAACAACAACAACAACAAAAAAAACTCTTGTGTGTTCTCAATTTGACTAAGGTGTGACAGAGAGCAGCTCTGTGACGCAGGCTGTGAGAGGAGGATCTGGTGTGGAGGCGAGGAAACCAGGGCCCTTACTAAGACACTGAAATATGATAAACATCCTTATGAAGATGCCACTCCCAGAAACTGGGACGTGAGCTACTCTTAGGAAGCCACAGACCATGGAGTACAGATTATTCTCCTGGAACCTTCTCCATTTTCAAGAAGGCATAAAACGAAGGAAAGCAATCCTGTTTTCTTTCCATTTCTTGGAATCTAATATCTAAGCATTGCCCTTTCAACTCTAGCAAAGTAAAGCAAACTCAGGCATGGTGGCCCCTCCCAGCAGTAATTATGAGATCATTTGGCCTCAGTAACCAGGCAGACTCCACTACCTTTCACCTAGTTTTGTGGGAAGAAATGATAAAGCTCCCTCGATGGAAATGTTCCTTCTTTAGCCATAACCTTCACAGGATCCATCTGTCTAATGTTTGTCTGAAGGTATTGGAAGGGCAGGCTGTTGCCTCACCAAAAGCATCCTCAGTAGTTTAGTCTACTGAACTATGGGGGGTTGTTCCAGAACAGGATCCAAACCCCAGCAGAAAACTCCTGGCCTTTCCCATGCCAGTTTTCCCAAACCCAGGAATTCCAAGTGAAGTACATCCATTCCTATTGCTATCTATACTGTCTGGTGTAGCCAAAATGGGCTCTGGGCTAGAAATCAGAAAGCCTGGCCTTTGGAGCTGGTTTAAGGAACATGAAGTCCTTAAGGTAAACGAATTGAACCCCTTTGTGGGGATACAGAGATGTGACAAGACCAGGATCCTGCCCTCCAGAGGCATATGGTCAAAGCAGGGCAAAGACAAGTAAACAGTAGCCCATTTATAATTTTTTTTTTTTTTTTTTTTTTTTTGAGACAGAGTCTCACTCTGTTGCCCAGGTTGGAATACAGTGTGGCATGATCTTGACTTACTGCAACCTCCGCCTCCCAGGTTCAAGCAATTCTTTGGGCTCAGCCTCTTGAGTAGTTGGGATTACAGGCATGCACCACCACACCCAGCTAATGTTTGTATTTTTAGTAGAGAGAGGGTTTCACTGACCAGGCTGGTCTCAAACTCCTAACCTCAAGTAACCCACCCGCCTCAGCCTTCCAAAGTGCTGGGATTACAGGTGTGAGCCACAGCACCTGACCCCATTTGTAATTTTTAAACAAACCATATACTAAAGTGATACAGTTTCCATGACAGTCACAGGGTACTGGAAAGGAGCACAAAGAAGAAGAGGTCAGTCCTTAGGACCCAGAGGGGGTTGGGGAAGTCGCCAGGTATGAGGTAACCCCAGCAAGAGCTATATCTTGAAAGATAAGCAGTGCGTGCAAGGGACCACAGAGAAGGCACGGCAGCTCAAGAGGAGGGTGCTTGGGGGCAGCATGACAAGAGGTTCAAAGCCAGAAAGGGAGGCTTCACATTGCAGAGGACCTGTTTGCTGTACTCATCTTCAGCTTTATCCTGTAGGCAACAGAGAGCCAAAGGGGTTTTAAAGGAAGAGAAGGAATGATGTGATCATATTTGGGCTTTGCAAAGATCACAGAGCAAAGTGATCTTCCATACAGATGGAAGGAGAAGAGGTCACATATAACTCAAATGAGGTAGGGAGGTATAGTGGTCCAGGCAGGAGGCATTGAGGACCCTAGCTAAGTCAACTAAATGAGGGAAAGAAAAAGAGGGGACTTAACTGGAAAATATTAAGAAGGTGCCGGGCGCGGTGGCTCAAGCCTGTAATCCCAGCACTTTGGGAGGCCGAGACGGGCGGATCACGAGGTCAGGAGATCGAGACCATCCTGGCTAACACATTGAAACCCCGTCTCTACTAAAAAATACAAAAAACTAGCCGGGCGAAGTGGCGGGCGCCTGTAGTCCCAGCTACTCGGGAGGCTGAGGCAGGAAAATGGCGTGAACCGGGGAGGCGGAGCTTGCAGTGAGCTGAGATCCGGCCACTGCACTCCAGCCTGGGCAAGAGAGCCAGACTCCGCCTCAAAAAAAAAAAAAAAAAATATTAAGAAGGTAAATCTACAGGTCTTGGTGTCTGGCCGGGCTTGGAAAGAGAAGGCTGGTCATAGTATGCGAGTAATAGAGGCTTCAGTCACCAAGACTGGAGTTGTGTGGGCCCTCAATGAACTCATTTTTGTTTCCCTATTTGTGAAATGTGGATAACACCTATCTTACATGCCTGCCTCAAACATCTGTCTAACATGCCTGCTTACATGCCCGCGTGAGGGTTAGTGTGGTATCGTGCTGTCATGGGTATGAATGCTCCTTGAATGGCAAAGCACCATGTAAATATAAAGTCATTCAGGAAATCCAGTAGAAAGGAGTGGCAAGGAAGAGGGAAGAGTCAGAGATGTGTTTTCCAAAGCAACACGTTTAAAGTGCAGATAGAGAAAATGCATATTTATGGTGGGAGAAATTAAGGACAGTAAATAAAGATGTCAAATATAAAATTAAAATCTTTTAGATCCACTGCTTATTTCCTTGAAAGAGGTACTAACTGTCATGTACAAATTAGATTCAATCTAATTATTCTATCCCATAAAAGTTAGCTATATTTAAGATATTGGGGTAAACATTTTAACAGCAGTGAAGAGTTATCACTAGTTCCACAATTATTTCCTATGTTGATACTTGTAATAATTAAAATCATGTATAATATATTTTTACATAACAATATGGAATAATTCTATATTGTTGACACTAACATGACAAACCACATGGATACATTCTAGGGAAAGCCAAATACAGATATGAGACATTTGCATTCTTGGTAGGTTAACACCTTTGAAACCTCGCAATCTGAAATAACTAAAACTACACTCTCTTTTATTTTTTGCCATGGGATATCGTGAACTTCTTTTTCCTTACGTGTGTCTCATTTGAGGGTGTTTGGGTTAAACCAAAGCCTTTTACATAAAACTGCTTTCACCAATATATAGATATATTCCACCTTTTTAAAGTGACAATGTCTTTCTTCTCTAGAAGTTGAGTCCCATTAATTTTTTATTAGAAAAAGAATCCTTCGCTTTCATAATACTTGGCATTTAAGCAAAGAGAATTTTCACATGTGCTGCTGACGCCCGTGTTGATTCACTTGGTGGGATATGGCCTGAGACCTGAACCTGGCCTCTGGGAAAGTCCTGTATGTCACATCCTGTGAACACCCTAGTCTGTCCTCATATGTGTGCGGCTCTGCACTGTAAGATCAGAACACAGGAGACTGAGGAAGTAGCAATGCGGAGTTTGAGTGAGGGAGAAACAAAGGCACAGGTTCTGGAACTATTTTGGACCCCCGTAGTAACTTTTAACTCTGCTACAACGCCCATGTACTTGGTCTTTTAAGCTCTCTCTGGCTTTTGATACCTTTTTTTTTTCCTCCTACATGAAACAGAAGACAGAGTTACAGGAAATGAAGGGTATAAGAGGAAAGAAAGAGCTATAGTCATCACAAATGCCAGGGTGGCAAGAGGCAGCTCTTCTTTCAGGGGCTTAGCTGAGGGCCAGAGGAGCACAGCTCGTCTCCACGGGGGTGGAGAGGGGTGTCTCAAAACAAAAGCAAACATTTCTCTCTTCTAAGTCGGCTTCTAATGGCCCTGGTTTTTGTCTGTTTTAACCTAAAATGTTATTGCACTATTAATAGGTAAAAAATTCTCTTCTGACCACATACATGTATTTCTAGCATAATATATTCTCTCTCTCTCTCTCTCTCTCTCTCTTTCTCTTTCTCTCTGGATAAAATTTATTAGCATATTAGCATAAATATAATTTTTGTAAGGTCAGACAAGAGATTTGAAGTGTAATTCAAGGGGAATTTGTATTAACATAACGAAACATTCTGCTGTGAAGTTGACTAGCAATGCCTCTCTGGGTTATCATTTCTGACTCATCCCATTTCCTTTCTCACCTATCACCTGGTCCTCATTCATTCTGTGTCCTAGAAGAGAACCTCTAAAACTAGTGTCAGTCCATTCAGCCTGCTGCAAAAAAAAAAAAAAAAAAAAAAAAATGTTGCTCCCTGTGTCCCGGCCAGTCTGGCTCTAGCCTCAGCTCAAAGGGACCCAGGTACAGCTCTGGCTACCACTCCATAGGGTGCAAGCTATAAGCCTTCACGGCTTCCATGTGGTGCTAATCCTGCAGGCACACAGAATGCAAGAGTGAAGAAGGCTTGACGACTTCCACCTAGATTTCAGAGGATATATCAGAAGGCCTACATGCCCAGGCAGAAGCCTATCATGCAGCGTAGCCAACACAAAAACTCTACAAGGGCAGTGCTGAGGGGAAATGTGGGGTTGTGCCCCCACACAGAGTGCCCACTGGGGCACTGCCTAGTGGAACTGTAGGAAGGGAGCCACTGTCCTCCAGACCCCGGAATGGTAGAGCCTCTGGCAGCTTGCACCCTATATCTGGTAAACCCACAGGCGCTCAACTCCAACCTGTGAGAGCAGCCAGAGAGGCTGCACCCTGCAAAGCTGCAGAGACAGAACTGCCCAAGGCCTTGGGAGCTCACTCCTTGCACCAGTGAGCTCCGTGACTTGGTCTTGAACTTCCAGCCTCCAAAACCATGAGAAAGAAATTTCTGTTGTTTACAAGTATGTTAGTCCATTTGCATTGCTATGAAAGAGTACCTGACACTGGGTAATTTATAAAGAAAAGAGCTTTAATTGGTTCATAGTTCTGCAGGCTATACAGGAAGCATAGTGTAAGCAATCTCAAAAGAGATCGTTTTGGAGCTTTAAGACTTAATGACTGCCTTGCTGGGTTTCAGACTTGTGTAGGGCCTACTTCCCCTTTCTTTTGGCTGACTTCTCCTTTCTGGAATGGGAATGTTTATCCAGTGCCTGTATCACCATTGTATCTTGGAAGTACATAACTTTTTTTATTTTACAGGCTCATCAGTGGTAGGAGATGAGTCTCATATGAGACTTAGGACTTTAGACTTGATGCTGGAACAAGTTAAGACTTTTGGGGACTTTGGGGAAAGTACGATTGTATTTTGCAATGTGAGGATGAGATGTGAGGGGCCAGGGGCAGAACGATATGGTTTGGATGTTTGTCCCCTCCAAATCTCATGTTCCAATGTGATTCCCAGTGTCAGAGGTGGGACCTGGTGGAAGATGATTGGATCACGGCAGTGGTTCCCTCACAAATGGGTTCACACCATCCCCTTGGTGATGAGTGAGTTCTCACTCAGTTCATATAAGATCTAGTTTTTTTGAAAGAGTCTTGGACTTCCCCTTCTCTCTGTTGCTCCCACTCTCACCATGGGATGTGCCTTCGCCTTCCACCACGATTGTAAGCTCCCTGAGGTCCTGACCAGAAGGAGATGCTGGCACTATGCTTCCTAGATAGCCTGCAGAACTGTGAACCAATTAAACCTCTTTTCTTTATAAATTACCCAGTCTTAGGTATTCCTCTATAGCAATGCAAATGGATTGACATTCTTGTAAACAACAGAAATTTATTTCTCATGGTTTTGGAGGCTGGAAGTTCAAGATGAAGTCATCAGCAAATTCAGTATCTGGTGAGGACATATTTGCTGTTTCAGGGATGGCTATATTTTGTTGGATCCTCATGTGGTGGAAGGGACTAATGAGCTCCTTACAAGGGCATTAATCCCATTCATGAGGGCTCTACCCTCATAATCTAATCACCTCCCCAAAGCCCCACATCCTAATGCCTTCACCTTAGGGGTTAGAATTTCAACATATCAATATTTGGTGGACACAAACATTCAGACCATAGCACCCGGTTTCCCTGACATTACTCTCTTGCAATACCCGTCTATCAAAAGATAGACAATAATTTTCTCATAAGTATCAGCTTCATAAACTGTCACATCTCAGGAAACCATGGCAGGGCCTGTTATTCCATCCTAAATTCAGAAGCACCATTATCCGTCCATCAGTAAGTCTAGCCCCTCAGCCACTCTATTCCTTATCATTCTACTCTCCTGGCAGTTCTCATGCTACAGATACCACTTCTCCTTGGCATTCCTGATATATAAGTCAGTTCTTTCCTTTCTCCTCCTTTGTATACTAGTAATAGAACCTTTTATGACTCTTGCTTGAAGTTCTCATCCTCATAGTTTTGTTCTCTTTGATCTTCTGTTCCTTTAAAGTGAGGTTCCAAATTGGTCTCCTTTATGATAGACCTCACTGAGTAATGAAAATTTTCATTTTCCCTAAATATGTTTTTCTGGACTTTAAAACTAATTTAAAACTAATTCTTTCCTAAACACAGTCTTCAGGACAAAAACCTTAATCAAATAGATGTCCTCTAATATATCTTAGGTATATTAAAGTGGTTCATTGTGACATCCAACTGCTACTGGAGAAGAGCTTCAAAAAGGAATGAAGATATGAGGCCAAGGTGGGCAGATCACCTGAGGTCAGGAGTTTGAGACCAGCCTGGCCAACATGGTGAAATTCTGTCTCTATTAAAAATACAAAAATTAACTGAGCATTGTGGCACACGCCTGTAATCCCAGCTATTGAGGAGGCTGAGACAGGAGAATTGTTTGAATCCAGGAGGTGGAGGTTGCAGTGAGCCAAGATCACACTACTGCACTCTAGCCTGGGCAACAGAGCAAGACTCCATCTTAAAAAAAAAAAAAAAAAAGGAATGAAGACAGAAATTCAAAAAAAAATGCTTAAAGTCTCTGCCCCTAAAAAGGTTATAGTCTAGTTTGGAGGAGATATATTCAGTATATGTTTTTAGAAAGTTCGGTAGTATTATGCAATGCAAAATAGCATTCATGTACTCAGGCTGTAAATAGCAAAAGAGAATTCACTATCAGCAGCATCAATCTTCCTTGGCTGGAAACTAGGAAAGTCCATTGCTACCTCCTTGCTGCATTTTATAATTTACTTTGTTATTTTCCAACTGTGCTTGGCCTCAAAATGCTACTGCTGTGAAGTCAGTTTGATGAAGACAGTCTTTTCAAGTTTCCATATGGTTTCAAATTATTGCTCATCTAACTAATAATCAGTTTGAAAAAAATAAGTTTGCACACAATGCCAATTCAGCAGTGGGGAAAATGAAAAGACTGACCTTTTTCTCTTGCTCCCACCTGCTCTTCCAAAACTTGTCAACCACACTTGGGAAGGAGTTCATGAGATAGGTTTTGAGATAAAATTTAAGCCCAAGCCCTTTTTAAAATGCTAATTGTTTTCCTGTATTGCAAATAGATGTCTAGGCAATAAGTATTAATTGCAGAATTTCTTATATTATTGATAATAAAGAGATGGAGGTCAGTATCAAAGTGGGGATGTAATTGGATTTGTTCAGAGTCTGGTATGATTGGTTCCTGTGTGTAGAGAGGAGGGAGCAGAGGACTGAGAATCAATGCATAGAGGAAGGACAGAACATGATATAAGTACAGCCAAGGTAAGAAGACCAACATGGCTGGAACAGAGAATTCCTTTTGAAAAGCAGAGGGAGATTGCAAAACTGGAGGGTCTTGGCTTGTGTCCAGATACCTCGATCTGGTGCTCAATAGAAAGCCATTGTTGACTCTGGAGCATGACATAATGGAGGCAGTGTCTCAGGAGGATGAATTGCACATTGATGTCCCAGAAGTCTTGGAGAGGAAGATCCTAGAGATCATTGCTGTGCATTCCAAGGGTGGAAGGGAAATCACTGCAGCTGCACCCACTCTCTACTGTTGACTTCATCTTAAAGCAGTGACAAAAACCCTTGGGGGCTGTTTGGTTACTTTTTTAAAAAAACATAAGCTAGTTTGAGTTGGGTTTCTGTCTCTCCAGAATCAGAATCTTAACAATTAATTGCTTTTTGGAGTTAAATGAGTTGCCTTAGGCTTTCAAAGAGACATAATGTTTTAGGAAAACAGAATTAGGAATAGACACAGAGGCAGGAATGAATCACACGATTGTTCATGGGACAATGACTTGTCCACTTTCATGAGAACAGAGGGGTCTTCTTTGAGACCATATTAAAGAGGGTACTGGAGCCAGATGGTGGCCTCTGCTAAACCATTTCTCTAGCACTGCTATTGCTGCTGGTGTTTAGGTATTCATTTTTGCTACAGCAGTGTGCTTGAGACTCAATGGAATTAGTTTCCAAATTGGCAGAACCCCTTCTCTGCAAAATCGGATATTCTTTTTATTGTTGACATATTTGGGGCTCTTTTGGTTTTTTTAGATACAGTTTTCTACCTGCTATCAATATAACATCTATTATGTCTAAAACTAAATTTACAAAATCCTTCCCACCAAACTACAATTTCTCTTGGGTTCTCTGTAACTGTTAGTGGCAATGCCATCCTCTCCATCCCCCAGATAATCTTGGTGTTCTCAGATGTTCCTCTCCATTGCATGCTCTCCCTAATCATTCCAATGTTATCTCTGGATTGTCCCTCCAATGCAGTGTCTGCTTCTTGCCTTCAGATTCACCTCCCTACCTGCCTTTCTGTTTTCTCTCGTCTCCAGCTTCCACCCTCCCTTGTTCTTGTACAAATAGGAATATAGTCCTCCAGAAGCCCATAGCTCATCAGGTCCATGATGTATAAAAGGTGGGCATTTAATATCTTGTCATTTCATTCCTTCTGTTTAAAAATCTTCAATTAATACCTGCCACCAGTCAAATGAAGTCTAAAAGTAGCCTTCTCTCGTTAGGAGTCAAACTTCACCACTTAATTTCTGCTTCTTCCTGCTGCCTGTACTTCAGGGAAAAAAAAAAAAAAAAACCTACTGGATTTCCTTGTGAGAGTGACTTTTCCTTGTCTGCATATTTTGCTTCTGCCTTTCCTTGTGTTTCTCGTGACCTTATGGCATCTCTATGAGTCCAAATTGTATGTATCCAGCTCAAATCTCAATCCTTCCACAATAATCATTGTATACCTACAGCATTTCTTCGGGCAGAGAGGTGGCACCGACGGCTGTGATGCAGTAATGAAAGTTTTGATGTCTCCAATCCAAAGGGCTGTTTTATTTTTACTGTTTTATACAACAAATAGAAATATAATTTACATTTCTCGTACTGAAATATATTTCTGACAGCTATAATATTTTTCTACTTAACTAGAAAAGACATGGTGCCCTCCCCACACACAAGGGTGTCATGCTTATTTCTTCCACACAACTTCTCTGAGTCTCCTCTTTACAATTAGAAGAGGTTTCTGAATTCCTTAGACACCTTCTTTATGACACAATATCCTTTACGACATGTTTTGTTCTTTTTTTATGTACTAAACTTAAGTTCCCAGTAAAGCCTAAGTCCTTTGAGAACATAAAATCTGCTATGAGGTTTTACACATAGTAAGAGTTCAAACATTTGAAGATAGTAAATCCACTGATTTTTATTATCCACTCTGTACCTTACATCTTTGCTACAAGGATATGAATAAAACTTTTAAAATTGTTTAAATGCTTACCAAAATACCATAACTCATTAAAACTGTATAATGATCTCAATCCCACCTCTCCCATCCCCTATCTGCCTCCTCAGTAGCTGCCATTTTTTGTTGTTGAGACAGGGTCTCACTCTGTCACCCAGGGTAAAGTGCGGTGGCACAATCACAAACCCCTGAGCTGTAATCCCAGCTACCCAGGAGGCTGAGACAGGAAAATCACTTGAACCTGGGAGGCAGAGGTTGCAGTGAGCTGAGATTGTGCTACTGTACTGCACTCCAGCCTGAGTGACAGCAAACCATTAGATAAATTGGCAAAATGTACATACAAACAACTAATTCACAAAACAAGAAAAATTTTAATAAGCGCTTAGATATATGGAAACACACTCAGCTTTACTCTTAAGAAGAAAATGCAAATGAAAACTGTAGTGGAATATTTTTTAGCCTTTTACATTTGCAAAGATCAAAAAGTTTAGCACTTGTCATGATTAAAATGATTATTGTTATTTTGTGTGCCAGCTATTAGGTACTTCAAAATATGTATATTTTTAAGGCTAACACTTTATTAGTGAGAAGACATAAACACTGTTGTATATTTGGGTGTGAATCACAAAATGTCTACTGAGGGCAATTTGGCAATAGCTGTAACGTTTTTTCTATCATATACCTTTTGATGCAGCAGTTCCATTTCCAGAAAATTATTCACACGTTATAAACATATAAGGACATTTGTGCAATGTTGTTAGTATTTGCAAAAGACTGGAATCCACCTACATGCCCCGTCAATAAGGAACTGGTAAAATAACGGTTCATCCTCACAATGGAACTTTATGCAGTCATTTAAAAAGTATGAGGAAGATCTATAGGTACTGACAGGGAAAGAGCACCAAGATACAATAAGTAAAAAAAAAAAAAAAAAAAGCAAGGCGTAGAATAGCATGCTATCTATCCTTTGTACTTCAAAAATGCACATGCTGATATGTGCACAGACTCTCCCAGGAAGGACACACAAGTTGCTGGGAAGAGCAGGTGCCTTTGTGGAGAGAAACTGAGTCACCATGAAACAGGGGTAAAAAGAAATTTGTTTTTCTATTTGTAACTTTTAAATTTTATACTTATGCTTATAGTGCCTATTCAGAAATAAATATGTAGATAGA
Source organism: Macaca fascicularis (assembly GCF_037993035.2). NCBI lineage: Eukaryota > Metazoa > Chordata > Mammalia > Primates > Cercopithecidae > Macaca > Macaca fascicularis. The sequence goes on from NC_088380.1 coordinate 133,019,749, forward strand.
TAAATGAAATGTATGGTTGTCCAAACAAAAATATATGTATCAGAATTGTAAATGGAAGGTCATTCTTCTTGACTTATAAAAATCTAATTTGGGAGATTCCGAGTTTATGAAATTGGAGAAGCTAAAGGGTTTCCCAGCCATCCTGTCTCCATTGCTCACTCTTGTACTTCCACACTCCATTCTATTTCCCTCTTTTGGTCCCTGTGAGGCCTCTCTTTATTTGTACTATGGCTGCTGTCCAGCCCTCTTCCATCTCTATAGCCCAGCTCTTTGCTTTCCAAAGAGTGTCTGCCAGCCACGGAGCCACTGAGCAGGCAGCCCTCTGAAAACAAACGCCTATGAGGCCCCAGATCTTGGTGAATCCAGATGCCAACCTGGTTTTCACTACAGGGTTTCAGCAACACTCTACTTTCAGAGACCCACCCATGACCACAACAATCCCATTTCCAGGAATTTATTCTATGAAGACCCTCTGATGAAACATATCCTATCTTCAAGACTCTTCTAAACCTTTGTTGGTCAAGACTGTGGCTTTAAAATGATCAGAGACTTCTTAAAAAATAATGGTAGATATAAAACTACCTCTACTTCTGCTACCATAAGGAAGCTTAGTGACATCTTTTTATGCCTTTAGCTTAGATTAACATGTAAGTAGACTCAAACACAGGGACTCACCACTGTAAGTAGAAGGGAACATACCTTCTTGGACTGAACCACAGTGTAACACTTGTTTTCCTTCACCTGAGACACAGCTTAATCATAACTTCTGCCCTCAGCCACTTATTTACTTGGACTTGCATGTGATGGTGCCTGAATACAATACATTCCCAGCAGGAGGGGCAAAGGGCCAGTGATGTGACAAGAGAAAGGCATATTGAGTTTACCTGAAACTCACAGATACTATCTCCAGGAGGAATGATGGTTGCCTCCACATTAGAGTTCTAATTCTGAAAAATTGTGAAATCCAAATTTAAGTCGTCATCAAACTAATGAGGTCTGGGAAGTGACAAATATTAGATGATTGATAGGGATTGTACAACCTGTTTTTGTATTTATAAATTGTGTAACAGTGTGTGGCAGTGTTTTATTGAAACAAGGTTTTCCTAGCCAGTAATAAAAATGCTTTCCCTGGCCGGGCATGGTGGCTTATGCTTTGTAATCCCAGCACTTTGGGAGGCCGAAGCGGGCAAATCACTTGAGACCAGGAGTTCAAGACCAGCCTGGCCAACATGGTGAAACCCCATCTCTACTGCAAATACAAAAATTAGCCAGGCATGGTGGCAGGCACCTGTAATCCCAGCTACTCAGGAGGCTGAGGCAGGAGAATCACTTGAACCCAGGAGGTGGAGGTTGCAGTGAGCAGAGATCACGCCATTGCACTCCAGCCTGGATGACAAGAGTGAAATTCCATCTCAAAAAAATAAATAAATAAAAATAAAAATGCTGTCCCCTAATAGGTGAAGTCAGGTTTCGTTATTATAAGCATGACTATCTCACTGCTTTGAAATTTCTACTAAAAACTTTTCAGGCAGGGACCATAACTGATGCTCAAAGTGGGTTGGAGATGGGAGGAGAAATAACCTGCCAAGGTCAAGTGAAGGTTGGTCCTGTGTCTCCAGCATCTTCTACTCCTTCTATGGGTACTTAACAACTGCCAGCTCACTTACCTGTCTTACCTACAAAGCTCTGAGCACCCTGACAGCAGGGACCAGTCCAGTAAATATTTGTTGAAATAGGTGGATTGGTTTTTTTGGTTTGTTTTTTCAGTTGACTCTTTTAGTCAAAGTCCGTAACAGGGCTTTGTCTTCTGGTTAAAAAATAAATAAAACCTGATTTCCTTATTTTCATGATTTAAATGAAACCTGTTCAGCTTCATTGACCGTAACTTTACAGTTGCTGAGAGGCCTGATTCAGCTTCATGGACTTCAAAGTTTCCAAAAGGCCTTGAGGAAGCATTCCATTTCCCCTCCCACACTGCTCACTCAAACACACGCTAGCCTCTGCTGCTTGAATTCTACATAGTTTCAGTCTGCTGCTGACGAGACCTCCAAGGCAAGGGACGCTTGCAGGAATAATCTTGCCTGTGTGAGGAATTAACTTGCTTGAGCCTGTAGCATCTTTAAGTAAGCAAAAACCTAAGATCGAATTGACCCGTAGGTGAATTTCGCTTCCTCTTCGAGATACTACATAATTAATCCATATCATTCAACCTATAAATGACCACTGTGAGCAAATGCTGAGCTGAGTGCCGTGGAAAAAAAAAACAGACATTCCCTGCCTTTGAGGAACTGAGTCTAGTGCTGGATAACTAAGATTTTTGGGAGAAAAGGTACCAGTACAAGGTATGAATTAATTCGATGCCTAGTGAGTTATAAAATCAGCAGGCAGCATAGAGACTTTTAGGCAATGTGGAGGATGTGCCCCCTGGCTAGAACCTTCCAGGAGAGAACCAGTGCTGAAGACAAAACACAAGCTGAAGGAGAAATAAAGTGGAGAGTATGTAGAAAAAAGCTACTTTGAGTACAACTGTATGTTCCATCCTTGAAAGACATTGTTTGAGTAGGACAATCTAGAGGCATGCACTGTAATCTTTTCAGTGCTGAGCTGAGTCCCAAAACAGGACCACCTCATGTGGTTAAGCACTTAGTCACCTGCACTGCACACAAAAGCCTGACCAAGATGGGTCAGGGGCAAAGAGGGACTGAAATCCAGCCTCAGTTTTGCTGCCTTCTGACGTTGGTGCTGGGTCGTTTCTGCCCAGAGCAAGGAGCACCTTATCTCTGCCAGGAGCACCTTTTGTGGAGTGGCTCTCTGTACACAAAGATGCTGTACAGGACAGCTCTGGCTCTCCCTCTAAGTCTTCATCTGATCCTGCATAAAATCCAGTAAATATCTGAATAAATGTTGCGATGGATTATTGAAGTTCTATACCCAGTCTCTACTTAAAGAGGGCTTCTCAAGTAGATTTCTGCCTGAATCTGTTGAAGAAGAGAGATAATGTGTGTGTGTTTTGGGGGAAGAGAAAAAAGCCAGAGATGTGCTTTAAGGCCTCTTAACTATTCTAAAATTCTTTGAGTCCACAAATTAAACATGGTGTTGAGTTTAATAAAGTCCAATTATTATGTAAACCAAAACAGGGTTTTCCTAATAATATTTCAAGACCTTGGCCTTCCATGTACCTTTGTCACATAATGCAATTCTGTTATGGACTAAGCCCTTTTAATGTATGTAACTGTTTTAAGTACTTTGAGAAGAATTGAAGAAATAGAAGGTTGGGCCTCTGTCCTCAGATATGTATCTACTAGGAAAAAAGAAATGCTTACCACAGAATTAAGAGCATCAACCATATGGCCAGGCGCAGTGGCTCACGCCTGTAATCCCAGCACTTTGGGAGACCAAGGTGGGTGGATCACCTGAGGTCAGGAGTTCGAGACCAGCCTGGCCAACATGGCAAAACCCCGTCTCTACTAAAAATACAAATATTAGCCAGGCCTGGTGGCGTGCACCTGTAATCCCAGCTACTCAGGCAGGAGAATCACTTGAACCCGGGAGGCAGTGGTTGCAGTGAGTTGAGATGGTGCCACTGCACTCCAGCCTGGGCAACAAGAGTGAAACTCCATCTCAAAAAAAAAAAGTATCAACCATTTGTGGGGGTTATTAGTTAGATACCCTTGTCAGATATACTGGCCTTGATTCTGACACTACAATAGGACTCCTTGCCTAGGCTACAATTTTCATATGCTGTGAAAAGTGGTCAGCAAAGCAACCAGGCAGCTTAAACTATCCAGTGGCATTTCCTGCCTGCACAGTCATATCCAGGTGAGAATACCAAATAGGTGGTAAATGAAAATGAAGATTAGCTAATCTCTCATAGCAATGCAATCTTAACGTGTCTTTCTTTACGCTCAGTCTCCGTGGAGTCCTCACATCCTCAGAAGTATCGTTTGTGTTTTACTGAGCTGACGCACCAAAGAAGTTCTGATCCATAAAAAACATTTTGTATTTTTCCTTCAACATCCCTTCCTTTCCCACTTTCCCATTGGAAATGGTTTCTCCTGCTTCCCAAGAGATCTTCACCGGCCGACTGAGGGAGCCCACTTCTGCATCCCCCATGCTAGTTGTCCTCTGTTTGTTGGTTCTATGCACAAACCCTCTTGACTCACCTTCCCCTCTACTCCCCTCCACCTTCTCTTTTACCAAGGTCAGACCTAGTTTTTCCAAAGCCTATTGATCATGACTGTAGGTCAACACTATCCTAGACCCCGTGGTTAGGACAAAGATGAGTAAGATTCCCACCCCACCCTGGAGCTCTCACACTGAAGAGTTAGTTATGGGGATAAATGGATGAGTAGGTGGTTGGAGGGATGGATGGAGAGAGAGAACACAAAGGCTTTGCAGACAGACATACTGAGTTTGAATCTCAAGTAAGACAGATGCTAGCTCTCTGAACTTAGGCAAGATAGCAAGAGCCTCAGATTCCTCATCTATAAAATGGGGGTAGTAATTCCTACCTAGTCTAGGTGGTTGTAAAGATCAGAGACTGTAAATTGCTTAGGGAACTGCTTGGTTAAACAACATGTAAGTGACATAAGAGAAGTGCAAACAAAAGGGGTGGGGGTTCCCAGAGGGAAGGCTCACACCTGCAGGAGGCCACACATGAGCGTGTGTGCGTGTGTGTGTGCACATGTGCAGGGCCCTCCCAGCCTCCAGGTGATCTGACTTCCCCAGCACAGCCTATGCAGAGCAGCAGAGCTGGGCAGCACAGACTATGCAGAACAGAGCTGGGCAACGCAGACCTGGGAGCCAGCAAGTCCACACAGTCTGGCATTTACAAGTGAAACAGGTATGACCTGCAGCTACTGCCATTGGGGCACCAGGCAAGGGGTTAGAATGGAGATTGGGAAAGGGCCTAGCTGTCAAAGTTAACTAGCCTATCAGTGGGGAATGAAAATCATTCCACTCTCTAGAAAACCAGGTTACTTCATCATTTTCCTTCCAGCTACCTCTCTCTGAATGTCTAAGGTGAAGCATTTTCCTTTCTTCTTCAGCTCAGAGGCTGAGAATGGTGTGGAGGAGAAAAAGAAAGCCTGCAGGTCGCCAACAGCCCAATCCCCTACCCCATCTGTGGAGGCCGACTCCCCAGACCAGAAGAAAATCATTAGCCTACGGTGAGTCCTCCGTTGACTCTCTTTGTTCTCTTTCGTCTTTTGCGGAGAGGGTATTATGGGAGGAGCTGGGGTTTTTTGTTAGAGTAAGGATGTATTGATACTATAGACAAATAATACTCCTGAGAAAGAATGAGCATTTTTCCCCGATACCCAGGCAGCATCTTTTTCTCCCTCCTGCCCCAACCTTCAGCAGAGCATCTGCACCTTTCTGAAAGCGCTGATTTTGCTAAGTGATGAGGCCAGGGTGGCCCACTCTCAGGCATATGTTTAGAAAGCACCTGGGAAGGCTGGCCAGGTTGGAGTGTCTGCCCAGCCTCGGGTGTGCCCCAGCTGGTGTCTCATTTTCCTGGGGGCCATGAAAAAGCCAAGGAAAAGAATCGCCATCCCGGGGACCCCTCAGGCCACCAGTTTCCTGTGACAGACTAAAAGGGAGGGGCGGTTTGGTTGTGGGGCTGCAGGGGAGAGGTGGTTTTGAGATGTGTAGCTGTAGCTTCATCATTCTGAGAGGCACCAACTACCGTTTGGTAGAGACTAAAGTTGCTTTGGGGCACTCAAAAGATAGCAGTTAAACCAAGAGTGTGTGATGGGTGAGTGCAGTTTATCTAAACTGAGTAGAGAAATGATTGTTGTCCTTCACCATTATTAGAACTTTTAGAACTGCTACCTTCTACTTCTTTTGGTCTCTGCTGAAAGATTATTAACTCCACTTTTTGCTTCCTTCCTGGCTTATCAGCCCATGTCTTCTCTCCAAATCTATGCTTCATTCAGGACCAAGAGTAAGTCTTAACTCTTCCCCAAATTTTCCTCTTCTGACTCTAATTCCCAATTATCTCTCCGTCTTTCCTGCATGCTGTTTTGTGGCATCTCACTTTTTTTTTTTTTTCAGTCGGAGTCTCGCTCTGTCACCCAGGCTGGAGTGCAATGGCACATTAGCTCACAGCAACCTCCGCCTCCCAGGTTCAAGCGATTCTCCTCCCTCAGCCACCCCAGTAGCTGGGACCATAGGCGTGCACCACCATGCCCACCTAATTTTTGTGCTTTTAATAGAGACAGGGTTTCACCATGTTGACCAGGCTGGTCTTGAACTCCTGACTTCAGGTGATCTACTGGCCTCGGCCTCCCAAAGTCCTGGGATTACAGGCGTGAGCCACTGCACCTGGCCAGCATCTCAGTTTAACCATTTTTTTTCCTCTAGTTGTTTCCCCTCAAAGCCTCACCTAATGCTTCTCTTCACGAAGGCACAAGGCACGTTATTTCTCATGTCTTTCACCACTGTTGGCTGACTACAGCAGGCACCTTAAAAACACTGTTGGTTTTACTCCAACTTCCCCAGGCTTCAGTAATAATAATACACTCTCACAGGGCATGCTTGCTAAACTTCATGAGCATGTGGTCTGTGCAACTGGAAAGGGCCCACACTTGGTTTAATGCTCCCCTCTTGCTATCCAGAAATGCTTAATAATTTTTATGTAAGGGGGCCAGGCCTGGTGGCTCACACCTGTAATCCCAGCACTTCGAGAGGCTGAGGCAGGTGGATAACCTGAGGTCAGGAATTCAAGACCAGCCTGGCTATCATGGTGAAACCCCGTCTCTACTAAAAATACAAAAATTAGCCAGGTGTGGTGGTGCATGCACTCGGGAGGCTGAGGCAGGAGAATTGCTTGAACCCAGGAAGTGGAAGCTGCAGTAAGCCGAGATTGTGCCACTCCAGCCTCAGCAACAGTGTGAGACTTTGTCTCAAAAGATTAATTAATTAATTTTTATATAAGGGACCCCACATTTTCATTTTGCACTGGGCTTCTTGTCACCTGTAGGAAGTGAGAATAACAGGGTTGAAAAGACCCAAAGAAATCAATATTATATACATACATACCCTGTCCACAGGGGTCAGTGTCATGCAGATGAACCCCCTTATTGCTTCTGCCTTTTGAAATTATCAAGGGTAGAGCCACCCTACTTGTCATATTTGCTTGCAGGCCATGGATCTTCAAACAGTCTGATCATTTCCTTGCCCATTCCATTAACATTTATTAATTTGAATCAGTAGAGATGATGAATTCAAATCTGTGAATAGTATAAATAAAAGGTAAGTTGACATTTGTACAGATAGTTTTATTTTCAAATAGAGAACAAATGTTTTTCATAGCTTCCAAAAAAAAGTAATCCCTAGAATTCCCAGGGAATTTACATCTGTGAATAGCTTAAATGGCCTGTGTCTGAAATTAAATTCATTTGCCTTGAACAGCTGAGGGGTATTTGACCTGTGATTTGAGCACTGTGGAATCATACACTGTAGTGGCTAGAAGAAGCCTAGGACTTCATATAGTCCATCTTTTCACAGCTGAGAAAACCAGAGCATAATTCTCTAACTTCAGTCCTTTCTGTTTATCTGTGACACCCAGGTACCACCTGAATTACTTCAGATTGTTCTTAAATCCACTTTGAACCAATTTTTTTTTAACTGAACCTCATTTTAAGGAATAATATCGTGAAATCATGGATTTTATGTGCCATTTCCTCCCAGAAACATTAAAGCAACTTCACGATCGTAAAACTTATTCATATATATAACTCCAAAAATCATCCATGCATGCTACTTTGAAGCGACTGCTTTTAGCCGTAGGGTTGAAGCCACGTACAAATGCACACATCTACTAAAATGGAAAACCAGGACTAGAATCGCCTTAGAAAGAAACTCTGGAGCTCTGACCTCTGTCCTTAACAGGAAAAAGGAAGATTTGGCTTCACACATGTTTTTTGGTTTCATTTTTGTTTTATTCTGATTTCACTTGTATTGTATTTCCACTCCGGGATGTGTTGTGTCTTTTCCTCATACCCGATTCTTGCGTATCCTGTTAGGCCCAGCATTTCAAGCCCACATTATTCTCTTGTTTTCCTCTTCTCTTTATTTACTTTTTTAAATTTAACTTTTTTATCTTTTTGAGACAGAATCTTGCTCTCTCCCCGAGGCTAGAGTGCAGTGGCGCAATATCAGCTCACCGCAACCTCTGCCTCCCGGGTTCAAGCGATTCTCCCGCCTCAGCCTCCCGAGTAGCTGGGACTACCGGCGCGCACCACCATGCCCAGATAATTTTTGTACTTTTGGTAGAGATGGGATTTCACTATGTTGGCCAGGCTGGTCTCAAATGCCTGACCTCAGGTGGTCTGCTCACCTTGGCCTTCCAAAGTGCTGTGATTACAGGCATGAGCCACTGTGCCCAGCCTGTTTTCCTCTTCTCTCACCTCCTGTTAGACTTATTGGCTCCATACCTTCTCCTAACTGCTGTAATATTTTGTTTTTGTTTTTGTTTTTGTTTTGGTGCTAAATCATGTACTGCCTTTTTTAAAAAGTGTTTGATGCATGCGTACACAGGCGCCTTAAGGACAAAGACTGTGTTATGGGCCCCAAGACATTTAACACAATGCCCCACTCAATTAATACTTGTTAAATATTAGTGGAATTCTGAAACAAAAATATTCTTTGATTGAACTATAGCCACAATACTATTTAGTAGTTTGCCTCAAGTACTCCTTTTTACATACTGATTAAAATACTTTTAAAATGACATAATTATTTTCACAACTTGATCGTTATTTCACCCTCTATAAGTTACTATTTCTACAGTTTTTGATTACAGCCTGCTGAAATCCTTCCAGTGTCCTAAAGCATGTGCTGTGTAAATGCTCTCAGAGTATCATGAATGATTTTTGATATCCAGAAAAGAAAAACAAATGTCAGGTTTTCTTAGACGATAGTATAATAATCAAGATTTATTACAATAAATTAATGAAAAATGTATCTCATAGGCCAGGTGTGGTGACTCATGCCTATAATCCCAGCACTTTGGGAGGCCGAGGCGGGTAGATCACTTAAGTCCAGGAGTTCAAGACCAGCCTGGGCAACATGGTGAAACCCCATCTCTACAAAAAAATGAGCTGGGCATGGTGGCATGCACCTGTAGTCCCAGCTACTCGGGAGGCTGAGGTGGGAGGATCGCTTGAGTCCTGGACGGGGAGGTTGCAGTGAGCCGTGATCATGCTGCTACACTTCAGCCTGGGCAACAGAGCAAAACTGTCTCAAAAAAAAAAATTATCTTATAGACACCCTGGACTTTCTTTCTTTAGGTCAAAATCCAGTTTTGATGGTGCCTCTTTAGCAAGTGATAAGAACGACTGTAAAACAGAAAGCAAAAATGACCCTAAGACTGAAAGAAAAAAGTCTTCATCTTCCGGCCAGGTAATTTGAGAATGGAATTTGTGTTGTCTTAGGGGGTGACAAGACTATTGAAGCCAGTGACAAGAAGGAACTCAAGCATGCACCTTCCTGCTGGTCAAGACTAATATAGGCATAGAGTTTAGACAATTTAGAAGAACAAACAGTCCATTTTTTAATCACAACTCACTTTTCAGCACATTGCGTGGTGATGAGTTCCATGCTGTGGCCTCGAACTCTGACAAATACCCAGAGATCAGGGACCAACACAGAGTCATGTGCTTATCCAATAATTAGCAAGACAAGGGGAGTTGTGACATCCTTGTACTGAAATTGAAGAGTCTGATAAGGCATCTGCCTGAATAGTAGTAGGCCAGCCAACTGCACACAGAGGAGTAAGACCTTTGAACAGGGTCAGGATTATTCTCCAAACTGATTTTGGTTCTGCTCTAAAATACACCCAGATAGGAAACAAAACCCAGTTCTATGTCATCAGAGAGTGTGATGCATGTACTGGGGCCAGGAGTTTGGGTTTTTTTTTAATTCTTCACCCCTCTAAATACTTGAATGTGTGCCTCCTAAGAGCTAAACCAAAAACCATCGGCACACCCAAGAAATTTAAATATGAAATGTATTAAAATATTATTAATATAAAATCTACTTTTGAATTTCCATGGTAGTCCCGGTAATAAATATCCTTTATAAAGGTGTTTTTTTCCTCTCCAGGATCCAATCAAGAGTCACATACTGCATGTAGTTGCTATGTCTTTTCTTTTTTTTTTTTTTTTTCGAGACAGAGTCTTGCTCTGTTGCCCAGGCTGGAGTGCAATGCCATGATCTCGGCTCACTGCAACCTCCACCTCCCGGATTCAAATGATTCTCATGACTCAACCATCTGAGTAGCTGAGATTACAGATGTGCACCACCACACCCAGCTAATTTTTGTATTTTTAGTACAGACAGGGTGTTGCCGTGTTAGCCAGGCTCGACTCAAACTCCTGGCCTCAGGCGATCCACCCACCTCTGCATCCCGAAGTGCTGGGATTAGGAGCATGAGCCACTGCACTCAGCCTGCTATGTCCCTTTTAATTGAAATCAGCCCCACTACCTCTTTTGCCAATTTTTACGTTGACATTTTTGAAGAGTTTATGGCCTAGCATATTTTAAATCAAGCGTGCAACCATTGCTCACTGTAGCCATTGAAAACAAAAGCTCAGTGAAGCCATACAACACCCAGCTTTAATCAAGGTATCTTTCTACAAGGTGTTTATCTATAAAATAGCTGACTTGCAGGGACCATCTATCGTCTTGATGACCTGGTCTGTAGTTCTTTATGGTAAAACAGGGCCAGTTTTGCCATTGAGACCACTCTTGGTTTGGATAATAAGCCATCCAGGGCCTCCTACCCATTTTCTTTATAAGAATTTTTCTTCAGAAGTATCCTATGAGGCAGATTGATGCTGTGGAGAGAGGATCCAGTTATACCCCATAGCTCACTGCAGGCTTGAACTCCTGGGCTCAAGAGATCCTCCTGCCTCAGCCTCCCAAGTAGCTAGGACTACAGACACATGCCACCACATCCAGCTAACAGTTCTACCTCTTAATAGCTGTATGATGCAGATGAAAGTGTTTTACAGTCTGTAAATTGCTGGCTATCCATTGTTATTGTCACAGTTGTAAAAACAGATCCCTTGAAGATGAAGTGATTTGCAGCTTTCATAGTCTTGGGCTTTCTGCTGCCCTGGAGAGTGAAGTCTTTGAATGAAATCCTACTTGTCTTGACAGTAGCCTACTGCATCCTACTCCTGTCACTGGCTAAGGAAATGCCTTCACAATAATACAGTAGGAAGAGTGGCCATATGTTGCCTTAGACTATAGGTCCTTTATGTGTATTATCCCATTTAAGCCTTATGACATACCTTGAGGCAGGTACTGTTTTTGCCCTCTGGTACAGAAAAGGAAACCAAGGCCCAGGGAGATAAAGGGACTAAGCCATGGTCACATACCAAGAGCTAGAGCCACTACAGCCAAGACTTCAACTCAGGTTTACCTGACTACAAAGCTTTGAACCACTGTACTCTTCTGAGAGTACTCACTGGTACGTTTAGTACCTGGGATCCAGTACCCTCCCTAATGAGATTCCTTAAAATTTCATCCCCTTTCTGATTAGGGACATCCTTGTCTAGCCCTGTTTCCTCAGCAGTAGGCTGACGAGCAGCTGCATCATTATATCCAACCAGCAAAGCATTAAACTTGTTAGAAAATGAAACTTGTGTGCCCTGACTTTCACTGTGTTTTACTGAAGGCTTGTGTCAGAGACGTAAGATCAGTGAGAAGGAATTCCTAAAGATACTATTAAGGGAGGGAAAATTTGTTGTTGAAGTTGAATTTGTGATGTTTCACAAGAAAGTGAGAGTGGTAATGCTTGTATTTTGTTCTCATTGTAGTACAAGGCCAATATGCACTTTCACAAGTTGTTTCTTAGTGTTCCAACGGAGGAACCACTGAAGCAAAGTAAGTTCTGACCTGTTTGACTTTTTAAGCTACATATTTGAAAAGTTGATCATTAGTTTTGGGGAAGAAAGAGGGCCTAGTCTATGGACTGAGTCACCAAGGGGATCAGGTTTCTGAAAGTCATAACATAACAATAACACCAGCTTCAATCAGCTTTCACCAGGCAGCGTGAAAAGATCACAGAGGAGAAAAAGAAACAGTTCTCCATGGGGTATGGAGTCACCCAAGATGGTTCCATGATACCCTTCCCTTCTTTATTTATTGCTGAAATGCACATGGTTACATTGCTTTAAGATTTAGGATAACAAGCCTGGGGCAAGAGAGGCCACTAGAAGAAGACTAAAAGAAAACTTACATCCTTAGACATGGACAGACACGTGCTGATGCCACTATGAAGGGTGTGATGGTCACCTAAATATCTTGCCCAGCATGCTAGTTAAGCACGCCTACTGGGCTCTGCAGTGATTCATCAAGGGGCCCAAAGTTCCATTCTAGCCTCTCTTGATGTGCAAAAGTTGAGGCAAGATGCTGGGTTCCTGCCATGACCTTCAGACAGAAAGTGTGGGCTATGTGCTCTTCCTCTAGTGAGGCCATCTATTTCGAAAACAGTCATTAGTGAAAATACTGGGGAAAAGGGGAACAGGTGTACTAATACCAGCACATGATAGAGGAGACTTGTAAAACGCCATTCTTGGTCTCTCAGGTACAATAGTAGATTTGCCTTTTCATTCTGATATTTATACTGAAGTTGGTAAGACTTTGAATTTAAAAACAAACTGGTCGCCACAGCTTGCTTTCCATAAAGATGACAGAAGAAGAGGCAATAAAACTTTTGAGTATGAATGAATTCTCTGCCCATCCTTGAGTCACCAAAATATATACATGGTTTTTATTTTAAATGGAAATTCTAAATGATGCTGTACCTGTGTGTATTCTCCCAGGCTTTACCTGTGCTCTACAGAAAGAAATACTATACCAAGGAAAGCTCTTTGTATCAGAAAACTGGATTTGTTTTCATTCCAAGGTCTTTGGAAAAGACACAAAGGTTGGTATAATTAAAAAATAAATTTAAAAAAGCTAACCCCATACTTTATTGTATATGGCAAATATTAATCGTCTTAAATTTAGCTATATTTATAGATACTTATATTATGGTTAATCTTTTATGCCAAGTTTCCTTTGTTGTAATGCCAAATACTATAGGTTCTAAATGCCTCCAGATGACACTAACTTCCCTTTTTCCCTAAGCATTATTTTCTCACTCATTTCTTTACATACATATACCTCACATATACACATGTACCTCACCCATAGCCATACCCTAAATCCTTTTTACTCAGATGTCACCAGCGAACACTCAAAGTTGTTTATATGGAGGGTGTGCCATGATTTTCAAACACATACATTTAAACCAAAATCATTTCTTTTAAGAAACATCAATTTTTATACCATATTTATACCAGTTATCAGTGATGTCTAGGACAGCAGGCCAATAAATAAGGTACTTATTAGCACTCCCTTTGTACCCTCACCAGCACAAAATGAGCAGGAAGTGGAGCAGTTAAGGCCTAGCCTGGGGAAGTCAGACACCCTCGATCCCAAGTGTACTCTGATACTACATCTTTTCATTATTATTAAATACAGATTTGGGGGAGTAGAGACACATGACATCCTGAGACATTAAGCAGAACAGCCTAAAGGAATTGGCACTGCCCTCTAAACTGGGGACCGTGGGACCGTGGCCTATCAAGGAAAAGATAATTCTATCCCACTGACTTTTTTTTACCTTTGAGCTACAATGTCACATCACAGTTCATTCAGGCCTCCAGAATAACACCAGAGAAACACTTCTTGGGTTTGCATGACCTCAGTGAGTTTTCAATCATTCTGATTCATGAGTGTGAAGAAGCAACTCTCATAGTCATGAAGTAGCTGATGAAAACTTCTTTTTGTTTTGAGTGGTAGATGTGCCTTATTTAAATATTCTTTCCAAAACCACTGGCAATTGCATAAAGACCACTTAACAAATCTAATAGGAATATTTTCTTTTGTCAGTGTTGGAGCTGAAGACTAGCATACTATTCTTTAGGTAAAACATGTTCTTTTTATATTGATTTTTTATCATATAGAGCTATGTTTAGATAAGCATTATTTGATTGACAGTATTATCTGAATCAGTATAATACAAATCAATATGAAGCAGTATTTCATCTATTTCTACATTTCTGGATTAAAGGTCTTGTTCATGGAATGGGGAAGGGGATTGGGTAGTACTGATCAATGTGATATAGTTCTCAGGAATTCATATAGAGCCAACATGTCTGAGCAGAGCAGCAGGGACTGAAGACACTAATGAACAAAGCATTAGTCTTTGTTAAGCGACTGGGGGATCCACAAAGGCAGTCAGTGCACTTTCAAGCTGATATGATTCTAGCAATGATTTTAAAGTTCTACTTCTACCTAAGAACTGATAAAAAGAAGTTAGAAGAAGTGACCCTGGTTTTTTGAAGACATGGATATACTAAGATTGCTTTTGCAGTGTGTAACCTACAGAGGCAGGAGACTGAAAATTAGCAGGGCGTGGGAATAAGAACCATGATAGTGACTTCTATGTTCCATCCCTTCTAAGGATGGTGTCAAAGGAGATTTGGGCTTCAGAGATGTTGCAGAATTTCCTCACTGCCAATGGACCTCAGTCCAGCGTGATCCAGTATGAGCTGAAGGCACCCAAACAATTGCTCTACCGTGGGAACTTTCTAATCAAGTTCCCCTTCTAAAGCAGTTTACCCTGGAAAAATGTTACCATTACCCTGGAAAAATATTATCATTTACCCTGGAGAAATATTAATAAAGTGTAGCCTTAATTTAATCAGGACCTTTTTAGTCAGCCTGTTGGTATTTTCAGATGCTAGTAAAATTAGCATGCATGTATCACATTCTGTCTAGGCTCAAACTGAAAAGTGATTTAAGCTTTATTTTACAAATGTTATCTGGTTGTAATTTTATACTCATGAAGCAATTGATTGAAAACTTTCTTAAGGGTGTTCCATGCCTTAGATTATGAAAAATCTAAATTTATAGCCCTTTGCCACTGTGTGTTTGTATTGCTGCTCAGAAACAAAATTAGACTCATTTTTTTTAAATTATGATCTAAGTAGATCTCAAATTCTTTTTTTCCAAATTTATCCCAACTTGTAAGTTCTGAATTGCCTCCTGCCTTTGAAAAATATTGTGAGTGGAGTTCTTTGGCAAACAGTTTTTAGAAAATGTCTCAATTGGATTATCCCTTGTTCTTCCATAGTCTTCCTGCCTAGATCATTGAGGGCAATAAATAAGCCCATCTCATAAACCCAGATGTAAATGCAAATATTCAAAATTAAAAGCTCATTTTGTGGTCAGGCACGGTGGCTCACACCTGTGATCCCAGCACTTTGGGAGGCTGATGCGGGTGGATCGCCTGAGGTTGGGAGTTCAAGACCAGCCTGGCCAACATGGAGAAATCCCGTCTCTACTAAAAATACAAAATTAGCTGGGTGTGGCTGGGCGTGGTGGTTCACACCTGTAATCTCAGCACATTGGGAGGCTGAGGTGGGCAGATCACCTGAGGTCAGTAGTTTGAGACCAGCCTGACCAACATAGAGAAACCCCGTCTCTACTAAAAATACAAAATTAGCCAGGCATGGTGGCACATGCCTGTTATCCTAGCTACTCAGGAGGCTGAGGCAGGAGAATCCTTTGAACCTGGGAGGTTGAGGTTGCGGTGAGCCGCGATCGCACCACTGCGCTCCAGCCTGGGCAACAAGAACAAAACTCCCTCTCAAAAAAAAAAATTAGCCGGGCGTGGTGGCACATGCCTGTAATCCCAGCTTCTCAGGAGGCTGAGGCAGGAGAATCACTTGAACCTGGGAGAAGGAGGTTGCCGTGAGCTGAGATCGCACCACTGCACTCTAGCCTGGGCAACAAGAGCAAAACTCCATCTTAAAAAAAAAAAAAAAAAAAAAAGCTCATTGTGCTTGCTTCCTTCAAGCTGGCAGTACTTACATAAAGCCCATCTCTTCTCCACTTTTGAGAATATGTGAGGCATTTTCAAGAAGTAGATGTTCTGTTTTCAGGGATTAAAGTAATGGCGATCCATTTTCCTTTGAGATCAAATTTGGTTGGAGAGGTATAACATAAATTATCATGAACTTCTGTTCTTTGTGCCATTTGATACATTCTTATAGCACATTGTATTGAAAAGAACCCACATTTTGAATCAGACTGGCTTGAGTTCCATCTTTGTAACTTCTTATGTATGATATGCACCTCTCTAAATAAATTTCTTTATTTCTTAAAATATTGACTATGTAGGATCATCATAATTAAATTCTATCTGGTAAATAGGTATCAATAATCGTAGCTTCTATAGTTACTGTTGTTGTTATTCTTTGTTGAACCAGAAAAGTATTTAGTATTAAAAAATATTTTATTTCACCCATCCTGATTTCATAAACAAGTGAGGAGGTAAATGAAATTTTTATTCATCTCTGGGCATTTTGCATATATTATCTTACTTAATCCACAGAAAATCCTGAGAAGTAGATGAGACTATCTCCAATTTATAAATCAAGAAACTGAGGCCTAGAACAGATGGCTTACACGGGGGAGTAGGTCATGTAGATACAGGATGAGTATCCCCTATCCAAAATGCTTGGGACCAGAAGTGTTTTGGATTTCAGATTTTGCAATGTCTGCCAATATATAACTGGCTGAGCATTCCTAATCCAAAAATCCAAAATCTGAAATGCTCCAGTGAGCATTTCCTTTGACCATCAATATCAGCATTCAAAAACTTTTGGATTTTGGAATAGTTTAGATTTCTGATTTTCAGATTAAGGATGCTCAACCTGTAGTAACAGAACTAAGCCAAGTTGGGAGGCCGAGGTGGGCAGATCACAAGATCAGGAGTTCCAGACCATCCTGCCTAACACGGTGAAACCCCGTCTCTACAGAAAATATTTAAAAATTAGCCGGAGCATGGTGGTGGGCACCTATAGTCCCAGCTACTCGAGAGGCTGAGGCAGGAGAATGGCGTGAACCTGGGAGATGGAGCTTGCAGGTAGCTGAGATCGTGTCACTGAACTCCAGCCTGGGCGACAGAGCGAGACTCTGTCTCAAAAAAAAAAAAAAGAACTGAGCCAAGAATTCAGGTCCCAAGTTTTCTCTCCAGTGATGGTCCTATTATACCAGTGCTTTTTAACATTTTCCCCCCAACGTGCACCTAAAGACAGAGGAGAGTGGGGCATGTGGAAGTTAGCCCAAAGTGGATGACCAGAAGCTTGAAATTTCTTTAGAGCCTTGGGCTTATCTTTAAAATGAATATACATTTTGCATTCTATTTTCATGTCTGAAGATAAAGGTTTCCCACCAAGATCTTCAGTCCAATCGATGATTCAGATTTATCCTCCGGCTCAGTAAGCACCATTTTGAGGAGCTCAGTGACACATCCCTGCCACTCTGTAAGATTGACTTTTCTTCATGGAGGCTGGGGAGCTTGCTGCTGGTTTTGATTTCTGTTTACTTTTTTTTTTTCCCTTTAATGTGAAGATTCGAAGTGCTGTTCTGTCAAGTCTGAACTGGCATTAACTTGCTGATTCTGTTTCAGATCTCTATTCCAGCTTTCTCAGTAACCCTAATAAAGAAAACCAAAACTGCTCTTCTAGTGCCAAACGCCCTCATCATAGCGACGGTCACAGACAGGGTGAGTATGCAGCGGAGCGAGGGCACCTTCGCTCTGTCCTCCTGCTCTGGGCTCTGCTGCCTGAGGGCCCTCTTGCCAAGGACCAAGACTCCAAACCATAAATATCATCATCTCCTTTGGTGAATCAGGAAAATTCTATAAGACTAATTTTAAAAATTATAGCCTATAGACATTCATGTAGTGCTGTTTCCCTTCACAAGGTGATTTATTCTCATAGAAGTGTTGCCAATTTTGAATTTCCTGCTGACTTAATTATACTTGCCTGACCAAGGTCAAAAAAATAAAATGCTGTCTCAACTTCAGCTAGGTCAGGCTAACATCTGCTAGATCAGGCTAAACTGGTATATTCAGTTCCTTTAATAGTCTTAAAGAAGAAAAAAACTTAAAAAAAAAAAAAAAAAAAAAAAGGGAGGCCAGGCCTTTAATCCTAGCACTTTGGGAGGCTAAGGGCTGAGGTGAGAGAATTGCTTGAGCCCAGGAGTTGGGGACCAGCCTGGGCAACATGGTGAAACCCCATCTCTACAAAAAATATAAAAATTAGCCAGGTGTGGTGGTGTGTGCCTGTGATCCCAGCTACTTGGGAGGCTGAGGTAGGAGGATCACTTGAGCCCAAGAGGTAAAGGCTGCAGTGAGCCATGATTGTGCCACTGCCCTCCAGCCTGGGCAACAGAGCGAGACCCTGTCTCCAAGAAAAAGAACAAGAACAAGACCAGGCATAGTGGCTCACACCTGTAATCCCAGCACTTTGGGAGGCCCAAACAGGTGGATCGCTTGAGTCCAGGAGTTCAAGACCAGCCTGGGCAACATGGCGAAACCCTCTGTCTTCAAAAAAATACAAAAATTAGCTGGGTGTGGTGGCACACACCTGTGATCTCAGCTACTGGGGAGGCTGAGGTGGGAGGATTGTTTGAGACTAGGAGACAAAGGTTGCACTGAGCTGAGATCGAGCACCACTCACTCCAGCCTGGGTGACAGAGCGAGCCTGTCTCAAAACAGTAATAAATATATATAAAGAACAACAACAAAACACCACCTTACTGACAGGGTGAGGCAAGCAGGTTGATAGTGAGGAGTTCCTGGTGTGGGGGTGGCCAGCCTCCCCATAACCTCAGTCAATACCTCCCTAGAGCCATTCCAGATAAATAAAACTTGCACCTGCTCTGCAACTGCAGGTGCAGGATCAGTTTTTAGACCTGCTTTACTAACAGGTTGCCTGAACTACCTTCTACATAGAAATTCCAGAGCTGAATTGACTATTGTGCTACCCCAGACATGTGCGATCAGAAACATTTACATTAAAGTGGTGTTTATTTCAGCTTGGCAAGAAAGAGGGAGTGGAGTGGTTACTTTTCACATGAAATTTTTTTAATCTGTTACCTATTATTTCTATGAAAGCATAAAATCTACATTCTATAGATTTCATTTCTCCTTTTTCCTTTCTTCTTTTTTCTTTTTTTTTAATAGAGATGGGGTCTTGCTATGTTGCCAAGGGCTAGTCTCAAATTCCTGGGCTCAAGTGATCCCCGGCCTCAGCCTCCCAGAGTGTTGGGATTACAGGCATGAACCAACGTGACTGGCTATAGATTTCCTTTCTAACCATACTAGAAAACTTGTAGAGAGAAGAAGAAAGAAGGAAAGATAAAAGAGACCATTCTGATAAGCTAGAAGATATGTTAATATCTATTTGGGGATCTTTTAAAAATACTAATAGCCAACACTCATCAGTATTTCCTCCTTGTCAGGCCATACACTAATGCTTTTCTTATATTTTCTTGCTACCACCCTGTAATGGATAACTGTTATTAAGAAAACTGAAAGTTAGAGGGGTTAAGCAGTTTTCCCAATGTCACCCACTTAGTAAGTGTCAGAGCCAGAATTTGCAACTGGATCTGCCTGATGCCAGAACCCACAATATTAATTACTTTGGAATATAGTACTTGCTTGGAAATAATTCAAGTTCCCTCATTGGTAAATGAGAAGGATAATCGCAAACTCATGGAAAGGAGGTCTGAAAACATTCTATGACATAAATAGATGGGAAAAAAAGTAGATTTTTATATTTTCTGAACATATTGTTTATGGTAAAATCATTTTTCCTCATGTCATTTGTCTTCACATGATTCGTCTAGCTTCTATTTTACTTCTTTCCCATGGCTCACTTATAAGTCTCCACTCGAAAATCTCCATATTTGTACAAGGAAGAATCTGGAAGTGGCATGAAAGAGAGCTAGCCTATTAGAGCCACTGGGAAGTTTTCAGTGGAAATCTAGGTCAGAGCAGAGAAGGCGGACCCTCGGGAATTGTTAAATACCCTTAACAACAAAAACAGAGGGAGAGAGATTTTAAAGGGGATCTAGTGAATGTCACTAGCCTTTTTTTAATGTCCAGGCCTTTTCTTCTCTGGGCTTGTTTGTGGCACCAATGACAGGCTTTTGGAGCCTTCATTTTGCCCTACATGTATTGATTACTCTTAAATTGGGTTTGAAAATTTTGTTGTTTTTATGGGAGAATGTTTGCTTTATTCCAGAAATGGAATAAAAATGGAATATTTGGGTGAGAGGAGAATGTAGATCAAAGAGCGGTCCATGTTGTTTGAAAGTGAAAAAGCTGTATACAGATACTTTTCTGAACTCTCAACTCTCACTTCTCATCAGGTAATATCTATTCATAATTATCCTGTTTTGTTTTTCAGTACATGTTTGTCTCCTTACTCTCCAGAGATTCAACTTACAAACTACTAAAATCTGTGTGTGGACACTTAGAAGTGAGTATGATGTCCCTGAGCCTCAATTACTATCTCTCTTCTGTATTTCTTATGGTTTCATTGTTAATCTGGTTTTTCGCTTTGTTCCAATAATTTCAGAATACAAGTGTTGGTAACAGTCCCAATCCATCTTCTGCTGAAAACAGTTTCCGAGCAGACCGCCCGTCATCTCTGCCTCTGGTAAGTTGCCTACATAACTATCTAAATGCAAAAGAAAGGGAATATGTCCCACAGTTACACTTGTGCTTACACCATGACCAGGGTGTGGGAAGAGCTTAGGACCAAAATATTTGAGGTACAGTTGAAGAAACAGGGCATATCTGTCTTGAAGAAGAGGAAACCATAGTAGCCATAAACTTTTTCCAAGTAATTGAAGAGTTGTCCTGCAAAAAGAAGGAAACACCTAGTAGACTGTCTTGGTGAGTTACTGGTCAGTGAAGGCATTCATAAAGTCTTGCTCTGTTTGCCTGTCAATATTGGTTTAGAGGGATTCACACATCTATTTGAGGTAGGACTGAGTCATCCCACAAATCCTTAAATGTCTTCTGTGTTCAAGGCACCATGCTAGTGCACGCTGTAGGATACCAGGAAAAATTAAAACTAATTCATGCCTTCAGAGACTTCACAACTTAGAAGAGAAGACAAACATGCTCAGAATTAACTGTTAAAAAAAAAAAAAAAAGGCCGGGCGCGGTGGCTCAAGCCTGTAATCCCAGCACTTTGGGAGGCCGAGACAGGCGGATCACGAGGTCAGGAGATCGAGACCATCCTGGCTAACACGGTGAAACCCCATCTCTACTAAAAAATACAAAAAAACTAGCCGGGCGAAGTGGCGGGCGCCTGTGGTCCCAGCTACTCGGGAGGCTGAGGCAGGAGAATGGCGTAAACCCGGGAGGCGGAGCTTGCAGTGAGCTGAGATCTGGCCACTGCACTCCAGCCTGGGCGACAGAGCCAGACTCAGTCTAAAAAAAAAAAAAAAAAAAAAAAAAGAAAGAAAAGAAAAGAAAGCTATAAAGCCCAAGTGACAGGTAAAGATTGATTCATTCCCTTAGACTTTGTAAACTGTAGAGTAAATCTCCAGTGGGAAGTAGCTCCCTCTGTTTGTGTAAGATTTGTACCCATAATGGTTATAATGTTTTCCCAAGAGAGTTCCAGCCATATCATTCAAATGATTATAAATATTCAACATTAATGAAGCAATATGAGCCCATGGTTTCAACATCTCCCACAAATCTTTTTTTGAGAACAGTTTAAAAGTAATGGGACTGAAAGCGTATTCACACAAACACTTGTACAAGAATGTTAATAGCGTTATTCGTAATAGCCAAAAGGTGGGGAAAAGCCTAATGTCCATCAACTGATTAATAAATTTTTTAAATACCCATACAATGGGATATTATTCAACCATAAAAAGGAAATTAAGGGCTGGGCGTGGTGGCTCACGCCTGTAATCCCAGCACTTTGGGAGGCTGAGGTGGGCAGATCGTGAGGTCAGGAGTTCGAGACCAGCCTGGCCAACATAGTGAAACCCTGTCTCTACTAAAAAATACAAAAAATTAGCTGGGCCTAGTGGCGGGTGCCCATAATCCCAGCTACTCAGGAGACTGAGGCAGGAGAATTGCTTGAACCTGGAAGGCAGAGGTTGCAGTGGGCTGAGATCGCCCCATTGCACTCCAGCCTGGAGGATGGTGCAATGAGACTCCATCTAAAAAAAAAAGAGGGAAATGAAGTACTGATACCAGCAACAATATAGCAACATGGATGGACCTTGAAAGCAGCATGCTAAGTGAAAGAAGCCAGACTCAAAAAGGCCACATACTCTATGATTACCTTTATATGAAATATCTTGAACAGGCAAATCCATAGGGACAGAAAGTAAACTAGTGGTTGCCAGAGAATGGGGTGAGGGAGAAATTGAAAGTGACTGCTAATGGGTATGGGCTTTCTTTGGGGGGTGATGGAAATATTTCAGAACAAGATTGTAGCCATGGTTGTACAACATTGTGAATATTCTAAACACCACTAAATTGTATACTTTTAAATGGTGGATTTTATGTTACCTGAATTTTATCTCAATTTCTTAAAAATCTACCTTGAAAAACAGTAGTGGGAAGCAGCACAAAATATAATGTAACACATATGATTTGGAATCCAAGAAACCTGGTTTTAAATCTGGGCTCCACCCAGCTATGTTATATCATCAGGCAAGCTCTGTAACTGCTTTGACTCAGTTTCTTCATCCATTAAAATGCCAGCTTCATGATATGGCTGTGAAGATTAAATGCAATCATGTATGTAAGGAGCTTTGCATACTGCCTGATACAAGATAGGCATTCAAGAAATCATTAAATTGAAGAAATTTTCAATCTTCCTTCTCCTATAAATCCTTGTATGAAATCGAAATGAGTGTTGAGATGAACAAAAGACAGCTAGTTCAAGGTGAAAGGTTGGTAATTTGCTTACAAGATGAGTCTCTTCTTCATCTGGCAGCTGACTAAATTGTTAAAAGCTCAGCCTAATTGTACCTTTGCCAGGACATTTTAATGACACCATTTGTCTCTTCCGGTCTTAAGCACTTTGGGGAACCAATAGAATACAAAGTAGAACGCCTGTGCTTTTTCCCTTACTCCTCCATCATCTTTCTAAAATGTAAATGTACTAGCACTAACCCTGTTTTGATTTAGTTGAGGGAATAAAAAAAGCTTAAACTTTATTTTCAGGGCCTAATTTGCTAAAGCCATTTTTCCTTTTCTGTTTCCAATACTTTTTTAAAATAAAAAAAAAAAAAACTATAATCTAGTAGTATCTTTCTCTCTGTCTACATATTTGAACTTGGATTTAAAGCTTTCTATTTTTGCTCTTATATATGTGTATAGTAATCAGGTTTTCTCATTTCAAAGTGCTAATGAAACCTCTTCAGCTTCACACTGGATGCTTCTCAATTATTGGCATTCTGGGTGTTTTTCCAGACATTTGTTGTTTTAAACAAGTTGGCCACTGTTTGTTGACAGAATTTTAACTGCCTGAAAAATCTGTTTCAGTAACCAGACACTCGGTGATCTGTTGGGAAAATCCCAATCATATGGGGTAATCCTTCCTTCTGTTCTGTGTTTTATAGGTCAGGCCTAGGTGAAAGGGCTGGGAGGTACAAAGGCCTGCCTGTTTACTAAGGGAAAATCAGCCTGTCTTCATTTCACTGTTTCCTTTCAGGATTTCAATGATGAATTCTCAGATCTGGATGGAGTGTTTCAACAAAGAAGGCAAGACATGGAAGGATACAGCAGTTCTGGTTCTCAAACTCCTGAATCTGAGAACTCTCGAGGTTTGGGAAATTGTTGTATTTTGACTAAAATTTAATTCCCCGCAAAACATCCTCACCCAACCCCCTTAAAAAAAAAAAAGAATGAAAGAAAGAAAAGAAAAGAAAGAAAAAAAAAGCCACATTGTCTTCCTAGCTAAAAATCAGGAATGGAATCTGGAGAAAGGATGCCTTGAGAGTTTGAGGGAAAAGAATTGCCTATGTGGTAAAAATTCATTTCCTTTTATGCATATTTAACAGAGGTCTCTTAAATAGACCTAATATTGGGGTAGTTGAGAGAGAAAAACATAATATTTTCTTCCCTCTTTTTTTTGTTTTTGATTGTTTGTTTGAGACGGAGTCTTTCTCTGTTGCCCAGGCCTAAGTGCAATGGCACGATCTTGGCTCCTGCAACCTCCACCTCCCGGGTTCAACCGATTCTTCTGTCTCAGCCTCCCGAGTAGCTGGGATTACAGACATGTGCCACCAAGCCCGGCTAATTTTTGTATGTTTATAGTAGAGATGGGGTTTCACCATGTTCATCAGGCTGGTCTCGAACTCCTGACCTCGTGGTCCACCCACCTTGGCCTCCCAAAGTGCTGGGATTACAAGTGTGAGCCACCGCGCCTGGCCTATTTTCTTCCCTCTTATTTCAATAATATTTTTAATTGTTATAGCCAAATTATCTATGTGAGTTAGTTGGAAAATGAAAGACTATCCTTATATCACTTTATTACTTATTTGCTTAAGCATTCAGTTTCAGCCCCCAGCCACCACAACTAACTTGTGAGATGATCCATTCATGTTCTTGACCATCATGCATGTTGAGGGATTGATTTACTTGGTGATTAATCCTGTTTTAAATACATTGGAGAGAAAACTTACCCAGCTCCGTTTTGGCTTAGTAGATTTCCATGTGACAGAATCCCAAACAGTTCTGAATGTCTCCAAGGGAGAAGCAAAGCCAACTCGGGCAGATGCCCATGTGAACAGAGTACCTGAAGGAAAAGCCAAGAGTCTCCCTGCACAGGGTAAGGAATGGAGGTCTTGTGAGGGGGTTTTTTAGAAGGGTTGGAGACGTCTGGTTGTAACTTTTTTTCTTTTTTAGACAGCGTCTTGCTCTGTCACCGAGGCTGCTGTAGTGCAATGACACAATCTCGGCTCACTGCAACCTCTGACTCTTGGGTTCAAGTGATTCTCATGCCTCAGCCTCCTGAGCCGGCTAATGCCCCGCTAATTTTTGTATTTTTAGTAGAGACAGGGTTTCACCATGTTGGTCAGGCTAGTCTCGAACTCCTGACCTTGTGATCCACCCTCCTTGGCCTCCCAAAATGCTGGGATTACAGGCGTGAGCCACCACACCTGGCCTATTTGTAACTTTTAAAGGGTCCCCATGTTTCACCTTATGACTGCTCTTCATGTTCCCTTTCCTCCCTTTGTATTATAGGTCTTTGCATATTAATTCACTTATTCATTTAGCAACCAGTACCCAGTTCCATGATTACAGTGGGGGATACGAAAGTGAATAGCCTTCATGGAGGTCACTTCATGATTCTGAATACATGAGATTATGTTTCAAAAATTTCTGTTACTGTAACCCCAGCACTTTGGGAGGCTGAGGTGGGAGGATTGCTTGGGTCCAAGGAGTTCAAGACCAGCTTGGGCAACATAGTGAGACCCTATCTCTACAAAAAATTTAAAAATCAGTTGGGTGTGATACATGTTTGTAGTTCTAGCTACTTGGGAGGCTGAGGCAGGAGGATTGCTTGAGGCCAGGAGGTCAAGGCTGTAATGAGCTGTGATCACGCCACTGTCACCTGGGCAACAGAGTGAGACTGTCTCAAAAAACAAAAAATTTTCCAGTAAAACTTAAATTTCTTATTTACTTTTTATTCTAATAACTAGCTATACTGGTAAGAGAGCAAGGATATTGTTATATTGTTCACCATTGATTCCAGCACAATGCTTGACACAAAGAAGGCTGTGGATAGGTGTGTAAATCAATGAATTGTGTTGGAAGGAATTGTAACTACTGGTTAAAATGACAACTGGGAGGCTTCAGTGGATATTTTCTCTGATTTCTTTTACCTGGGAATAATTGCCTCTCTCAAGTACCCTATATAGGGATATTGCTGGATAAAAGAAGTGTGTTATGGTTTTAAACAGTTGTTTTTTGTTTTCCACCCAACAGGTCTGTCAGAAACTGTTGGAATCTTACATAAAGTCAAGTCTCAGAAATGTCCCATGCTTCACCATATTCTTATATTCTATGCAATTGTGTAAGTACATGAATTTACTGTGACTAAGAAAATGATTTCATTCGCTAAAGGAGTAATCTCTTCACATTGCCGAGACTGACTGTAAATCTCAATTGTCTGAAATGTGACCTACATCTTTACTTTGACAATTTCTGTCTCCTACTTCAGCTTTTTTTCCTTAGGCTTAGGTCACATTTTCGTGGTTGTGCCAAACCCTGCAGAGGACTAAGTTCTGAGTGGGTACCATTAGTTGGGAAATTGCTCTGTAAATTATGAAATATATTTACCCTTGTTATTGTTTTTATTTGACATATAATCATTGTACATATTTATGGAGTACATAGTGATGTTTTGATACATATAATGTATACTCATCAGATCCAGGTAATTAGCATATCCATCACCCTTATCATCTCTTTGTGTTGAGAACATTCAATATCCTCTTTTAGCTATTTGAAACTCTATCATTGTTAACTTTAGTCATTCTACAGTGGTATTCAACACTAGAACCTATTCCTTCTATCTAGCTGTAATTTTGTTTTGCCATCTGTCCCATGTCCCCTGAACAGGGGCCAACACAACTTGAAAATGTTATCCTCATCCCCTTTACCAAAAATGTAGGCATCGACTTTTTTAACTTCCAGTGTGTAACCGATTGTTCTTCTGAAAATAGCCTGACCCAGTTCTAGGCTGTTCCTCCCAACCAAGGAAAATATGCCCAGTCTAGTTTCCAGATAAAGGAGGGAGTCACCAGAGAACACGACTGGGACTGTCTGCCCAGGCTCTTCTAGCAGAGGACGGTAGTACCGCAGGGAGGAGGAACGCTGGCTCGCTACTCCAACTTGGGTCTGGCTCTGACCAATGCTATTAGAAGGGCCATTATTTGCAAATTGAGGGACTTGGGCTAGAGGATTTTAAGTCTCTTCTAGCTGTAAGTTTTATAACAAGCATCAGCCTGTTTAGAAAGGATGTTTTTAAAATCTCTTTACCAAGTTATTTTGGAAAATGCCTTGCCTCAAGTATATCACATTGGCACTGAGTTGTTTTATGAACATCAGATCCTGGCCATTAACCTAATGAAAGTTTCTCTTTCATCCCTTTCCAGTGTCTGTGCACTAATCATCTCGACCTTCTATATGAGATACAGAATTAATACTCTGGAGGAGCAGCTGGGGTTACTAACCTCCATTGTGGACACCCATAATACTGAGTAAGCTAATTGCCTCTAGTGCTGTCATCTGCTTGCCTTTCTGCTTAATGTAATAATTGACCAGAACTTAGCATCCTTCTTAGTAAACATTAATTGGAGATACATTCTGTATGAGATATTTTGTTAAGTGTATATGTGGAAAGTAAAAAGGTAGGAGGGTCTAGAAATGGATGACCTAACCCTGTACTATTTTAGAGTTGTTGTAATGTTGCTAGTAAGAAGGCAAGAAACAAGCCTCATTTTATATTATCTTGCTCTAATATGCTAAGATGCAGTTGTGACCTTGCCCCATTTCTTAAACTATGCAAGTTTACCTTAGTAAAATGGCAGTTAACCAAGACACTCAGAGAAAGAAGCAATTCAAGAAACTCGGCACATTTGATCATGTATAACTTTTTATATTAACTCACTTATTTACAAAACTCTTGACCACTGTCAAGATCAATGTGACTAGTAATTAGTTGAATGTGTCTGTGAAGATTTTCCATCAGTCTTTTTTTTAACATGCCTGGCCTAATTAAACCTTTTCAGACATAGAGCTCTTTTCTTTAAACCTATTTACATGAAGATTTTGACACGTTGCCTAAAAAGTGAAATAATTTATGCTATGTTAGAAAGTGTACATTTAGCCCAAGTTTTTGAAGTAGAGATATTTCCTGACAGAGTATCCACCACATGCTAAAGACTCTATTAGAATGAATACATACACATACAAATACAAATGATTTTTCCTCATTACATTTTCATCACAACTTTAGAATAGAGCTGTTATTCCCATTTTACAGATGAAGAAACTGAGACTCAGAGTAATAATTAGTTTAATGTCTTACAGTTTGCAGAATCAGCTGCAGGTGTATATAACTACAAAAACCATGGGCTCCTCAGTCTACCAGTGGCTCTCAAACTTTAATTTGCATCAGAATTATCTAGAATCGTTTAAACAGATTTCAGGGCTCATCTCCAGAGTGCCTGATATAGTAGGTCTGGCATGAGGCCTGAGAATTTGCATTTGCAGCAAGTTCCCAGGTCGTGCTGATGGCAATGGTCCGAGCTCTGTACTTTGAGAAATACTGTGTTATACCATTCTAGGACCTTTCTTTACTCTGTAGGAATTACCTTTATGTGGCTTACATGTATGCAGGTATACAGGTTATTTTTGAACCATAAATATACACTTGAACTAATAAAATACAAAAGCCTAATAAACAGTTTGGTATGGATTCATACTCTGCCCTTACTTTCTCCCATCTTGTTCAAAAAGTTAATGTACATAAAGACAAGAAGTGACTCCAGGCCAGGCACAGTGGCTCATGCCTGATTATAAGACAAGGACAATTATAGCTGTATGATAAATCTCAAAGAAGGAACTACAAAAGTCTCACATTTCAAGGGACATTTGATTAACTAAAGACATTCCTAAACTTTTAAAGTTCTAGTATAAATAGCTGAAAAGTGCAATCATTCTTGTAAGTTTATGCTCTGGTAGAGACAGAGAGGATATTAGGGGTTAATAAAAGGGTTCTAAGAAACCACATGCTTGAAAATAATTGCCTGATTTTTGTTTGGAAGCCGAAACACACCATATCCACTTAAAAATAGCTTAAGAGATTTCCAGCTGAGCCTTTAGGAATTAGTTCCCTAAACATCTAGCCTGGAGTTGCGGATTACTGCAGGGCTTTGTCTAATATTAACAAATGAAATGTTCACTCTCTTCTATTATAAACCAATTTTCTGTTCGAATCAATTTTAAATGTGTTCATTCCACTTCTTTCCTTGTCATCCCTGCCCTTAATAATTTTTCTCTTTTTTCTT
The DNA here is from genome assembly GCF_037993035.2 of Macaca fascicularis. Classification (NCBI taxonomy): domain Eukaryota; kingdom Metazoa; phylum Chordata; class Mammalia; order Primates; family Cercopithecidae; genus Macaca; species Macaca fascicularis. Next base: position 133,048,726 of record NC_088380.1, read on the forward strand.
ACAGACAGGCAGCACCATCTGGCCTGGGATCACAAGTACAATTCAATGTGGAAGTTCTCTGTCAAGAGCTTACAGCTAACATAGTGAAATTAGAAAAGGTGACCTATTTCTTTCCTGTGTATGGGGGCAGTCACAGTAGTGCCTATTGATTGTCCTAGGTCAGGTCAGGGATTACACACTCAGACACCGTTAGTGTGCCGCAATAAACCTACATGATCAACCCGGGCAGGGGGCTTTTCATAGTAAATGTGAAAAATATTTTTTATTTCCACAAAAAAACAAGTTTTAATCTCATTTTCCCTGAAATACATAGTCTTGCGGGTCTTTTGTTTTTCCTCCTTGATTAGACATATTACTTAATAGCACAGGGCCCAATAGTAAGTGACCTCTGACATCAGAGCTCAGTGTAGGGACGTAGTAGGGAGTGAACTGGAGACCAACCACTGGCTTGGCCAGAAAGTACAGCCCCAACTCCACCCAGGCTGATCGCTCCCATACATAAAATATTGCATGTAAGCCCTATTAGAACCATGGAAGATAGGCGTCATTGTTCCCTATCTGATAGGAGAAGAATCAGAGTATCAAATTAGCTTGCTGAAAGTAACACACCTAGAAAGGCAGCAGACTTGAGTCTGCTGAGAGAACATTAGAAGAAAAATATGTAAATAAAGTCAGCAGATCTAGAACCTGAACCAGGCCTGTCTGACTGCAAAGTTGTGCTTAGAAGCTCTCTGCTTTACTGTTCCTCAGAATTCAGCTTTAGGCTTTGTTGATAAGGCCACAGATGTACCTTTATCTCAAAGTGTCTACAGTCCAAACAACGCTAGGGCAAATCTGTCCTTAGCTTGTGGCATTCTTAGAAGGCAGCAGGAGAGTGAGCTGGAGAAGAAGATAGGCATGCCAGAAATATCCCAGAAATAAACCTGATTTACATGTCTTATTTTCTTCTCCTTTATCTGATAACTACTTTGTTTTTACTCTAATCCTTCAGGAAAGGCTTAGAGAGAAGAATCCAGTGTTCAGTTAGAACTGCTGTCACAAATGCCCAGTATTTGGTAGCTTTACATCATAGTACAGTTATGCTTACTTGGGAAGATGTATTTCTTCATATTAAATACGAATTAGTAAAATTTCATATTAAATACAAATGAGTAAAATTATCTTTTTTTTTCTACACTCAATGTTAGTATTTAATAGCTAAAGTATTAAAAGCAAAGGAATTTCCAAACTTACGTTCTAAACCAAGTCAGGTCAGATAATTCATATTAAATCATTGTATTTATGGGCAAATGTGGAAAGTTCTTACATCGAGAATCAACCTAGAGAAGGTATGGGTTAGCTTTTTTTCCTTTTTAAACCATTAATTTCTGAGAATTGAAGAAAAATGATTTTTTTTAATGAAATGCTTACAAATGTTTGGCTTTCATGCAACCCAGAGAATGGAGTAGTATTCATTTTCAATTTTGTTCACTCTGACATACCAGTGATATTCTTTGGATTAGAAACACATGGGATCCTGCTGCCTTCTTTTGTGTTTCTTCCCACTCTCCCACCGGGCCCGGCCAGGACACCACGTTCTGTAATCAGGGAACTGAAAACAGAAGGGCTTGTTCACAGCAGGCCAGCAGCCTCGGGGCTTGTGCGGGGTTCAGACAGCCTAACAGGGAGGCCGGGGAGGTTTACAGGAGCACCGGTGGAGACCACCTTTGTCTCAAAGCAGAAACTGATTCAGTAAAAAGTGGATTTGGGGCCAAAATGCATGTGTTGATGTTCTAAAAAGTTAGAAGTTGCACACATTGCTCAAAAGAACCTAAGTATTAAAAAAGAGGTACCAGGCCACACCCGTGCTCTTTTTGACTCATCTGCACCTTTCCTCAGAGGCAGCTGGACGCTAGTGCAGCACAGCCTGCCGGTGAAATAGCAGCTCCACACCGTGGAGGTCTTATACTCCATACCAGCAATTCCTTCTTCTCGCCTTCGGGGGCCAGTGATGTCTAAGCCTCATGATCTTTCTGTGCTTATAACTTCCCTATTTCTGTTCATGGCATCACTGCTTTTCCAGTCATCCTCATTGGCGATCTAAGCATAATTTTTAACTCCCTCTTTTCACCTGCCACTGATTGACTAGTTGGCAAATCCCGTGAAGTCTGTCTTCAAATGTCTCCTCAAAGTTTCTTCCCGAAGTACCATCCTAGTCCATTCAGCCTTCCCACTACCAGTCAGATAGGGTGAAGCTGGATCTCATTGTGGTTTTCAATTGTATTTTCGTAATTATTACTGAGGCTGAACATCTCATATATTTATTGGCCATTTGGGTTTTCCTATGTAAATTGCTTATTTCCCTCCTTTGTTTTACTTTTGGGTTTTGTGTGTGTGTCATCATAGGTGTGTTTTGTGGATTTGGGATATCAGTTGTTTGTTTTATCCCTTTTTCTACCTCCCACTCCTGTTTTTCCATTTATCTTTCGTCCTGAGGGATACATGAGGAAGAAACAAAGCAGGAAAGTGGGGGGGAAAGGCAATGTCTTTTATGGGAACTGAAGTAAACACTTGTTTTCTTAGTTCTGGAAGTGGAATTAATGGTGGAACAGTATAGTAGAAAGAGCATAAATATTGGAGTCAGGCCTTTGTTCTTATCCCTGCTCCACCGCTTACTACCCACATAACTCATCCTGCTAGTTCGGCTCCCTGGCCCATGGTTTCATGTGTAAAGCCTGTCTTTGTGTGGTGTTGTGTGACTCAGGAGCAGGCATGCCTTTGCTGGCACTTACATATCAGGTCCCCTTCCTCCTCACTCACCTGAGAACACCCATAGGACATCACAGACTGTTCCTCTAATAAACAATATGTTCTTTCTTTTGATCTGCAAGGTTTCTACTCCCATCACAGGGCTGGTTGTTGAGAATTCCTTGCTCTGAATTCTTTTTTTTTTCCCCGCAAGACAGAGTCTTGCTCTTTCACCCAGCCTGGAGTGCAGTGCCACAATCTTGGCTCACTGCCAGCTCCACCTCCCAGGTTCAAGCAATTCTCCTGCCTCAGCCTCCTGGGAAGCTGGGATTACAGACGCCCGCCACCACACCCAGCTAATTTGTATATTTTTAGTAGAGACAGAGTTTCACCATGTTGGCCAGGCTGGTCTCGAACCCCTGACCTCGTGATCTACCCACCTTGGCCTCCCAAAGTGCTAGGATTACAGGCGTGAGCCACAGCACCCAGCCACTCTGAATTCTTACAAGTTTCTTTATTCAACAGTCATTTACTGAGAACATTTTTGATGTCCAGCATTGGACCTGTCTTAAGATCCAAACATCTGATGTGGTTGGTCTCTGTCCCTGTGAAATCCACAACCTTCTTGGAAATGTTAAATAATAATAGCTAATTGGAGTAACAGGAGTGTTAAACATTATTACGTGGCATTTGTCTGATTAAAACCATCAAATGGGTTGTGTAAAGACCAATTTCCTATTGTCTTCTAATGCATTTGGGTCACACTGGTGTTGCCAGTTCCTTGTTCTTTTTTTTCGTCTCATTTATCTCAGTCTCTACTGATATTTTCGTCTTTCTGCCATTCTCTCTTTTTTTTAAAAGCACTATATTCTCTCATTTTAAAGTAGATTGTAAGCTGGACATGGTAGCTCACACCTGTAATTTCAATACTTTGGGAGGCTGGGGCAGGAGGATCACTTGAGCCCAGGAGTTCTAGATCAGCCTGAGAAACATGATGAAACTCCGTCTATACAAAAAGTGCAAAAATTGGCCAGGCATGATGGTGCACACCTGAAGTCCCAGCTACTTGGGAGGCTGAGGTGGGAGGATCAGTTGAGCCTAGGAAGTCAGGGCTGTAGTGAACCATGATCACATCACTGCACTCCAGCCTGGGTGACAGAGTGAGACCATGCCCCAAAGAAAAAGTGGATTGCCAGAGTTCTAGTTTATGAAAAAGCATCTATTTGCCTCATCTAAATTTAACCCTTTTGTAGCTTTTTATTCAAAGTGGAATAATCTAGAACGCTATATAGACTATAGCAAATATGCCCTTAATATATTCCATTCTATTTAATAATAGGAGCTTCTTTTCTTTTATTTCAAGATACAAAATAACTTACAGAAGCTGCTTGAGAATGGTGACTGATCGACCAGATTGATTGGACCTTCGGAATACCTCATGTTTCCCTTTGAAGAAGGTGCTTCCCGGGGCGTTTTGTTTGAGTGCGCCCTGCTGGTCAGAGGCGCAAACAGATGAGAATCCAGACATTGCATGTGGCGGTCTCCAGCTCAGGAAAGTGGGGAGGGAAATAATTTTGGTTCTTGTGCAATAAAAGTTGACCTTGACTCTCTGAGGAAGATTTTGCCGCTGCTGCCTGAAAAAACAGACCCATCTCTGGAGGTCTCAGGAAGGGCCCAGCGGACACACTCTCTTGGATAATTACCATAATGGCATCAGCAAACACTCCACCCTGTGCCTTGTTCATCCTTCCCACCCTCCTGCCTCTCCCTTACACCCTTCTTAACGACTTTCAAACTAAAGGATACATCATATACCGACGAACTCAATGTGGTCCTTTCAAGAATTAGCCACAAGTCTGAAAAAGGCAATAAATGGCTCTAAGTGGACAGGTTTGCTTCAAACAAGTAACATCTACATTTTGTCTTTTTTTTTTTTTTTTTTTTAGTCCTCCTGTTATGTTCTGGTTTAAATCACCTGTGTATCTTAATTTCTCAATTCCTTTTTGGCAAGAATATCAAGCAAGGTGGATTTAACATTCTGTTTATGTTTTGTTTTGTTGCTGTAACTAATAGTTAATTGAACTGGTCAAGAATCTGTGAGGCATGTGACTGAAGTACTAAATTAAACTTATGTTGAAACCAAACCTAATTTTTAAGCCAAAAGGTATATAGTGATTTAATACAGGATGAAAAACACTGAATTTTTAAGACTGTTGGTGGACCATGATAGTAGTTTTGAAACAGGATGTCTGTATTCAGCATTCAATAATGCTAAAATCCATTTCAGCATGAAATTTGTATGTTTTTATCTTTTGCTGACTAAAATAAAATAACTGGTAGTATGCTATTTACCATATGGGTTGGCTGGTTTTTATTAATAATTGTTTAGGGTATCATAAGATCTGTAAGTATAAAGGATATTCTGTTTCTATCCGCAATGCATTTGATAATCATTTCTATGAAATGTATTTTATTTAATCAGATAAGCTAATAAGTGAATTGGTTACATCGTTTGTATCTGTTAGCCTAGTGGACAGCTGTGCCTGGTGCACCTCTGGCTTTTAATAAATACTCATTGGTTGAAACTCCCTGCTAACACTGTGTTTTGTCAGTTGGTAAATTCTTTTAACCAAGACTTACTATGCTTTCTAACTCGTTTTCCACCTGCCATCTACTGCTTCCAACTCACTTATACTTCCTTCCTCCCAAGTATTCATTTCAAAACTGATCAAGGAATTTAAGTTCTTGGGTTACAATGGTTTAAAGGAAAGAAAATGAACTTTGAAGTCAAAAAAAGGAAAAAAAAAAGACAGTGCTTGATTCCTCAGTCCACATTTCATGAGTTATGTGACCTTTAGCAAAATATTTGGCCATATCCCCCCATTTTATTGATGAGGTTGAAAGTACCAGTAAAAAGTTTCAGCGTGAGGATTAAATGTGATAATGTCAGCCAGGTGCAGTGGCTCATGCCTATAATCCCAGCATTCTGGGAGGCCAAGGCAGGAGGATTGCTTGAGCTCAGGAGTTTGAGATCGGCCTGGACAATGTAGCAAGATCCCATTTCTACTAAAAATAAAAATAAATTAGCCGGGTGTGGTGATGCATGCCTGTAGTCCCAGCTACTCAGGAGAATTGCTGAAGTCTGGGAGACTGAAGCTGCAGTGAGCCATGATCACACCATTGCACTCTAACCTGGGTGACAGAGCAAGACCTTGTCTCAGTCAATCAGTCAATGTGATGATGTCTCTAAAGCACATAGCCATGTCAGGCAAGTAGTATGCTTTCATAACAGCTACAATAGTCATTATTTTAAAAAATATTTTTATGCAACAGTAGTCCCAGCTACTTGGGAGGCTGAGGCAGGAGAATCACTTGAACCCAGGAGGTGGAGGTTTCAGTGAGCCTAGATCTTGCCACTGCCACTCCAGCCTGGGCAACAAAGCGAGACTCTGTCTCAAAAAAAAAAAAATCATGTCTGACATTACAGTTTTATTAAAGTTCAGTGTCAATGCTTTCTATTCAAAACCCATTAGTGATTCAAGAGTGGGTCAGCCACCTCTGGAGAACAACTTTATAACCATATCAAGAGCCTCAAAAAGGCTCAGATTTCACTGAGTTTTAGTAATCTGCCATCTAGGAATTTATCCTAAAGCAACAATTAGAGGTATAGTAGAGTTTATATGCAAGAATATTCTTTGAAAACTCTGACAGCAAAATATTAGAGAGTTGAAATATTCAGCAGAAGACAGTTAAATGATGTAGTTATTTAAAATTGCATTGTCAAAGAAAGGCATACAAAACATCAAAAATTGCATTAAAAGACATAAAACTATAGGGTATGATCCCAATTTTAGGAAGAAAACCCTAAATGTGTGTGTGTGTGTATATATATATATATATATATACACACATACATACATACACAGAAACCCATACACATTTTCTGTATCCTACAGATTTTGTATAATGAACAGTCATTACCTTTTTTTAATCAGATAAGTTAATTTAAAAGATTGGGTGACTCTCTGCAGGGAATCAGAACTCACAACTGCCACCCCCACAGCATGGCTGCTAGTTCTTTACCTGAAACTTTATTTCCCAACAACCACTACAGTTGACTCATCCAAAGCGAAAGAGAGCGCTGCCATTCCTAGGTTTAGTTATTGTTTCTGCTTTGCGGATTCTATTGTTTGTTTTGTTTCCCTTTACTAGCTTCCAAGTGAAAATCTGGTGCAGCTAGATCCGAATGGTGAAATCCAGGTTAAGCCTGCATACTAACGAGCATACCAAGCGAGGGAAAGCAAGCATCTGGGATTTTTACGCCTCTACCAACTAGGTTTTAAACATAGGGAATTCTAACATAGGGGTTTCAGATGCTGAATGGCCAAATAGCAAATGTCCACCATATGTTTTGCCCTTCAAAACTTGTGTAATCTTAAAAAGATTATCACTTGTAATACTATTTCTATGCACTCTAATATTTTAATCTATAATATAATTAAATACATACTATTTTGGTGAATAGAAATTACCAATCTTCCATAAGCTGGAAATGCTATTATTATTATTGTTGCCCTCTCAAGCTAAACATTTAAGATACCTTCCTATATATACTCCACAATACTCCAAAGCATTTCCCAGGTATTCATTTATGCAATTCCTTGAAACCAACCAAGAGACTTTTTTTTTTTTTCCCAGACAGGGTCTCACTCTATCATCACCCAGGCTGGGTGGCACAATCTTGGCTCACTGCAACCTCTACTTCCCAACCCATCCTCTCACCTCAGCCTCCCAAGTAGCTGGGACTACAGGTGCACACCACCACACCCAGCTAACTTTTTGTATTTTTAGTAGAGACAGGTTTTCGCCATGTTGCCCAGGCTGGTCTCGAACTCCTGGGCTCAAACAATCCACCTACAAATGTCAGCCACCTCGCCCAGCCCAGAGACATTTCTTAAATGCTTTTTCCTTGTCTTACACAAGTTCATAAATTCATGGAGTCAGGCCAAAAAAGAAAAAAAAATTCTGACTTAAATATGAGTTGTCTTATATGCTATTTTGATTTGTGTATCCTAACAATAGTAAAATGCAGGTGATGCTTTCTTACTTTTTTGTTTCTGGTGATCTAAAGGATATGGACACTAATATGTTATGGATAGCTCAGGTGATTTTACTCTCAAGCATTTTTTAAGTCAAAATGCTACACATCGGTAATAGTTATACTGCCATTTGAGGTCATAACCTGACCTACTGACAAGGGAGCCCAGTGATATAATATTATTTTAATATGCTTCTTTTACACCTCTCCCTGCTAATTACTATCAAGCTACCAGATTCTTGCCTAAAAAAAAAGTCATTACATGAAGCATCTTTGATCACTGAATTTCCAGCACTTCTTTGTTGTGTCTAGACGCTGAGTCCTTTTCTAATTTGAAAAAAAAAAAAAAAAAAAAAAAAAAAACCAGAGACCTGATTCTGTTTCTCTCTTGTAGTTTCTCTTATCTCTGTTTCTAGCCACTCTATGTAGTGCCTCTCTTTTTTTTTTTCTGTACACACACAAGGAGCATCCACAATACCAATAATCTCAGTAGTGGTAATGAAAAGTGGAAGGGGAAAATGGCCCTTGCTTCTCACAGACAAACTCACTAATGGATCATTTTTGTTGTTTTGTTTTGTTTTGTTTTGTTTCGTTTTGTTTTGTTTTGTTTTGTTTTTGAGACAGAGTCTCACTCTACTGCGCAGGCTGGAGTGCAGTGGTGCAACCTTAGCTCACTACAACCTCCACTGCCCGGGTTCAAGTGATTCTCCTGCCTCAGTCTCCTGAGCAGCCGGTTTATGGGCGCCTGCCACCATGCCTTGCTAATTTTGGGGGTTTTTTTTAGTACAGATGGGGCTTCACCATGTTGGCCAGGCTGGTCTCGAACTCCTGACCTCAAGTGATCTGCCCGCCTCAGCCTCCCAAAGTGCTGAAATTACAGGCATGAGCCACAGCGCCCTGCCTCAACGGATCTTGATGAGCTACACAACCCATTATTTTTATGTCTTTATGAATGCCACTAGAAAGTTTCATTTTGTTCTTTCTGAAAACAACTATGATTATAAAACCTCTTCTGATACACGGCAGTAAGAGAACATGTTATACAGAGAAGCCTGCGTCCCTCTGCCCTGCCACCACGGCACCTATGCTAAGCATATCATAGACAGAAGGACGTCCATCTGCCTATGTAAACTCTTGTCCGTTTATTCTCGGGCTCTGTCCAGTTAGTGACCCTATCACTCCTTTGCTCCTTCTTCATTTGAGGACTATGGCTGTGAACTCTATTTCTTCCTCTCTGCACATATATAGGCTACAGGAGGAAGTAACAAAAATCTTCCCCCACACCCAGAGCTAAATATTTTTTGCCCCAAGCTGAAAGTTCTCTAGTGAAAATGCAGTTCAAGGCCATGGATGCAGGAGAGAAGTAGATTTGTTGGCTGCTAAAAGGAACACCTGTACAGTTTTGTCTCACAGCACCATCCTAACAGCATTCTGATTTGTTTTATTCTCCATTTTTAACACCTTTGTTGATGTATAATTTACATACAGTAAACCACATACTTAATGTATACAATCTTATGTTTTTATGTACACGTGTACTCGAGAAACCATCACCACAATCAAGATAATAAACATCCATCACCCCTCAGAGAAACCACGTTACAATCCTTCTCTCGTGCCCCTACCTACATTCTCCATTCTAAGCAACTGCTGATCTGCTTTCTGTCTCTGTAGATTAGTTTGCATTTTCTAGAATTTCATATAAGTGGAGCCATATAACATGTACTCTTTTTTTGGTCTGGATTCTTTCTGTCAACATAATTATTTTGAGATTTATCCATTTTTTGCATGTTTCAATAGTTTATGCCTTTTTATTGCTCAACAGTATTCCATTGTATGTGTATAACACAGACTGTTTATCCATTTGCCTGTAGACGGATATTTGGGTTGTTTCTAGTTTTTTGTTGTTGTTCTTAATACCAATAAAGCTGCTGTGAACATCTGGCACCAGTCTTTGTAAGGATATGCACTTTCATTTCTCTTGGGAGTGGAGTTGCTGGGTCATATGATACGTGTATGTTTAACTTCAATGGTGGGCTCAGTGGCTTACATCTGTAATCCCAGGACTCTGGGCGGGCAGATTGCTTGAGGTCAGGAGTTTGAAACCAGCCTGGCCAACATGGCGAAACCCCATTTCTACTAAAAATATAAAAATTAGCAGGGCACGGTGGCACGCACCTGTACTCCCAGCCAGTTGGTAGGCTGAGGCACGAGAATCACTTGAACCTGGTTGCCAGAGGTTGCAGTGAGCCAAGAAATCATGCCACTGCACTCCAGCCTGGGCAACAGAGGGAGACTCAGTCTCAAAAACAGAAAAAGAAAAAAAAAAAAAAAAAAAAAAATATATATATATATATGTGTTTAACTTCAGAAAAAACTGCCAAATTGCTTCTTCAAAGTATAGCATTTAACATTTCCACAAGCAGGGTGAGAGCACCAGTTCCTCAAAACCCTCACCAACACGTGATATCAATCTTTTAAATTTTAGACATAATGATATAGGTGTGTTCTGGTATCTCATTGTAGTTTTAATTTGCATTTTTCTAAAGACTGTCGATGTTGAGCACTTCTTCATGGACTTATTTGCTATCTGTATATTTTCTTTAGTAAAGGTTCTGTTTAAATCTTTTGCCCATTTTTTACTGGATTGTTTTCTAATTATTGAGCTTTGAAAGTTCTTTATATATTTCGGACTAAAGTCCTTTATCAGATATTCAATTTGCAAATATTTTCTCCCAGACCTTGGCTTGTATCTTTATTCTCTTTATGTCTTTCGAAGAGAAGCTCTTTCTGATGCTCTATTATGCAAACTCCACCACCTGGCCAACTCCCAGCTCCATTTCTGGAGCTCAAGGAGATCCCTGGGCTCTGCCTGGGTTCCCCTCCCTACACTGCAGCCTGAAAACCCTCAATGCAGTAAGCCGGGCAATCAGAGGCTCATCTCCACTATTTCCCTTCTCTCAGACATCACTGTCCGTCACTAGTTAATTTCCAGTGTCCTGAACACCATTCGTTTCATATATTTTGTCTGGGTTTTTTGGTTGTTTCAGGTAAGTCAAATCTAGCACCTGTTACTCCATCTTGAGTGGCGATGGAAGTCCCACATCACAGAAAACTCAACATTCAGAATTGTGAACCAAGTAGAAAAAATTGTTAACTTGGTAACAGAAAAGGGAAACAGAACACTAAGAAAGCATGGAAGTGGCAAATCTAGGTTTGGGAGAACAAAAGAGAAGTGGCTGAAACTATGTTTGGAATTGGTGGTTCTTGGTCTCACTGACTTCAAGAATAAAGTCGCGGACCCTCACGGTGAGTGTTACAGTTCTTAAAGATGGTGTGTCCCGAGTTTGTTCCTTCTGGTGGGTTCATGATCTTGGTGACTTCAGGAGTGAAGCTACAGATCTTTGCGGTGAGTGTTACAGCTCATACACACAGCGCGGACCCAAAAAGTGAGCAGCAGCAAAATTTATTCTGAAGAGTGAAAAAGCCAAGCTTCCACAAGATGGAATGGGACCCAAGTAGGTTGCCACTGCTGGTTGGGGCAGCCTGCTTTTATTCCCTTATCTGACCCCACCCCCACCCCCACCCCCACCCACATCCTGCTGATTGGTCTATTTTACAGAGAGCTGATTGGCCCATTTTACAGAGAGCAGATTGCTCCATTTTGACAGGGTGCTGATTGGTGCATTTATAAACCTTGAGCTAGACACAGAGTGCTGATTGGTGCATTTACAATCCTTTAGCTACACACAAAAGGTCTCCAAGTCCCCACTAGATTAGCTAGACACAGAGCACTGATTGGTGGGTTTACAGATCTTGAGCTAGACACAGAGTGCTGATTGGTGCATTTACAAACCTTGAGCTAGACACAAAGTGCTGCTTGATGCATTTGCAATCCTCCAGCTAGATATAAAAGTTCTCCAAGTCCCCACGGGACTCAGGAGCCCAGCTGGCTTTGCCTAGTGGATCCCGTGCTGGGGCCGTGGGTGGAGCTGCCCGCCAATTCCCCGCTGCATGCCCGCACTCCTCAGCTCTTGGGCAGTCAGTGAGACCTGGCGCCACGTAGCATGGGGTGGCGCCCCTCAGGGAGGCTCAGGCTGCACGGGAGCCCACGGGGGTGGGGGTGGGGGGGTGGGGGCAGGGGGCTCAGCTCCGGCATGGCAGGCTGCAGGTCCTGAACCCTGCCCCATGGGGAGGCGGCTGAGGCGCAGGGAGAATTCAAGCACGGCACAGGCAGGCCGGCAGTGCTTAGGGGACCCTGCGCACCCTGCACAGCTGCTGGCCCGGGTGCTAAGCTCCTCACTGCCCAGGGCCAGCAGTGCCGGCTGGTCACTCTGAGTATGGGGCCTGCCCGCCCACGCTGGCCCGCGGGCACCCGGCACAGCCCCACTTCCCACGGACGCCCCTCCCTCCACACCTCCCCGCAAGCAGAGGGAGCCAGCTCCGGCCTCGGCCAGCCCAGAGAGGGGTTCCCACAGTGCAACGGAGGGCTGAAGGGCTCCTCAAGCACGGCCAGAGTGGACGCCGAGGCCGAGGAGGTGACGAGAGCGAACGAGGGCTGCTAGCACGTTGTCACCTCTCAAAACTACAACAGTTTAGAAGCTCAGCAGAGGGGCTTCCTGCAGCTGAAGCTCAAACCTCTGAAGAAGGGGCACAGCCAGGTAGTGTTAAAGTCGCAGAGGAGGCATAATGAGGCTGGTTCTGCTAATGTTGGGGAGACTGCAAACTGGATTCAGCTTACAGAAATAAGCTGCCTTTGTCAGGGTGACAAACTCACCAGAACGGGAAGAAGTCAAAAAGTTCTTAGGGAGAGAACAAAAAAGAGCAACCCCTTCTTGCCCTCCAGCCTCACAGGTGCCAGCCATCTCTCTCTCTCTAGTGCGCCCTATTGGCAGAATCTAACAGAGCTACTAGCAAAATGAAAATACAGTTTCAAGATTCAGCGTTAGCATCACAAAGCAGAATGTAAGAAAGCCGGGCTTCAAACAGAGATAATAACAGCTTAGTTAACTGGCTATTACTCACCCCTTTGGCTATTCAGCATCCACACACACACACTCTTCTACAAATATTTGAACTCTCATGCAACAAGAAACACAACTCTGGCCCAGTGGCTGACGCGTGTAATCCCAACACTTTGGGAGGCTGAGGTGGGCAAGTCATCTGAAGTCAGGAGTTTGAGACCAGCCTGGCCAACATGGTAAAAAACCTGTCTCTACTAAAAATCAAAAAGAAAAAAAATAGCTGGGTGTGGTGGTGGGAACCTGTAATCCCAGCTACTCAGGAGGCCGAGGCAGGAGAATCACTTGAACCCAGGAGGCGGAGGTTGCAGTAAACCAAGATCGCGCCACTGCACTGCAGCCTGGGCAGCAGAGCAAGAGAAAGATAAGAGAAGGAGGAAGACTCTATATTTCTTACAAGATGTAATTATCCTTCATACAAAGGAAGACATTCTCACATTTTCCTCAAGAAGAGATACAAATTCCCAACATTCATTGTATGCATCTCTGGAAGGCAGTCACATCATTCATCTGTCAGCTATATTAGTTGTTCTTCAAATTTGGTATAATGCCATCTGAATATTCTGTAGTCTAATGACTAGATTGTAAAGTTAGCCATCGACAAAACTTGTATAAAACACTAAAGGGAAGGAAAAGAGAAAAGAAGAAAATAGCTAACATACATTCATTGAGAATCTATATACCGTACATACACATGCTTGTGCACACATGTGCGCGCGCACACACACACACACACACAAAGGAAGAGAAGAAAATATGCATAGCTGCTATAATTCTCCTTTCCGTAACTCATCACAAAATATGTTTCTTCTTCCATCTTTATTCTCCCATTACTCATTTCATCTTTTCTTTGCCCTCAGACAGAAACTCAGCTTGTCACAATACTTTACCTGTTAAGGATGACCCAAATCTTTATTCCTGAAGGGTATGGATTCTCAGTGGTCATGTCTTTTTCTTTCCTTCTCTATTTTTTCTTCCTTCTCCTTCCTTCTTCTCCTTCCTTCCTTCTCCTCCTTCTCCTCCTTCTCCTCCTTCTCCTTCTCCTTCTCCTTCTTCTTTTTCTTATTTTGGTTCAAGAGCATAAGTAGACCAAAATGGATATTTGGAAGTCTCAGCTTCCAATTCAGTGGAAACATTTATGTCCCCTCATGGAAGCATTCTTCCCTTGGAAATGAAAACCTCCAAACCAGCAGAACTCAGAACTGTACAGATGGGAAGCCAGAATTCTGCAAATGGGTTTTTAGTTGTAATAGTGAAACAGGGAATCTTCCCTGACTCTTTTGCAGGCCTCACGACAGGAGTGACAGGAGTGCCTCGCTTACTCCGCCCACAGTTCTCAACCGCTCGTGGGAGAGGAAGCATACAGGTGAATGGGTGCAGGAGCCAGAGCGAGTGCTTCTGGGTGTTGATGGGAGCAAAACTCCATGGGGGCCCAAGGCAATGACTAGTGGGGGAGTATCTGCAACCCCCAAAGCCCCAGAGGGCATGCATTACAGTGGGTCATTCAGCTTTGCTGTCTGCAGATGACCTAGGTGTTAAACAGCTCAGTGGGCCCTCTGCCTTTTCATGAGGTGGTTGCTCTCCACCTGCGAGGACAGAGGGTCCGTGTGACAGCCTTTAGCGTCTGCACTTGTGGCACCCGAGCTCTTGTTCAGTGTCCAGGAAAAATCAGGTCACACAAATTGAAGGGAGGTGAATGCAGAGGATTTTAGTGCTGATGGAAGTGGCTCTCAGCTGGAAACGGGATGGGGAGGGAAGGTATTCCTCCCCTGAAGTCCAGCAACCTCCAGACGACTCTTCTGCAAAGTCCTACCCTGCCATCAAGCCGTCCCTCTGAAGTCAAGCTGCTTCTATCTGACACTCAGCTGTTTTTTCTCTTCTCCCCTTCTCTACTCTCTCCCAGTGGAGCCTGGGGTCTTTTTTTTTTTTTTTTAGACGGAGTCTCGCTCTGCCACCCAGGCTGGAGTGCAGTGGCCGGATCTCAGCTCACTGCAAGCTCCGCCTCCCGGGTTCACGCCATTCTCCTGCCTCAGCCTCCCAAGTAGCTGGGACTACAGGCGCCTGCCACCTCGCCCGGCTAGTTTTTTGTATTTTTTAGTAGAGACGGGGTTTCACCGTGTCAGCCAGGATGGTCTCGATCTCCTGACCTCGTGATCCGCCCGTCTCGGCCTCCCAAAGTGCTGGGATTACAGGCTTGAGCCACCGCACCCGGCCTGCCTGGGGTCTTTATGGGTATAGGATGGGGGACGGGGAAGGCCAGGGATGGTTTTGGAAAAGGCAACATTTGAGCAGGAAAACAAGGATGTAAAGTTCTCACCTTGGACCACGGTTCCAGGCTTGAGGGTGGGGCCCTTGCTAGGTACCCCACCCTTTTCTGCCTCGAATTTCTCTGCCTCCTGTCCCTATCCATAGTGAGAGAAGCATTCCTACCTCTAAACTTGACTCCTGGGTCCATACATTCCTGCTAGATAAAGGGCACACAAATATTAGTTTCTGCTTCATAGCACCTACTGCATCCTCTAAGATGCAGTGTATCCTGATGGCCTAACAGAGGCTTCAGGAGGTCATGCTATCACCCTAAGTCAGCAGCTTCTTGGTAATGAAGAATATGGTAAAAACAGTGGATTCAAGTAGGCACAAGCCCACTGCTACACTTCTTTTGCTATGAAATGACTTTCTTGATTAGAAGCAATATAATGTGGAATATGAAGTCACTATTGATAGCGAGTTAAGCAGAAACATTACAGTCAAGGAAGGCAGATCAATACCAAAAACGTAGGTCTATCCCAAAGAAGACAAATTTATTTCCCCAATGGGGAAAGGTCCAATGTAATCATCCTGCTACCACGTGGCTTATTGATTTGCAGGGAAGTAGCAACATATCCGGGCTCAGTGACAATGTCTGCTGTTGCCACGTTAGGCACTCAGTCGAGTCAGCCTTCCTTAGGGGAAGTCTGTGTGGGTGAATCCAGAACAAAACTTGGTAATAATCATATTTATTCTCTATTTAAAGATTAATATTTGGGCTGAGCTCAGTGACTCACACCTGTAATCTCAGCACTTTGGGAGGGCAAGGCAGGAGGATCACTTGAGCCCAGAAGTTAGAGGTCAGCTTGGACAAAGAAAAAACCCATCTCTACAGAAAACACAAGCATTAGCCAGGCATGGTGACAACCACCTGTTGTTCCAGCTACTCAGGAGGCTGAGGGATTGCTTGAGCCAAAGAGGTTGAGGCTGCAGTGAGCCATGATCATGCCACTACACTCCAGCCTGGGCAACAGAGTAAGACCCTATCTCAAAAAAAAAAACAAAAACCAAAAAACAAAAAAAAACCAGGTGCAGTGTCTCATGCCTATAATCCCAGCACTTTGGGAGGCCAAGGTGGGCAGGTCACCTAAGGTCAGGGGTTCGAGACCAGCCTGGCCAATATGGTGAAACCTCATCTCTACTAAAAATACAAAAATTAGCATATGTGGTAGTGCACACCTGTAGTCAAGCTACTAAGGAGACTCAGATGGGAGGATCACGTGAACCTGGGAGACAGAGATTGTAATGAGCCAAGATCACCATTGCACTCCAGCCCGGGTGGCAGAGTGAGACTCCATCAAAAAAAAAAAAAAAAAAAAAAAAAGCAGAAAATTAACATTTGAGTTATTTCAGATTGCAGACAAACCAAAGACTCTATCTCTTATAGCCACATTTACAAAAAAAAAATTGAGATATTCACAGTCTGCCTCTCTGTCAACACTGGCCTTGTTTAAAAGTTATTTATTTAGGCTCCCAAGATGGCTGAATAGGAACAGCTCCAGCCTCCAGCTCCCAGCGTGAGCAACACAGAAGATGGGTGATTTCTGCATTTCCAACTGAGGTGCAGACTGACACCTCACACCTCACATGAAGGGGTACACCCCTGAGACAAAGCTTCCAGAGCAAGAATCAGACAGCAACATTTGCTGTTCAACAATATTCTATCTTCTGCAGCCTCTGCTGCTGATACCCAGGCAAACAAGGTCTGTAGTGGACCTCAAGCAAACTCCAACAGACCTGCACCTGAGAATCCTGACTGTTAGAAGGAAAACTAACAAACAAAAAGGACATCCACACCAAAACCCCATTAGTACGTCACCAGCATCAAAGACCAAAGGCAGATAAAACCACAAAGATGGGGAAAAAACAGTGCAGAAAAGCTGGAAATTCAAAAACTCAGAGCATATCTGCCCCTCCAAAGGCACACAGCTCATTGCCAGCAACAGAACAAAGCTGGACAGAGAATGACTTTGACAAGTTGAGAGAAGAAGGCTTCAGTTGATCAAACTTCTCAGAGCTAAAGGAGGAACTACGTAACCAGCGCAAAGAAACTAAAAATCTTGAAAAAAGAATGGATGAATGGATAACTAGAATAATCAATGCAGAGAAGACCTTAAAAGAACTGATAGAGATGAAAACCATAACACGAGAACTACGTGACAAATGCACAAGCTTCAGTAACCAACTCGATCAACTGGAAGAAAGAGTATCAGCGATTGAAAATCAAATGAATGAAATGAAGCAAGAAGAAAAGTGTAGAGAAAAAAGAGTAAAAAGAAAAGAACAAAGCCTCCAAGATATATGGGATTATGTGAAAAGACCAAATCTATGTCTGATTGGTGTGCCTGAAAGTTATGGGGAAAATGGAACCAAGTTGGAAAACGCTCTGCAGGATATCATCTAGGAGAAATTCCCCAACCTAGTAAGGCAGGACAACATTCAAATTCAGGAAATACAGAGAACGCCACAAAGATACTCCTTGAGAAGAGCAACTCCAAGACACATAATGGTCAGATTCACCAAAGTTGAAATGAAGGAAAAAATGTTAAGGGCAGCCAGAGAGAAAGGTGGGGTTACCCACAAAGGGAAGCCCATCAGACTAACAGCAGATCTCTTAGCAAAAACTCTCCAAGCCAGAAGAGAGTGGGGGCCATATTCAACATTCTTAGAGAAAAGAATTTTCAACCCAGAATTTCATATCCAGCCAAACTAGGTTTCATAAGTGAAGGAGAAGGAGAAATAAAATCCTATACAGACAAGCAAATGCTTAGAGATTTTGTCACCACCAGGCCTGCCTTACAAGAGATCCTGAAGGAAGCACTAAACATGGAAAGGAACAACAGGTACCAGCCATTGCAAAAACATGTCAAAATGTAAAGTCTATCAATGCTAGGAAGAAACTGCATCAACTAGAGAGCAAAATAACCAGCTAATATCATAATGACAGGATCAAGTTCACACCTAACAATATTAACCTTAAATGTAAATGGACTACATGATCCAATTAAAAGACACAGACTGGCAAACTGGATAAAGAGTCAAGACCCATCAGTCTGCCGGGCGCGGTGGCTCACGCCTGTAATCCCAGCACTTTGGGAGGCCGAGGCGGGCAGATCACAAGGTCAGGAGATCGAGACCACGGTGAAACCCCGTCTCTACTAAAAATACAAAAAATTAGCCGGGCGCAGTTGTGGGCGCCTGTAGTCCCAGCTACTCGGGAGGCTGAGGCAGGAGAATGGTGTGAACCCGGGAGGCGGAGCTTGCAGTGAGCTGAGATCCGGCCACTGCACTCCAGCCTGGGCAACAGAGCGAGACTCCGTCTCAAAAAAAAAAAAAAGACCCATCAGTTTGCTGTATTCAGGAGACCCATCTCACATGCAGAGATACACATCGGCTCAAAATACAGGGATGGAGGAAGATCTACAAAGCAAATGGAAAACAAAAAAAAAGCAGGAGTTGCAATCCTAGTCTCTGATAAAACAGATTTTAAACCATCAAAGATCAAAAGACACAAAGAAGGCCATTACATAATAGTAAAGGATCAATTCATCAGGAAGAGCTAACTATCCTAAATATATATGCACCCAATACAGGAGCACCCAGATTCACAAAGCAAGCCCTTAGAGACTTACAAAGAGACTTGTACTCCCATACAATAATAATGGGAGACTTTAACACCCCACTGTCAACACTAGAGAGATCAACGAGACAGAAAGTTAACAAAGATATCCAGGAATTGAACTCAACTGTGCACCAAGTGGACCTAATAGACATCTACAGAACTCTCCATCCCAAATCAACAGAATATACATTATTCTCAGCACCAAATCACACTTATTCCAAAATTGACCACATAGTTGGAAGTAAAGCACTCCTCAGCAAATGTACAAGAACAGAAATTATAACAAACAGTCTCTCAGATCACAGTGCAATCAAACTAGAACTCAGGACTAAGAAACTCAATCAAAACTGCTCAACTACATGCAAACTGAACAACCTGCTCCTGAATGACTACTGGGTACATAACGATATGAAGGCAGAAATAAAGATGTTCTTTGAAACCAATGAGAACAAAGATACAACATACCAGAATCTCTGGGACACATGTAAAGCAGTGTGTAGAGGGAAATTTATAGCACTAAATGACCACAAGAGAAAGCAGGAAAGATCCAAAATTGACACCCAAACATCACAATTAAAAGAACTAGAGAAGCAAGAGCAAACACATTCAAAAGCTAGCAGAAGGCAAGAAATAACTAAGATCAGAGCAGAACTGAAGGAGATAGAGACATTAAAAAAACCCTCCAAAACATCAATGAATCCAGGAGCTGGTTTTTTGAAAAGATCAACCAAATTGATAGACTGCTAGCAAGACTAATAAAGAAGAAAAGAGAGAAGAACAAAATAGACACAATAAAAAATGATAAAGGGGATATCACCACCGACCCCACAGAAATACAAACTACCATCAGAGAATACTATAAACACCTCTACACAAATAAACTAGAAAACCTAGAAGAAATGGATCATTTCCTGGACACTTACACTCTCCCAAGACTAAACCAGGAAGAAGTTGAATCCCTGAATAGACCAATAGCAGGCTCTGAAATTGAGGCAATAATTAATAGCCTACCAACCAAAAATGTCCAGGACCAGACAGATTCACAGCCGAATTCTGCCAGAGGTACAAGGAGGAGTTGGTACTATTCCTTTTCAAACTATTCCAATCAATAGAAAAAGAGGGAATCCTTGCTAACTCATTTTATGAGGCCAACATCATCCTGATACCAAAGCCTGACAGAGATACAACAAAAAAAGAGAATTTTAGACCAATATCCCTGATGAACATCAATGCAAAAATCCTCAATAAAATACTGGCAAACTGAATCCAGCAGCACATCAAAAAGCTTATCCACCATGATCAAGTGGGCTTCATCCCTGGGATGCAAGGCTGGTTCAACATACACAAATCAATAAACGTAATCCAGCATATAAACAGAACCAAGACAAAAACCACACGATTATCTCAATAGATGCAGAAAAGGCATTTGACAAAATTCAACAGCCCTTCATGCTAAAAACTCTCAATAAACTAGGTATTGATGGAACGTATCTCAAAATCATAAGAGCTATTTATGACAAACCCACAGCCAATATCATACTGAATGGGCAAAAACTGGAAGCATTCCCTTTGAAAACTGGCACAAGACAGGGATGCCCTCTCTCACCACTCCTATTCAACACAGTGTTGGAAGTTCTGGCCAGGGCAATCAGGCAAGAGAAAGAAATCAAGGGTACTCAGTTAGGAAAAGAAGAAGTCAAATTGTCCCTGTTTGCAGGTGACATGATTGTATATTTAGAAAACCCCATTGTCTCAACCCAAAATCTCCTTAAGCTGATAAGTAACTTCAGCAAAGTCTCAGGATACAAAATCAATGTGCAAAAATCACAAGCATTCTTATACACCAGTAACAGACAAACAGAGAGCCAAATCATGAATGAACTCCCATTCACAATTGCTTCAAAGAGAATAAAATACCTAGGAATCCAACTTACAAGGGATGTAAAGGACCTCTTCAAGGAGAACTACAAACCACTGCTCAGTGAAATAAAAGAGGACACAAACAAATGGAAGAACATACCATGCTCATGGATAGGAAGAATCAATATTGTGAAAATGGCCATACTGCCCAAGGTAATTTATAGATTCAATGCCATCCCCATTAAGCTACCAATGACTTTCTTCACAGAATTGGAAAAAACCACTTTAAAGTTCATATGGAACCAAAAAAGACCCTGCATTGCCAAGACAATCCTAAGCCAAAAGAACGAAACTGGAGGCATCATGTTACCTGACTTCAAACTATACTACAAGCCTATAGTAACCAAAACAGCATGGTACTGGTACCAAAACAGAGATATAGACCAATGGAACAGAACAGAGTCCTCAGAAATAATACCACACATCTACAGCCATCTGATCTTTGACAAACCTGAGAAAAACAAGAAATGGGAAAAGGATTCCCTATTTAATAAATGGTGCCGGGAAAATTGGCTAGCCATAAGTAGAAAGCTGAAACTGGATCCTTTCCTTATTCCTTATATGGAAATTAATTCAAGATGGATTAGAGACTTAAATGTTAGAGCTAAAACCATAAAAACCCTAGAAAAAAACCTAGGTAATACCATTCAGGACCTAGGCATGGGCAAGGACTTCATGTCTAAAACACCAAAAGCAATGGCAACAAAAGCCAAAATTAACAAATGGGATCTAATTAAACTAAAGAGCTTCTGCACAGCAAAAGAAACTACCATCAGAGTGAACAGACAACCTACAGAATGGGAGAAAATTTTTGCAATTTACTCATCTGACAAAGGGCTAATATCCAGAACCTACAAAGAACCCAAACAAATTTACAAGAAAAAAACAACCCCATCAAAAAGTGGGCAAAGGATATGAACAGACACTTCTCAAAAGAAGACATTCATACAGCCAACAGACACATGAAAAAATGCTCATCATCACTCGCCATCAGAGAAATGCAATCAAAACCACAATGAGATGCCATCTCACACCAGTTACAATGGCAATCATTAAAAAATCAGGAAACAACAGGTGCTGGAGAGGATATGGAGAAATAGGAACACTTTTACCTGTTGGTGGGACTGTAAACTAGTTCAACAATTGTAGAAAACAATGTGCCAATTCCTCAAGGATCTAGAACTAGAAATACCATTTGACCCAGCCATCTCATTACTGGGTATATACCCAAAGGATTATAAGTCATGCTGCTATAAAGACACATGCACACGTATGTTTATTGTGGCACTATTCACAATAGCAAAGACTTGGAATCAACCCAAATGTCCATCAGTGACAGACTGGATTAAGAAAATGTGGCATATATACACCATGGAATACTATGCAGCCATAAAAAAGGATGAGTTCGTGTCCTTTGTAGGGACATGGATGCAGCTGGAAACCACCATTCTCAGCAAACTATTGCAAGAACAGAAAACCAAATACTGCATGTTCTCACTCATAGGTGGGAATTGAACAATGAGAACACTTGGACACAGGAAGGGGATCATCACACACAGGGTACTATTGTGGGGAGAGGGGGGTGGGAGGGATAGCATTAGGAGATATACCTAATGTAAATGACGGGTTAATGGGTGCAGCACACCAACATGGCACGTGCATACATATGTAACAAACCTGCACGTTGTGCACATGTACCCTAGAACTTAAAGTATAATAAAAAAAAAGAAGAAGAAAAGAAAAGAAATCAAAAAATATATATATTTTTTAAAAAGTTATTTATTTAGTGACTGCTCAGTTAGGAAGTCATCAGAGCTAGTCAGCAGTCTAGAGAGTGTGAAAATATTTCCTGGATTGTTTGGTGTTAAATGGTTATGCTGACTACTTCAGGAAAGGACAGTGGTGAATGAGAAATCTGCATTTCCTCCACTGCACATTCTTTCATTTTTAAGACTGACAAATTCCCATTCAAGGGTTAAGCTCATCTATAGAAAATTAAGTCATTTCTTGCTAAACTGAGAAGAACAACAGTCACGTGATAATGCCAGGGCTCTGACACAGTTGATCAGGGTAACGTTGCATGGAAGATGTGATGTGCTGTCAGCTTTACAGACAAACATATTGTGACCCAATTTGTTTGCCAGGCAGTTGTTCCAGAGAAGTAGTTTACTGACAGAAGAAAATTGAAGGCAGAGTACTGATTGCACAATCAAAGCCAAGTGGCTGCTGAACAAAATAAAATGTTATATAAATGCTAAAGTCACCCTAGAGAAAAAAAATAACAGGGAGGAAAAGGGATTCATTCAGCAGTGAAACACAAGATGATTCCTACCTTCCAACCTGCCTCTCCTGGTCCACCAGTGACCTAGAGCGCCAAACCCAATAAATCAGTCTCCATCCTGGCTCAAATGACTCCCCGGGAACAGAATCCTTTTGGCAGTCTTGGTAAAAGAAGTGGATAAGCTTTGGGTCGGCATACATATCCTTTTGCTGTCATTGTTTTTTAACTCCTGGGAAACCTTAAAAGATATTATCAATTGTGTTTTATACCCTTTTGTATAATCAGTGTGTAGTGTAGGATATTGATGCTTTCTCCTAACACTATTTTCTCTAACACTGCAACAAATTAAGCCCAAGGCAGGTCTGTCTTGTAGGCTTGTGACTGCATTGATCCTACTGCCCAAAGAGATTTTTGAATTAAGTTTTATAAGAAAATGACTATATATGGACCTTTGGATGGGCTTGAACTCCCTCACGTTACTTATCTTTTTCCTTGTATTTTCAATGTCTAGAATAATCTTACTTTCAAAGAACAAATGACATGAAAGCAGGTCTCCAAAATGAGATGAATTTGGTGGTCATTTGGAGCAATTATAAAGCCTTGAACAATTGGGTCATTTCTCCTTTTGAGGGGCAAAATATTAAATTAGGTGGGAATTCAAACTCTACATCAAGTTGCAGTCTCAAAAAAAAGGATCTTGGAAATATATTATCCCATGATGTAGCCAGGGAAGGAAAGAAAATGGCTGGATTCACTCAGAACTAGAATCTTCCTTTTTTTTTTTTTAAGATGGAGTTTCACTCTTGTTGCCTAGGCTGGAGTGCAATGATGTGATCTCTGCTCACTGCAACGTCTGCCTCCCGGGTTCAAGCAATTCCCCTGCCTCAGCATCCTAAGTAGCTGGGTCTACAGGAATGCCACTATACCTGGCTAATTTTTTAGTTTTAGTAGAGATGGAGTTTCACCATGTTGGCCAAGCTGGTCTTGAGCTGCTGACCTCAAGTAATCCTCCCGCCTTGGCTTCCCAAAGTGCTGGGATTACAGGTGTGAGCCACAACGCCCGGCCTCATTATTTTTTTGTTAATTATTCATTTATTTGAGACAGAGTCTCACTCTGTCACCCAGGCCAGAGTGCAGTGGCTCAGTTTTGGCTCACTGCAGACTCCCCCTCCCAGGCCCAAGAGATCCTCCCACCTCAGCCTCTTGAATAGCTGGGACTACAAGTCCGTTCTACCATGCCCAGCAAATTTTGGGTTTTGGTTTTGGTTTTGGTTTTGTTTGGTAGAGACAGGATCTCACTATTTCACCCAGGCTATTCTTGAACTCTTGGGCTCAAGCAATCCTCCTGCCTCAGCCTCCCAAAGTGTTGGGATTACAGGCGTGAGCCACCGTACCTGGCCTCCGTTTTTATATGAAACCTTAATAAAAATTAAAGTTTGCTAAATTTTGTCTGAGGAAGTAGTGATGAATATGAAAAGAGGACAACCATAAAACACTTAAAGCATAAAACCATATTCTGATGATGGCACCTAGAACGCTGGAGCTGCATTTTCTCCAATATAAGTAAGTACAATGGCTTAGGTAGATTTGTGTGAAAAGTGTCAACTTTCTACTTGGTTCTCCTCCAGGTAAATATTTCCACATGACCACACCTGCTACTCAAGTGAATGTGTAGAACAAGGCCCATGGTCTTCCTGGAAACATGGGAAGTTCGACCATTTCTAAATCAATATTTTTATAGCCTTTTGTTTCAATACCTTCACGCTTTGTACATTTAAAAGACATCCTGTCATTTGGGTAAATTTTAATAAATCAGCTCATGAAGTTTATAAAGGACACTCCCATCCCCTGCTTCCAACTTCACAAACAGTACCTGAGACAGCAAGATTAAGTAATTTTCCAGAGACCAAGCAGCCAGGATAGAACAATGGGGACTGACTTTAGGCCATTCTGCTTCCTTTCAATCTGGAAGCGTGTCACGTGTCCTATATACACATGCTATTTAGACTATGGTTTGAGGAAATGAAAAAGCATGGGACTTAGTTTTTTCTCCCCATGAATTTGGTTTTTACTAAATATTTAGAATCACATAAACATTTTTATATCATGTTTATTATTTATTTCTTCGTATTTGGCACCAATAATGAATACATCACCCAACAATACCTGGACACTGTAATAATCCAAAGAGATCCTAATTTAAGCAGCCATCATACAACCTTTCCCAAAGATGAAACACTTGGAGGTAAAAGTGCTCATTTTCCTAGGTATGCAAGTTTCACCTGCCTTTCCGGCTGTCACAGGTGCACTGCTCACCTGACTTGCTCTGGCCGTGGAGAAAACACAGGCCTGCTGCAACAGATCTGCCCCTCACTCTGAATCTCACAAATCCGAGACCGTGGACTCAGCCTGAGGAGGATCCCAGCTTGGGCTCTTCCAGTCGGTACCCTGTGCTTCCCCAGCTGTTTCATAGGACGTGGCCTTCCCGCCACAACAGTGTGGTTCAAGAAACGCCCACCACAGAATCCAAGGGAAGTGGATGTTTGTTGAAACCGATCCTTAGACCCCCGCTATCAGATTTCCTGAATTAAAATCTCTAGTGGTGGGTTTGGGATTGTAGTGCCACCCATTTAGGAGAGTGTACATCAGAAAAAAAGTAAAATGGTTGAATTCAAACTGGTTCACTAGCCCCTGGTTATAAACTGTCAGGCCCTTTAAAAGGGTAAGGGAAACTTATGAGCGAAATTCAAGTCTAGGTGCTGTATTAGTCCATTTTTTGTGTTGCTATAAATGAATACCTGAGACTGGGTAATTTATAAAGAAAAGAGGTTTAATGGATTCACAGTTCTGCAGGCTGTACAGGAAGTGTGATGCCAGCATCTGCTTCTGGTGAGGGCCTCAGGGAGCTTACAATCATGACTGAAGGCGAAGGGGGAAGCAGTGCATGGCGAGACAGGGAGCAAGGGGAGGTGGGGGAGGTGCCACACACTTTTAAACAACCACATCTCACACGAACCCAGAGTGAGAACTCACTCATTACCAAGAGGATTGCACCAAGCCATTGA
Source organism: Macaca fascicularis (assembly GCF_037993035.2). Taxonomy (NCBI): domain Eukaryota; kingdom Metazoa; phylum Chordata; class Mammalia; order Primates; family Cercopithecidae; genus Macaca; species Macaca fascicularis. The sequence goes on from NC_088380.1 coordinate 133,074,767, forward strand.
TGAGGATCCACCTCCATGACCAAACACCTCCCAGGAGGCCCCGCTTCCAGCACCTGGGATCACACTTCAACATGAGATTTGGAGGGGACACACACCCAGACCATATCAAGGTGTTATGAGAAAATTACCGAAAGGTCTTTCCTAGGAGGAGAGTTGGTGGCTTTTAGGTACCGTGCTTCATAGCACTAATTTCCAGAGTTCAAAGATGTTTTCCAGTAACCTCCAGTTTCTAACCATGTTTCTAAACATTCCAGACTGCTATAAGTCTACCCTCTAGCAAAGTAGTGTATCAACATATATACCCTAAAACGTCATACATGTTCCATCTTTTTTTTAATTTTTTTATTTTTTGAGATGGAGTCTTGCTCTGTCTCCCAAGCTAGAGTGCAGTGGGCGATCTCGGCTCACTGCAACCTCCACCTCCCGGGTTCAAGCAATTCTCCTGCCTCAGCCTCCCAAGTAGCTGAGATGACAGACATACACCACCATGCCTGGCTAATTTTTGTATTTTTAGTAGAGATGGGGTTTCATCGTGTTGGCCAGGCTGGTCTAGAACTCCTAGTCTCATGTGACCTGCCTGCCTCGGCCTCCCAAAGTGCTGGGATTACAGGCATGAGCCACCGATCCCGGCCTCCACGCATCTTGCCCATAGGTTGTCCTTTACCCTGCAGGAACCTTAAAGAACAAAAACCATACAGCAGACATGCTGTGAATTTTGTGAGACCCAAGCAGAAAAGGAAATAGGAAGAAGCAACTCACATTATTTTCTGCTCGTTTTGCCACCCTTTATGTGCCATTCCTTTATGCCACCCCAGATTTCTTTTTGGCCCTGGGGACATAACCTAGGACTGTCCTTATGGTTGTAAAATATGCTGGTTATGCCTATTCCAGATTTATTTATTTATTTACTTGCTTACTTACTTATGTATGTTTTGAGACGGAGTCTTGCTCTGCCACCCAGGCTGGAGTGCAGGTGTGTGATCTTGGCTCACTGCAACCTCTGCCTCCCGGGTTCAAGCAATCCTCCTGCCTTAGCCTTCTGAGTAGCTGGGACTACAGGCGCCTGCCACCATACCCAGCTAATTGTTGTATTTTTAGCAGAGACAGGGTTTCACCACGTTGGCCAGGCTGGTCTGAAACTCCTGACCTCAAGTAATCCGCTTAGCTCGGCCTCCCAAAATGTTGGGATTACAGGCGTGAGCCACAGCACCTGGCCCCTATTTCAGATTTATTAATGGCAAAAACAGTTTTAAACCATCATTGCTACTGAGCATGAAGAAAAATGTTCATTGATGGATACCAGAGCACATTTCAAACAAGAATGTCCTTTGATATAAACTTAGTAGTGCATGTCTAAAGCAGATCATAAACTGGGAGCATTTCTAGAGATTAGGAAATATTTGTGATCCCAAACCAGAGGCAGAGGTCCTTGAAACCACCACGCTGTTGGCTCTCGAAACAGGGAGGCACCCAGGTGACCCAAATCCAGCTCTCAGGCACTAGATGATGATCAATTTGCTCCTCTTTCTATTGCTTCTAGTTCTTCTGCACCTGTGATGAAATTTAAACTGGCTACATCCATATCAAAGAAAATAAATTTCTTAATACAATTTAAATGTTACGTGTCCTGAAATGTGTTTTCTTCTGGGTGAGAAATGAGAATGTACTGAAACAGGAAGTCAGCTTCACAGCAGGAAGCAGACCTCAAAGAAATGTGACTCACAAACTCTTTTGAATGTACTCCACTTGGGGACACAACGTCCCCCACAGCTTGCCATCTCATCCATTCTAACTTTCCTATGGGACAAAAAGCATGATAACAATGAATTAGAGGAGAGGAACAAATCAATCAAAATGGTAGTAATGCAGTAATTATACAAGAACCAAACAATGACCAAAAGAATACTGTGATGATAATTTACAAATATATTATTTAATGCAAAAATATCAACCCTTTAAGATCATGGCCAACTTGCGTTAAAACTGATAATTAGGGTGATGACATAATGTATCACTCATACCAGGACACTTGTGAAAGTAAAAGTGGTGCCCTTAATAATTTTGTCAGGACAGCCAACGTGAACTGGAACTGTCGCAGGCAATCTAGCACATATGGTCACCCAAGCAATAATTCACAAACAACACATCCTTCAAGAAAAGTGTGAGAATTCCAAGCATCTAGATATGCACTTGCTCAATAAGAACTTTGCAACATTATTGGCAGTAACATTCTGACAGCGTAGCCTCAGGATTATCTAGCAACCCATTAATTCTAGTGCACAGACACTCCTGACAGCTGTGGCCTTTCTGTATCTCAGAGATTTAGGTCAACCTGACTTCAGTCCATTAGGGTCCACATCTGGGACTACCTCACCTCCAATTCACTTCAAACTATTTTAAAATTTTTTATGACTTATTTTTAATTCCAAGATTTCTTTTGTTGTTGTTGTTTTGAGACCGAGTCTCATTCTGTTGCCCAGGCTGGAGTGCAGTGGTGCAATCATGGCTGACTGCAGCCTCAACCTCCCAAACTCAATGGATCCTCCACCTCAGCCTCCCAAGTAGCTGGGACTACAGGTATGCACCACCACACCTGGCTAATTTTTATGTTTGGGGGCTTTCTTGTTTTTTCTAGAGATGAGGTTTCTCCATGTAATCCAGGCTGGTCTCAAACTCCTAGGCTCAAGCAATCCACCCACCTCAGTCTCCCAAAGTGCTGGGATTACAGGCGTGAGCCACTACACTCTGCCCAAAATTTCTTTAGTAACGTTATTTGATTTCCAACATATAAGATGTTTAAGCTATTCTTCTGTTATTGATTTCCTTCATTCTTTATTTTTTAATTGACAACTACAAATATATATTTAGGGTATACAACATTATGTTTTGAAATATGTATACATTGTGGAACAGCTAAATCAAGCAAATTAGCAGATGCATCACCTCAGTGACTTATTTCTTTGTGAGAACACTTCAAATCTACTCTCTTAGTGATTTTCAAATATATAATATATTGTTAATAACTATAGTCACCATGAGGTACAACAGATCTCTTGAATTTACTGCTCTTGTGTAATTGAAATTTTGTGCCTTTTGGCCAACGTCTCCTATATTAATCCATTCTCACATTGCTATAAGGAACTACTTGAGCCTGCGTAATTTTTGAGAAAGGAGGTTTAATTTACTCACACTTCCACAGGCTGTACAGGAAGCATAGCTGGGGAAGTCTCAGGAAACTTACAGTCAGGTCAGAAGGGTGAAGGGGAAGCAGGCACATCTTCACATGGTGGAACGGGAGAGAAAGAGAGAAAGGGGAAGTGCTACACACTTTTGAACAATCAGATCTCAGGAGAACTCACTCACTATCATGAGAATAGCAAGGGGGATATCCACCCCCATGATTTAATCACCTCCCGCCAGGCCCCTCTTCCAACACTAGGGATTACAATTCAACATGAGATTTGGGTGAGGACGAAGAGCCAAATCATATCATCTGCCCAATCCCCACCATCCCCAGCCTCTGGTCACAACCATTCTATTCTATTTCCATGAGTTTGACTTTTTTTTGGCTGCATATATAAGTGAGATAATGTGGTATTTGTCTTTCTGTGTCTGACTTATTTCACTTAACATAAAATCCTCCAAGTTCATTCATGTTGTTCCAAATGACAGAATTTCCTTCTTTTTGAAGGCTGAATAATACTCCATTATGTATATGTACTACATTTTCTTTATCCATTCATCCATTGATGGACACAGGTTGGTCCCATATCTTGGCCATTGTGAATAGTGCTGCAATAAACCTGAGGGCACATATGCCTTTTTAACATACTGATTTTATTTCTTTTGAATATATACCCAGAAGTGGGATTCATAGATAATATGGTAGTTCTATTTTTAATTTGTTGAGGGACCTTCATACTCCATACATAATGACTGTTTTCTGTTATTGATTTCTAATTTTATTGACAATTATGGTTAGAGAACATAGTCTAGATGATATAATGATATTGTTCCTTTTGGAATTTATTGAGGAATTCTATGTGGCCGTGTGTGTCTGTGTGTGTGTGTGTGTGTGTGTGTGTGTACACATATATGTATATATCTGTATATTTTAGATATATATATTAGTATTTAGTTTTTGCTCAGTAAGAAAGCATCAGCTGGACACAGTGGTTCACACCTATTATCTCAGCATTTTGGGAGGCCAAGGCGAGCAGATCACTTGAGGCCAGAAGTTCGAGACCAGCCTGGCCAACATGGTGAAAACCCATCTCTACCAAAAATACAAAAATTAGCTGGGCATGGTGGTGCATGTCTGTAATCCCAGCTACTTGGGAGGCTGAGGCAGGAGAATTGCTTGAACCAGGGAGGCGGAGTTCGCAAGGAGCCAAGATCATACCACTGCACTCCAGGCTGGGTGACAGAGTAAGATCCTGTCTCAAAAAAAAAAAGAAAGAAAGAAAGAAAACATTTACCGCCCCCACTTTTTACATCCTCCTGGTGCCCATGTTGCCACTTCTGTGTCTGTAGGTGCTGGTGACCTGAATACCACCACCTTCATCAGTTTTCAAAAGATGTGGTGCAGGTTCCTGAATGTATAAATTGACTAGTGATATGAGGGTTCCTGGGGAGAGCACTCACCATGCTCCACCTAGCCTTGGGCTATCACACCTATCACATTGCTCTTCCTCCTCCTCGCCCTGATCTCTCAGAGTCTGCCCTTTGCCAAGGTCCTTACCCACACCATTTGAGCTTTCCTGAGCATGCACCACAAGTAGCAGCCCCTACAGCCAGTCAGCGCCCCCTAGCTTGGAGGCCACCTTCATCCCTGACAGGGTTTGTCCATGCATAGCCTCCCCAAAAGAAGCAGCTCTCCCTGCAAGGAATTTGCTTACCAGCTGCAAAGGGAGTAAGATTGTCTTCATAGATTGCATCAAATGATAGTAACTAAATATCACACTTACTAGGTAACTTGTAGGTAGTTCTCAAATGTGCTGAAGGGGATTGGTAGAGATATATAGAGAAAAAGCAAAGTGCAAAAACCAAGCTGTATTGCCCTATTCTCAGTTACTCAACACAACACTTCTGACATCAGAGTCTCCAGCAGACACCAGCTTGATGTCCTCTTATTCAATTCAATTCAATTCCAACTCTTGCCTACCTGGAGATAGCATTAGATCCCACAAGTTGAGGTCTCAGTTCCACAAGACTGCCCACCACTTCAGATGCCAATGACAAATCCCAGGTTGTGATGTGTGCTTCTGACTGACCAGCTATAAATCAGGGTTTCCATTCTTCCCTCATCAGGTTTGATTACTTTGTTAGAGCAGCGCACAGAACTCAGGAAAACAGTTTGCTTACATTTACCCATTCATTACAAAGCATATTGAACAGCCAGATGAAGAGATACATAGGATGAGGTCTGGAAATATCCCAAGGGCCAGAGCTTCTGTCTCCATGAGTTGGGGCATGCCACCCTCCAAGCATGTGGATATATTCTTGTTCACCAACTTGCAAGTTTCTCAAACCTGGTCCTTCCAGATTTTCATGCAGGCTTCATTGTGTAGGTATGACTGATTGAATCATTGGCCATTGGTGATCTTCTCAATCTTCAGCCCCTCTCTCTTTCTCAGAGATGGGGTTGGGGTTGTGAGTTGGAACCCTCTAATCATACGGTTGGTTCCCCTGGCAACTGGCTCCCATCCTGTGGTTAGGAACTTTCCCAAATCTCCTTATTAACCATAAACTCAGATGTAGTTGAAAGGAGCTTTGTGATATTATGAAATATATATTTGGTCTTCATCCCTTTTTCCTGGCCTATAACTCCTAAAGTCTTTGGAATCTCCAAAGTGCTGTCTTTTTGTATGCTAATGTTGACTGACAGCTTCAGGATGGGGCTGGTCAGTGGAAAGACCCCATCCCCAACCTCCACACGGGGAAGAGAGGAGTTGAAGGCCATGCTTGTCACCAATGGCCAATGTTTTAACCAATCATGCCTATGCAATGAAGCCTCCATAAAAACCCAAGAGGACAGGGTTCAGAGAGCTTCTGAATAGCTGAACACATGGAGGCTCCTGGATGGGGGCAGGGGCACACCCAGGGCGAGCATGAAAACTCCACACCCCCTCCCCTATACCTCACCCTATGAATCTCTTCACCGTATTCTTTGTAATATTCTTTATAATAAACCAGTAAGCATAAGTGTTTCCCTGAGTTCTGCGAGCCACTCCAGCAAATTAATCGAACACAAAGAAGGGCCTAGGGAACTCCAATTTGAAGCCAGTTGGTCAGAAGTTCCAGAGGCTCAGACTTGGGACTGGTGTCTGAGGGGGAAACAGTCTGAAGCTATCTCCAAGTAGACAGTGTTGGAACTGAATTGAAGGACACCCAGCTGGTGTCCGCTGCCGAATTGATTGTTTACTTGCTGGTGCAGAGAAATCCCCACATATTTTTAGGGTCACAGAAGTCTTTTGTGTTGATGATGTTGTTGTGTGAGAGAGAGCAGAAGAAAACACTGTTGAAGCTTTTTCCAAAACAGCCTTGCTATGAATAACATGTCTGTTTTTGTTACTAGAAAGGGGTCCTGATCCCGACCCCAAGAGAGGGTTCTTGGACTTCACACAAGAAGGAATTCGGGGCAGGTCCATAAAGTGAAAGCAAGTTTATTAAGAAAGTAGAGGAATAAAAGAATGGCTACTCCATAGGCAGAGCAGTAAAATGGGCTGCCTAAGTATACATATATTTATTTCTTGGTTATATGCTAAACAAGGGGTGAATTATTCATGAGTTTTCAGGAAAAGGGGTGGGCAATTCTTGGAATTGAGAGTTCCTCCCCTTGTAGACCATATAGGGTAACTTCGTATCGTTGCCTTGGCATTTTTAAAATGTCATGGCACTGGTGGGATTGTCTTTTAGCACGCTAATGCATTATTTTTTTAGCATATAATGAGCAGTGAGGACAACCAAAGGTCACCTTCCTCATCATCTTGGTTTTGGTGGGTTTTGGCCAGCCTCTTTATCACAACCGGTTTTATCAGCAAGGTGTTTGTGACCTGTGCCTTGTGCTGACCTCCTATCTCACCCTGTGACTAAGAATGCCTAACTTTCTGGGGATGCAGCCCAGCAGGTCTCAGCCTTTTTTTACCCAGCTCCTATTCAAGGTGGAGTTGCTCTTGTTCAGACATCTCTGACATTTTCAGTGAAAGTCTTTGAGTTTCTCCATCAACTTAGCTACTAGTTACCATCCCCAGCCCTGATCAAAGAGTATCATCAATGAATCCACCTGTATGGATGGCCTTCAAGGGTTGGATTATGGGCTTCAATGACATAATCACAATGTGAAAGTCTAAGAGATTTTAGTACTTACAGACCCAGATAGGAACATACCACTCCTGGAGGCCACACGGAAGAAAGCCTTAGGGAGCATAGACAGGAAGAGAGAAGAGAAAACAAAGTGGTGGCAACCAGTAATGTATATAAGGGCATAGGGTGTGGGTCACTTTAACTTGACAGACACATGTCTGAATGGTCCCTTTAAAGGAAGAGGAGAGATCATGGGGAGCCCAGTCTGCTAGGCAGGAGAGACGCCTCTACGTTCTTATCTCTGGCCACCAGCTTGAGGCATTTGGACATGATATATCACTGGAAACTGCATCACAGGTGACTGAGCCCTGCCTTGGGCACAAGAAAGCCAAACTGCATTCAAAATGGATGCGGAGGCAACATAGACTTATAAGCATTCACTACAACATCTTTGACCCTTATCACTCTGGAGGTGTTCTGGAGCTGTTTCAAGAACCAAGAACAAAAGGCCAAATATTTTAATTAAAGATACTCCTATTTCTCTAATCATTTAAGAAATTACAAGGATTCTGGGTGCTGGGAGCCAGGTACCACGGACAAAACCTATACATATATTTCATAGCTCAGGGATCATGATATACCATCCCAAAATATACTACTTTGGCATAAAAACTGTTTTGAGCTAAAAGCATTTGAGCTGCTGAAATCCCTGATCTCCCTAAAAGCATCTCAAAAGAACTCAATCTCAAATCTCCTTCCCTGGGAGCAATTTTAACCTTTCCTGAGATAGGAAGTCCAGACAGAGGCATGATTAGAGGGTTGGAACATTGTCACAAGACTATTGTATCTCCCATCTATTCTCCCAAGGGCCCACTTATCTTTCCAAAAAGTCATTTGTTTTTCCCCAAATGCCCTTTCTCCCCTTCCCTTTTCTCTACTAAGATAGGTATATATAAGCCCCCACATCTAACCACTTATTTGAGCTTTTTACTTTTTTCTATAAAGCCCTCTGTGCACGTAAAATTAACATCAATAAAATCGATATACATTTTCTCCTGCTAATCTGTCTTTTGTCAGTTTAACTCACAGGCCCCAGCCACTAAACTTAAGAGAATAGAGAAATAGTTTCTTCTGTTTTATAATACTAGGTAGAGTTCATGGAAATATGAAATATTTGTGCCATTCACCTTTTAGAACAACAAGAAGAATTTTTCATTTTCTTTGACTCATACTATGAAAATTTCAAAAAAAAAATAAGAAATAAAAAAGAATTTTGCATTTTTAGGTCAGATCTGGCCAAGCCAAAGGACCCTGATTATCTTGATATTTCCAGGAGTCCTGAAAGAAGAAATATACCAGTGAAGATGATGCTCCCAAACCCAGTGACTTTTGTAAGCTGGAAGGCAAATTTTTCAAGTTTGAGAGCACAGATTCTGGAGCCCAAGTCTCTGGATTCAATTTTTTTTTCTGTGACTTACTAATGGTGAGGTTTGACAAAGTTTCCTACGTTTTTAAGCATTAGTCACATCACCTGCAATGAGAATAATGACTCACAAGGCTTGTTGGGAGCATTGAATGAGAGAATGAACTCAGTGATGCAGTAACAGTGTGGTAATGTGCCCAGGGCAGCTGCTGCTGGTAGCATCACTGGAAGAGAGCCAGAACTTCACTTACAAGGAATATGATAAACATACACATTCCCTCTTTAGGGGGATTTCTTACTTGGTTAAGGATCACTTGTGTTGGAGATGAGCACCTCACGATTGAATGGAATTAACAATAAACATGCAGTTTCTTCCAATGCTTGACAAATTATATGAACATTATGTTATTCATACAAATGGTAACAAGAACTTGTTACAAAACCTTGTTGATACAACCCCACCTTCAAAGCACAGAAAAATCTGGTCAAAAAAAAAGTTCAGGCACAAATTTGTATTAACATTTGACAGATGAAGAAGCTAAACTCCAAAAAGCTAAATGACTTTCCCAAAGGACTAAATTGTAGAGGAACGCACTTGAATCAAGGTGTTCTGATTCAAAATCCCGGCACCTTCCTATTATATAACTCATGAATGTCCTAAATACAGTGTAATGCTTTGAGGAACCTTATAACTAGTAGAAGAAAATATTAATTCCAAAGACTCCCCAAATTAAAATAATTGTAGATTACATGTTATATTTCATTAACCAGCAAACATCACAAACAAGCTATTACATAGACATCATTGGCACAACAATTCTTTAAATAACTCAGTTTGCTTTTTTTGTTATCAAGTATATCATAGCTCAAGAATTTAAATTTTGCCTTAGGTTATGCAAACCGTGCTCTGGGAACTTTGAAATAAGATTGATTTTTATCTTGTTTGGAATGACTTGCCTTTGCGTAAGGGCAAAGCTTTGGACCCAATAGCCTTTCAAAATTAGTTTTTATTCTATGATTCTATGACTTTTAATGACACCTAAAATTGAAATTAGTTGTAAGACCAGCATTTGTGATTACAATTTTGCCGCTAAAAACACATCAGTATAAAGAAGTTTAATCAACATGTTCTAAAACAAAAATAAAATTCTGAGACCCCCAACCAACTGAATGGGCTCGTCCTCTCAGTTAAGAGAATTCTTTTTTTTTTTTTTTTTTTTGAGATGGAATCTTGCTCTGTCACCCAGGCTGGAGTGCAGTGGTACAACCTCAGCTCACTGCAACCTCTGCCTCCCGGGTTCAAGCAATTCTCTGCATCAGCTTCCCAAGTAGCTTGGATTACAGGCACCCGCCATGACGCCCGGCTAATTTTGTGTTTTTAGTAGACACGGGGTTTCCCCATCTTGGCCAGGCTGGTCTTGAACTCCCGACCTTGTGATCCACCCGCCTCGGCCTCCCAAAGTGCTGGGATTACAGGCGTGAGCCACTGTGCCCAGCCTGCCAAGGGCATTCTAAAGTAAACCCGGGCCCGGCACGGTGGCTCCTGCTTGTAATACCAACACTTTGGGAGGACAAGGCAGGTGGATCACCTGAGGTCAGGAGTTCGAGACTAGCCTGGCCAACATGATGAAACCCTGTCTCTACTAAAAATACAAAAAGTGGTTGGGTATTGTGGTGGGCACCTGTAATCTCAGCTACTCAGGAGGCTGAGGCAGGAGAATCACTTGAACCCAGGAGGCGGAGGTTGCAGTGAGCTGAGATTGCGTCACTGCACTCCAGCCTGGGCAACAAGAGTAAAACTCCATCTCAAAAATAAAAATAAAAAGTAAACTCAAAACATAGTTCATGCCATGATGCAAGTGAGTTGTCTGACATGGCTCATTATGCCCTCCTCCCATTGGAATTCAGGCATGACTGACCAGTATTAACATTAAAATAGACCTTAACATGACAAAACACTCTTTGTAGCAATAAGATATCAACATGATGGATAGGCTCTGAAAGAAATCAAAGTATTTTACCCCAAAATATATTTATTTGACATATTTTGAAATGATCCTGCAAAGCTGTCTCTTGTGGGGAAAATCCACTTTCTGAAGAGAATCCTTTTCCCTTTCCAGGTCTTTTTCCTAATCCAGAACAAAATTAACTAAGAGTCTGGTACCTTTTCAAGCCTGAAAAGAAACAACTACAATCTATTCTCTCTGAAGCCTGCTACCTGGAAGCTTCATCTACATAATAAGAACCTTGGTCTTCACAGTCCCTTATCTCAACCCAGACACTACCTTCTATTGATTCCAGGTTTTTAATCAGAAGATCTTTAAATCCACCTATGGCCTAGAAGCCCCCACTTCAAGTTGTCCCACCTCTCCAGACTGAACCAATGTACATCCTACGTGCATTGATTGATGTCTTATGTCTCCCTAAAATGTATAAAACCAAGCTGTAGGCCAGGCATGGTGGCTCATGCCTATAATCCCAGCACTTTGGGAGGCCGAGGCAGGTGGATCACCTGAGGTCAGGAGTTCAAGACCAGCCTGGCCAACATGGCAGAACCCCATCTCTACTAAAAATACAAAAATTAGCCAGGCATGGTGGTGAGCACCTATAATCTCAGCTGCTTGGAAGGCTGAGGCAATAGAATCATTTAAACCTGGGAGGTGGAGTTTGCGTTAAGCCGAGATCTTGCCACTACACTCCAGCTTGGGTGGTAGAGTGAGACTCCATCTCAAAAAACAAAAAAAAAAACAAGCTGCAGCCCAACCACCTTAGGCACATGTTCTCAGAGTCTCTTGGGACTGTGTTGCAGGCTGTTGGTCACTCATATTTGGCTCAGAATAGATCTTTTAAAATATTTTGCAGTGTTCAACTCTTTGTTGACAAGCTAAGGCTGCTATTAAGGGGGAACACTGCAAAGTTAACTTATAAAAATTAATAGATGTCCACATGGTATTTTGAAATAACTGTTTTTCTGGATTTTAGGAAAATGTAAATCAATAATGTATTACTGCTATTGAATTTCTCATATGCCTCTGGTCCTAACACATAAGAGTCAAACTTCCAGAATCTATTTCAAACACCCAAGGCATTTTGTTTTGAGCTTTAACTTTTTTTTTTTTTTTTTTTTTTTTTTGAGACAGAGGTTCACTCTTGTTGCCCAGGCTGGAGTGCAGTGGCACAGTCTCAGCTCACCGCAACCTCCACCTCCCGGGTTCAAGCAATTCTCCTGCCTCAGCCTCCTGAGTAGATGGGATTACAGGCATGCATCACCATGCCTGGCGAATTTTGTATTTTTAGTAGAGACAGGGTTTCTCCATGTTGGTCACGCTGGTCTCAAACTCCTGACCCTAGGTGATCTGTCCACCTGGGCCTCCCAAAGTTCTGGGATTATAGGTGTGAGCCACCATGCCCGGCTGAACTTTAACATTTTTAATTCTCCCAGATAGCCATGAAATTCCTCTATTGTTCCATTAGTGTCCACCCACTTCTATACAATTTATTCACATCACCTCAAATATCAGGATTTCAACCCTCCAGAATTCTCAAGCAACCAGACTCCTGCAGAACCTGATAGTCAAGGGAAAAAGAAGAAAATATCATTGGTGATAAAGGAACTTGTAAGGCAAAAGTAAATCAAACAACTAAAAAGAGAAGTGCCAGAAAGACTAGAAACACAACTTTTGGAGGTTTGCCAAAAAAAAGCATTCTGGTTTTCTGATGACTAAGCCTGATTCTTTGTATGAAGGCTACTAACGCAAAGCAGAAACAAGATCATAAGAGAAAAAGAACAGAAGAGGTAAGAAACAGCTGCTGCCATGCAGAGGGAAAACAGTGACAGGCAGGGAGCCCAGCAGCGTTCATTCAGACAGCAGAAAAGAGAACAGAGGTGCTTTCCTGAGGCGTCACTCTTACTTCTACCCACCCTGCAAGCACCAACACACGACCACTCCGTGTGGGAGCTGCCCTGCAGCTGGCACAAGGCCTGGAGACCAACTAGTCCCACTAACACTTTTGGGAATGATCAGGATCAGAATATGCCACCCCAAAATACGCCACTTTGGCAAAGGATTGTGTTGAGCTGAAGGCAATTGAGAAATAGCAGACTGCTAAAAAGCTGTCTACCTTCCCCCAGCTGCCTAAGAGCAGGGCATTAATTTCTCTTTGTGATGGCACTTTTCTCTCCTCTCTCATACCAGGAAAAAGAAACAATTCTTATCACTGGAGATGCACTGGCTTGAATCTGCATAAACAAACCTTGCTGAAATAACCCTTATCTTTCATTACCCATATATTTACCTTCCCACAAGGTATGGTGCCTAGGAGCTCCAAACCCTTTTCCGCTTCTCCACAAATTTATCATCCTTTGTTAAAATGTTATATAAATCTTTGGTCACCTCTTTGGGGTTTTCATTTAATTTCTGTGAGGCCCCATTATGCATATTAAATACATCTTTTTCTCCTATTAATCTGTCTTTTGTTGGTTCAACTTGCAAGACCCCAGACACTAAATCTAGGAGAGTAGAAGACAGAGATTTTTTTCCTTCCCCTCTAGGGGAAAGGCACAACAACTCAAGGAGAGCCCATTCAGTACTGATCACATCATCTGTCTTTGATAGGAACTAAAATTTGTTGAGCACTTTTTAAGTGCCAAGTCCAGCCCTAATTACTTTATATCTTTTACTCATTTAATTCTACGTATGGGGAAGGTACAATTATTAGCACGCACTATTAGATCAGTTCCTCCAGGAAGCAAATGCCCAGATGAGAATAAAGGTGTCTGAATTTTTTTCCAGATGGAAAATAAGTAAAATAAAAGTATAAATAAATTTATAATAAAAAATTATTTGTTGTTTGTCTGAAATTCAAATTTCACTGGACATCCTGATGCTTGTCTGTTTCTAAACTGGCAACTCTGCCTTGGAGAAATCCCTGAGTGAGAGAAAATAGGGAAAGAGTTGGCTAGGCTGGGAGAGCCCTCAGGCCATGATGCAAGTCTGATCCCAGTGAGGAGACACGGAGAGAAGGTAGGGTGGAGACAAGATAAAGGTTTTGTTAGGAAAGCCATCAAGGAGTCCACAAGGCAAAGTGGCAATTAAAGGAGCTCTGTGTGGCCCAGGATTGGGTGTGCCTTAGTATCCCTGATGCACTCAGTTGGCCAGAAGCAGCCAGGCAGGCTCTTCAACACAGTGATAGATTTAGAGCACAGCAGCTGGGGCCCTAAGTCAATTACACTCCCTGTAGTCGAAGGTTTGCAAAGCACATCCTAATGACCACCACACACTCCCATTTTGTAGGTGGTGGAACTGAGTCGCAAAGAAATAAAGCAACTTATCAAAAGTGAGGGCTAGTCAATAGAGAACCAGGATTTGGTCCTTTGGTTCCAGAAGCCTTGCTTCAGACCACTATGCTAAGCTGTGTCCTGTTAAACCCACATCTTCTGCACCTTCAGAAACTGAAGTTCATAGAAGTGTCCTTAACAAAGTGCTACACTTGGTATATCGTGTGTAAGAAAAGGAAGTCTGTAATGTGTTTACAGATGACCAAAATGAGATCAATTTCCAAGTCTAGTAACTACAAAGCACTCTGGAAAAATTACATATCTAGACTGACTTCTATTTATTTATTTATTTAAAGAGACGGAGTCTTTCTTTGTCACTCAGACAGGAATGCAGTGGCTCAATCCTAGCTCACTGCACCCTTGAACTTCTCAGCTCAAGCAAAATCCTCCCACCTCAGCTTCTCAAGAGAAATCTTTCTACCTTAGCCTCTCAAGTAGTGGGGTCTACAGGTGCATGCCACCAGGCCTGGCTAATTTTTTTTTTTTTTTTCAATTTTTTGTAGAGAAAGGAGTTTCCCTATGTTGCCCAAGCTGGTCTTGAACTCTTGGCCTCAAGTGATCCTCCCACTCCAGCCTCCTAAAGTACTGGGATTACAGCCATGAGCCACCACACCCAGCCCAGACTAACTTCTGAGCTCAGAATGTGGGATAATGAAAATTATTCTTTTCTTTTTAATAGCACAACATCAGTAAACTCTACTATTTCATCAGGTCCCTCAAATCTTATAATACCTGAAATGTATTTTCACCATCTAGAACCAAGGGAGGCCAAAATCAAAATGAGAAACCAGGTAAATAATACTGGGGGCATTTCTTATTAGGCTGGGAAACATGTCCCAATACCATGAATTTGCTTCCTAAAGATAAATATCCACAGAAAAAGTTTCCTTTTCAGAGAAGGGAACAGAAAAATTGAAATTCCTAGGAACAAAAGCTCTGCACAAGGCTGCCCAGGACCTTTCAATAGGCCTCAGAGGCTGGACCAGGTCCTTCTACCACTTGCCTCAGGCCCCAGCCCTTGAGGACACCATAGGCACTGTTAGCTCCAGTAGCCCAGTGACCTTCATCTAAATCTCTCAAGCCGGGACCTACCCAACTAGCACCCATTGCCTTGGATCCAAAGATATCAGGGACCATTTCAAATCAGTTATCATTTGAACCTTGCACAAAGCAGTTTTAGGGGTCCAAACTTTCAATTGCTTAATAATCTCCTGAGAGTAAATGTATTAAAGTGTTTAAGATTCCAAAGGCCAGTAAAAACTCCAAGCATTTTTTTTTGACTGAATTTCACTCTCGTTGCCCAGGCTAGAGTGCAACGGCGTGATCTCAGCCCACCGCAACCTCCACCTCCCAGGTTCAAGCGATACTCCTGCCTCAGCCTCCCAAGTATCTGGGATTACAGGCATGCACCACCACGCCCCACTAATTTTGTATTTTTATTTTTATTTTTTTATTTTTTTTTTATTTTTTATTTTTTTTGAGGTGGAGTCTCGCTCTGTCGCCCAGGCTGGAGTGCAGTGGCCGGATCTCAGCTCACTGCAAGCTCCGCCTCCCGGGTTTACGCCATTCTCCCGCCTCAGCCTCCGGAGTAGCTGGGACTACAGGCGCCCGCCACCTCGCCCGGCTAGTTTTTTGTATTTCTTAATAGAGACGGGGTTTCACAGTGTTAGCCAGGATGGTCTCCATCTCCTGACCTCGTGATCCGCCCGTCTCGGCCTCCCAAAGTTCTGGGATTACAGGCTTGAGCCACCGCGCCCGGCCTAATTTTGTATTTTTAATAGAGACGGGGTTTTTTCCATGTTGGTCAGGCTAGTCTCGAACTCCCGACCTCAGGTGATCCGCCCGCCTCGACCTCCCAAAGTGCTTGGGATCACAGGCATGAGCCACCACGTCTGGCCCCAAGGATTTTTTTTGATGAGAACTTTACTCTTGTGCCAGTGAGTATTGTTTAAAAGTTAGTGTAATTAAATAAAATCTCCCATGCTTTTGGAAGCCATCCTATGGAGAAAATCTAAGCCCTGACTTCCATCCATTCATTCAAATGCTGCACCCAAGAACACCTGTTTTTACTTGCAGCCTCCAAAGGTCCTGATTCACATATGGCAGTTTTTCCATCCTCTCTCTGTGCGTCAGACTTGCGTAAGTAAAATATATTTCACGTGTCGTTCTCCCTCTACATGTGACAACTATGTTTATTTAAAGAAAATCTATTAAAAGTAATATCTATTTGTATTTTTTTTTTCCTCATTCTGCCACTCAGGCTGGAGGGCTGGAAGACAGTGTGGAGTCATCTTGGCTCACTACAACCTCTGCCTCCTGGGATCAAGCAATTCTCCTGCCTCAGCTTCCTGAGTAGCAGGGATTACAGGTATGCACCACCGGATAATTTTTGTATTTTTCGTATAGATAAGGTTTCACCATGTTGGCCAGGCTGGTCTCAAACTCCTAACCTCAGGTGATCCACCCACCTCGGCCTCTCAAAGTGCTGGGATTACAGGCATGAGCTGCTGCGCCCGGCCTATTTGCATTCCATTGAATCCTTGTTTTATATTTCAGAAAACCAACTGCCCAGTGTAACAGTCCCAGATCTTCTAAATGTCAGACTGGCCTAATTTTGCAGTGGATAGAAGGCCACCACCACCGCCAACAACAACACACACACACACCACGATCATAGAATGTTCTGGGCTTATGGGACTGCAGCTACAGCCGGCTGTCACATCCCAGATTTTAGGTTTTATGGCGAAATGCATCAAGCAGGGAATTCAAGCTGGTTGAGGATTGAGGTGGTTTTTCCCTCAGATTGGGTGTGTGAAAATCTGGAGGTGTCTGCTCATGCTTAATTGAGCGAAGCTTTTCAGTACGCAAATCTGAAAAGAATTTCTCTGAGACCTCTATAAGCCATGGAAAATTACCCATCATGTCTAAAGTGGTCCCTGGCTTGTTCTGTTTGTTTGCTCTGTCTTGGGTAAGCCTGTCATCAAGCACCACTGAAAATATGCCAAAGCATTCCTGCTGTACTTGACTCTCAAAACATTAATTTTTCACTTGAGCCTATGAAGTTTGACTTGGCAGGACTTTGTGATTCTCAGTGTTAAATTGGTAAATGTTAAAATGTTAAATGTTAAATTCTCAATGTTAAAACTCTAAAAGCAACTCATGTCTCAGCACTGGGATGTGCTACACTCCCTGTGGCCATTCAGAAACTGTCAACTGAAAACAGTGATAGTGACCAAAAGGAGCATATAGTGAGGCAGAAAACAAAGTGTCTCCCCAAATCCCCCTCATCCAGCAGCTGCAGAGCAGACAGGCACATTAACATCAGTGCTTGGAGAAACCAGGGTATCATTCTGGCTAAATACTGAGCTAGGTTATGTCAGATTCTGAAGAAAATAAGAGATAGGTACATAATGTGATTCTTAAGGTGTCATAGTTTATTTAATTAATGACATTAACATTGTGTACAAATTAGATTTTATCCTCTGCCAGGGCTTCAGAAAGAACAGCAGACAAGCCAGTAACAAGAAAGAATCTTTTCCTGCCACAGAAATGCCCATTTCTGGCATTTTCTTAGTCCCAGGGGAACTGCTTTTAAAGATGCATATATAGAGAAGTGGCAGTTTTTCTGTTTCGAATTTACATCATGTAGTAAGAATAGAAAGTCTAGTTCTGTCCTATAAAGGCAGTAAGAGAATAGTTAGCAATAAACAGTTATTGCTGGACCAGGTGCGGTGACTCAAGCCTGTAATCCCAGCACTTTGGGAGGCCAAGGCGGGCAGATAACCTGAGGTCAGGAGTTCGAGACCAGCTTGGCCAACATGGTGAAACCTGGCCTCTACTAAAAATACAAAAAAAAAGAATTAGCCAGGTGTGGTGGTGCACGCCTGTAACCCCAGCTACTCAGGAGGTTGAGGCAGGAGAATCATTTGAAATCAGTAGGCAGAAGTTGCAGTGAGCAGCGATTGCTCCATTGCACACCAGCCTGGGCAACAGAGGGAGACTCTCTCAAAAAAAAAAGCAAAACAAAACCCAGTTATTGTTTATTTAACAGTCTTATTTATAATAGGGTCAGCTGGTAAGGACACTTGACCTATCAAAAAGATTAAGTACCCAATATATATGTATCAGCAATTAAGAAAAGTTACAAATCACCATGTACCTAGAATTATTCCATTTAAAAATTTGTTTTCTTTAAAATAATAGTAGAGACAAGGTCTCACTATGTTTCCCAGGCTGTTCTTGAACTCCTGAGCTCAAGTGATCCTCCCATCTCAGCCTCCCAAAGTGCTAGGATTATAGGCATGAGCCATCATGCCTGTCCTCCATTTTTTTTAATTACATAAACAATTAATGTCCTCATAAGACAGAATTTCAACTGTCTTCCAAAATCTACAAAAGTGTGTGGCAGTGAGACAGCCAAGTAAAAGGGCCCCCGGCAGAACCTTCAACCAGCCTGCACACTGGGAGGAAAGGGTGGAGCCTCAGGAAGTTCATGCCATTTGCAGGTGGGAGGAACCTGGCCTCTCCTGTTCCAGGGTGGAACCTGGGATTCAATCTGTGAGGCAGGAAGCCAGCTAGCAGGACTTTTGCTTTGCTGAGAGTCCCTGTTTCCTGTTTTTTCCCTTTTTGCCCAATAAATTCCATTTTTCTCAAACCTTCAAAGTGTTTGCAAGCCTAATCTCTCATGGTTGTGTGACAAGAACCCCGCTGTTAGCTGAACTAAGGAGAAAGTCCTACAACAGCAAGGATCCTGCACACACTCACATCCCCTGTTTCACTCCAAGTCAGCCCCACTGGCTTCCTCCTCTTTTTCCTCTTCCTGGAAAGAATATCAAATATGCCAACCTCCTTCCTGCTCTAGAAGAGGAAAGACTTTTCCTCTACCCCCTTAGGTTCTGAGTCTAGAGATGATAGCTTGAACTGACAAAAAACAGACTAATAGGAGGAAAAGTATACACATTTTATTTGATATTAATTAATATTTTTATATAACATGGGAGGCTTCATAGAAAAAAGTGAAAATCCAAAGGACCGTTAGACCTAGGGGCTCATATACCATTTTAACAAAGGGCAATAAATTGTAGAGATGTGGCAAGATAAAGGAAAAAAAGGCTTGGGCTAGGGGTAGTGAATTGTGAGAAAGTGACTAGAAAATATATAAAGAAACGAATGGAAGATAAAAGTTATTTTAGTAAGACATGTTTTTATAGATTCATCTCAGTGTCAACTCTCCATCTCCAATGATAAGAATGTTCTCCTCTTCTTCCTGGTACAGGGAGGGTACTTTTCTTATGGGAAATTTATACTCTGCTTTTAGGTAGAAGGAGGGAGGGCAGAGAGCCCTTCCTGAATATGCTGTTTCTCAACTGCCTTCATCTGAAAATAATCAATACGCCAAAGCAGCATATTTTGAGACGGTACATTCTAATCCTTTACACTGCCCTGACTGACCCTTGCCTGGACACTCAGCTCCTTGTATCACTCCTTCCATTCTCATCTCAGCTGAAATGTCAGCTCCTCAACAAGGACTTTGCTGACCTCCCTAAGTTAGGATATTCCCCCACATCTCCCTGACCCCATTATTCTATATTCTAAAAGCCTTCTCTCTTTTCAATGGCATTTTGTTTCAAATATCTCAACTTGTGGTCAATATGTTTGCTGATTTACTTGTTTATTGACTTTCCCCTTCTCTAGACTAAGGGCAAAAGATAATATCTGTTTATTCTCCAAATTTCTTTTCTTTTGCCTACCTATATTTTCCAAGTTTTTTTCAAAAGCCCTGTTTCATAATAAGAAAATAAGATTTTCCAGCCCTTTGGGTGACCAAGGCAGGAGGCTCACTTGAGCCCAGGAGTTTGAGATCAGCCCGGGCAACATAGTGAGATCTCATCTCTACAAAAAATAAAAACACATTAGCTAGGTGTGTTGGCACAGGCCTGTAGTTGTCTCAGCTACTCTGGAGGCTGAGGCAGGAGAATCACTTGAGCCTGAGAGGTCGAGGCTGCAGTGAGCCATGATCACACAACTGCACTCCAGCCTGGGTTTCAGGTTCAGCCAGATTCAGGTTCTCATTATGACCCTTCCAGCTCCCAGCTGTGTGCATGTGGGCAAACAGTCTAAACTCTCCAAGCCTTAGTGTTCTTCGATATAAATTATTTTAAAATATCAATTTTCAACTATTGCTCTATATTTAACATTTTGTTACTGGTAATATTCATGCTAGTTATTTTAAGAAGTTAACTCTTCCAAAAATCATGAAAATTGAAAACTCACCTATACCTTGAACCAAATAAAACTGGCAATATTTGATTATTTTTAAACTTTTTTTAAAATGACAATTTGATATGGTACAACATAATTTATGGTGTTTTTGACTTGGGGGTTCAGTGGGAAGCATAGAAATTTAGACTCTGCAAATAGCTGATGGATAGCTGAACCTCCATTGTCCAACTCAATGGAGGTTCCCCAAATAGCACAACTCAATGGAAACCTCTGCTTTTTGCTTCCTACAAGTTCAAGGTCCAGGGGCATTGAGGAGAAAGCATTATTTTAATGTCCTATGGTTCCAACTAGATTGATAAGTTCCCAACTTCATGACTGTGTGCTTCATGAGAAGTCCTATAAGAAGAAAAGAAAAAGTATGACTCACTTAAAATTGAAGAAAAATAATTTTCCCATAAAGCCAAGGTTCACAAATCTGTTTATCTTAGCTCATAGATCACCACCTCCCCACTGTCTGCTCACATTGCCACAGCCACCCACAGTTTTCACCCCTTTTAAAAAGAATTTCCTTATTCCTTTATTGCTAAGAAGGTAAGTAAAGCATAGTTTAGACAATGAGTATATATGGGAAACCACCAGTTATAGAAATAAAGGAACACTTCAATGTTTTTCCTTCCAAATAAGGAAGCTCGTATTTATATGAGCTAAGTTAAATGAGGCAATAATAAAAATCTGGCCGAGTGCAATGGCTCACACCTGTAATCCCAGGCCGAGGCAGGCAGATCACTTGAGGTAAGGAATTCAAGACCAGCCTGGCCAACAGAGTGAAACCCTGTCTCTACTAAAAATACAAAAATTAGCTGGGAATGGTGACTAGCGCCTGTAATCCCAGCTACTGGGGAGACTGAGACAGGAGAATTGCTTGAATCCAGGAGGTGGAGGTTGCAGTGAGCCCAGATCATGCCACTGCACTCTAGCCTAGGTGACAGAATGAGACATCATCTAAAAATAATAATAATAAAATTATTTAAGACATAATAGAAATTGAATTCTGTGACATAAAAATAATAGGAGAAAAACTTTTTTAAAAATCACAATTGGTTGCCTTCCCCTTATGTCTGAGAGTGAAAAAAATACCAAGGTGGGCGTATCAAACTTCCTGCTTTGTTGCCAGTTGCACTTACATAGATATTTTGAGCCTAGCATGATGTATTCAAATATATCAACATTTTAATGTGCTAATAATATTATTACTATTCCCAAACCAGTGAGTAAGAAGATAAAAAGGGGAAATGCCCCACATTTGTAAGTGAATAGATATGAAATAAATTAACAAAGAATATAAGCTTAGTTAATTCTAAACACCTCTAAACTGGCATGGTTTTCTATGGTCATCCTACCTAGATCTAGATTTTTATTTTCATTTTATCTATTTTTATTTATGTTGATTGATTGATTGAGACAGGGTCTCTATCTGTCACTCAGGGTGGAGTACAGTTGACATGACTATGGCTCACTGCAGCCCAGGCCACCTGAGCCCAAGCGATCCTCCTGCCTCCACCTCCCAAGTAGCTGGGACTACAGACACACACCACCATGCCCAGCTAAATTTTTTTTTCATTTTTCATAGAAATGGGATCTCACTATGTTACCCAGGCTGCTCTTGAACTCCTGGGCTCAAGCTATCCTCCCACCTCGGCCTCCCAAAATGCTGTGATTACAGGCATGGACCATTGTATCCAGGCTTGGATTTAGATTTTTTATCCCAATCTCTCCCTGGTCTTCACAGACACAAATGTTAAACCAACATACCTGTTATGACTAGATTTGGCTGCCAGTGATTAAAAAAAAAAATGAACAAGATAAAGGTTAAGAGCCTACAGGTAGGCAATTTGGAGCTGGTCTGGTGGTGCCTAGAAGTCCTCAGGAACCCTGTCTACTTTTTCACCTGGCCATACCTCCAGTCAGGAGGCAGAAGAGGCTGACTTTATTCCAAGCAGCTATGTGCCCACTCTAGAACAGAGGGGATGAATGTGGGGTAGGAAATAGCAGTCTCTGCCATAATCAAATTCTACCAAACACGTAAAAAGAAGCCAATACCTCCACAAATTCATCCATTTATTTGCATATTCACAAATGTGAACTACTTTCACACTATATGCCAGGCATCTTGCTCAATGAACACAGGAAAGCAAGAGAGCATGAACAAACTAGACAAGGTCCTGCCCTCACAGAGCACCCACTGAGTGAGTGAAACAGACATGAAAAAATCAGGGTGCATCGCATCTGTTGGGGACAAAAAGAGGGAGAAGTTAATTTGACTCTGGGATGAGGATGGTCATAAAAAGCTTTCTGTAACCTTCCTTACTGTTAATAAGCAATACACACAAGAAAAAAGAAATACATGTTATAACAAACCAGAAATAACCCTGAAGTGAATTTTCTGTAGTGACTATGTAACCATAAGCCACAGTGCAGCTTGCACTATGCTGCTTAATATGGTAAACAAAGTTCAGCCAAGGATCTTTTGCTGGAGGGAATAGCTTGTCCAATTAGAAAGCTCCTTTTGTTTCTGAAAGCTACTAAAAACTCAAGCCCTTCAAGTCATTTTAGCAACTCTGAGGGAACAATTACACTTTTGTGCACAGACTTTAAAGAAAGCATTTTACAGAGAAAAATCTTGGTGGTGGACAGAATGGATGGCACATTGCCCAGGTTTTTTATAAAGATGCAGGACTGAGCGGATGTGATAACTCCAGCCATTTAGTCACAGAGGCACACAGGTTATAAAATGTCAACAGTAGGGCAGCCTTCTTGTGTAGATTAGAAGTTCTGGGAGGCCACAGTGGAGAGAGCCCTGGGAAGGCTAAACTAGCCACAGCTGGGGTAGTTCTGTGCTTCCGGTGAGCAAGAATAAAATGAAATCCCTCGAGAAGGAAAGGAGGCAATGTGTTTACCAGAAAAGTCATAGTTAAATGTAGAGGTCAAAAAATAAAAGGAAGGGAATGAGGCCAGGGGTGCTAAGCTTACCTGCATTCACAGAAACTACTACATGATTTGTGATTTACTTTACTTGGCAGCTGGGGCTGATGGCAGAGAAAGTCAAGGGCAAGCAAACCCCTTCTCTTGGTCTGCTCTTTGCACAGGGCAAACATGAGAATAAAAACTCATTGAGTTATTGCTGCAGGTTCTATGGTCTAGAAGCTATACAAAACTGTCTGATGCTTTTCATTTACCTTTTTTTTTTTCTTTGAGATGGAGTCTCACTTTGTCTCCCAGGCTGGAGTGCAGTGTGTGATCTCGGCTCACTGCCATGTCCCGGGTTCCAGTAATTCTCGGGCCTCAGCCCTCCTGAGTAGAAGGGACTACAGATGTGTACCACCATACCCGGCTAATTTTTGTTTTGTGTTTTTAGTAGAGACGGGCTTTCACTATGTTGGCCAGCTGGCCTAGAACTCCTGACCTCAGGTGATCTGCCCACCTCGGCCTCTCAAAGTGCTGAGATTATAGGCACGAGCCACTGTGGCTGGCCTCTTTTTTTAATTTTTTTTTTTCATTCCAGGTGGTTAAAATCACTTGATCACTCTCTTTGAGGCACCTGAAATCTGGATTTAAAACACCAGGGAAACATTGCAATGATTTTGCATAATTTTTTAGGTTGGAACAAATTGTTTCTTCAAGGAAGGAAAACATCTTCAATGAATCATGCTAATTCTTTCTCCTTTTATTTTCTTTTTTGACATGTAGCCAAAGATGAACTTTTTTCCTTTTTTATTTTTATCTATTTATTCACTTATTTTCAGATATAGCATCTCACTCTGTTACCCAGGCTGGAGTGCAATGGCGCAATCATAGCTCACTGCAACCTTGAGTTCCTGAGCTCAAGTGACCCTCCCTCCTCAGCCTCCCAAGTAGCTGGGACTACAGGCACACACCACCCCATCTGGCTAATTTGTTTACTTTTTGTAGATACAGGGTCTTGCTGTGTTGTCCAAGCTAGTCTCCAACTCCTGACCTCAAGCGATCCTCCCCCCTCAGCCTCCCAAAGTGTTGGGATTACAAGCATGAGCCACTGTTCCCAGCTGTTATTTTTTCTTTTTTTAATTAAAGCTGTTAATACTGAGGGATGTAGTATAAAACTAGCATCTGATTCTCTAAGCTTCTCCAGTACAAAATAGGAGCAAGTTGATGCTCCTTTATACTATCCCCAGAAAAGATAAGTCAATGTGTCCTCTAGGCCCCAAGAAAGGGCACAGGGCACAGAGCAAGTAAATCTTCTCTCCCTGACCCTGTTTGAGATTGTGAGCACAGTTCACCTTCCTAGCTCATAGCTGAATGTTTTCATGTTAGAAGCATGTTCAGTGACCCACTAAATAGGATCAAATATTTCATTTCATTCAGGAGATTTTCACAGGTGAAAGTCAAAGAATTTAAATATTCAGTGAACAATTTGAGTCCACCAGCTCAAAACAGGCAGAAGTTCAAACTCAACTAGAAGAGGTTTCCTTGTATAGTGGTTCAAGTCACTGCAATCCAAGACCAATCCGTTCTAGCCAAGGTTCTTGGTTCTGTAGACTGGCAGAATATGCCACCTCAAAATATGACACTTTGACATAAGAATTATTTTGAGCTGAAGTCAATTGAGAAGAAACAGATACAAGAAAAGCTCGCTGCACTCCCCATCTTAGACATAAATTTATGAATATTTTCTTCCTCCCCTCTCTATCAGGAAGAAAAAAAGTTAATCACTGGAGACAACTTTAGATTTTTATCTGCCTAGAGTCGGCCCCAGAGGAACCTGTGAAGCAAACTTTACTAATAGGCCTTTATCTGCCATTGGTTTCCCACGTATTTGTCTTCCCACAATTTGCTGCCCCTAGAGACTCAGGTCCTTTTCCTTTGTCTTGTCACTTCTCTAAAAAATGTACATGGCTGGATGCGGTGGCTTACGCCTGTATTCCCAGTACTTTGGGTGGCCGAGGTAGGCAGATCACCTGAGGTCAGGAGTTTAAGACCAGCCTGGCCAACATGATGAAACCCCATCTCTACCAACAAAACAAAAATTAGCTGGGCGAGGTGGCACGCACCTGTAATCCCAGCTACTCAGGAAGCCGAAGCAGGAGAATGACTTGAACCCGGGAGGCAGAGGTTGTGGTGAGCTGAGATTGCACCATTGCACTCCAGCCTGGGCAACAAGTCTCAAAAAAAAGAAACTGTCTCAAAAAAAAGAAAAAAAAAATGTATTCGTCCTTTGCTAAAATGCTGTAAGCCCATGTTCCAACCAAACCTTTGAGTTTATTCATCTCTGAGTGTTCCCACATGTAATTGCAATGCACGTGCTAATAAAATTCTGATTGTTTTATTTTGTTAATCTGTCTATATCAGTCCAGTGCATAGGGGCTCAACCAGAGAAGCCAGAAAGGTAATCAGAAAAAGAATTTGGTACCTTTCAAAAGTTCTGAACTAGGACTTTCTTGAAGAGACTCTGCTGTCATTAGAGGCAGCTCTAGAGCTCCTACCATACCTCCAGTGGCCCAGCCTATAGACTCAAGACATAGCCCCAACTCCTTTCTCTGCTCATCCAGGCAAGTGTCTACTTGCTCAGTCCCTGGACCTGCCAAATGGGGACCTAACTCCCAGACTATGTGGTTTCCCCTTGACCCTATTTACTGAAGAAATACTCTTTGAATCAGGGTGACCCATCAGTCCAGACCTCTGAGCCTCGCTTAATTAAATGAGTGCCCCAAGGATGGTCCAGGCCTCGACCAGCTCCACACAGAAAGCAGGGAGCTCTAAGCACTCCATCAGTAACACTGAGAGGTGAAGTCAGCTGGACTTCCTGAGTGGGGACTTGGAGAACTTTTCTGGCTAGCTAGAGGACTGTAAACACACCAATCAGTGCTATGTGTCTAGCTAAAGGATTGTAAATGGACCACTCAGCACTCTGTAAAATTGACCAATCAGTGCTCTGTAAAATGGACCAATCAGCAGGACATGGGTGGGGCCAAATAAGGGAATAAAACCTGGCCACCTAAGCCAGCAGCAGCAACCGCTCTGGTCCCCTTCCACGCTGTGGAAGCTTTGTTCTTTCACTCTTCACAATAAATCTTGCTGCTGCTCATTCTTTGAGTCTGCACCATCTTTAAGAACTGTAACACTCACCGCAAAGGTCCACGGCTTCATTCTTGAAGTCAGCGAGACCAAGAACCCACTGGAAGGAATAAATTCTGGGCACAATACCATCTATTATATTGTACACAGAAAGTTTTCACATTTGATAGTGCATTTGTACTTCACTATTGTTTGGGGAAGAGAAGTGTGGTAGGTAACATTACAGTCATTTTACAGAGGAGGATGCTAGGCCTTAGAAGAGATGTAGCTGGCTGGGTGCAGTGGCTCACACCTGTAATCCCAGCACTTTGGGAGGTTGAGATGGGCTTGATCACTTGAGGTCAGGAGTTCGAGACCAGCCTGTCCAACATGGTGAAACCCCGTCTCTACTAAAAATACAAAAATTAACTGGGCATGGTGGCACATGCCTGTAATCCCAGCTACTCAGGAGGCTGAGGCAGGAGAATCACTTGCACTCAGGAGGCAGAGGTTGCAGTGAGCCAAGATCGTGCCACTGCACTCCAGCCTGGGCAACAGAGCGAGACTCCATCTCAAAAAAAAAAAAAAAAAAAGAATTGTGGCTTTCCCAGTGTTTCCGGGCTAAAAGTTGGGAATTAAATGCAGGTCTCCTGACAGGCCTGGTGCCATAGATTAAGAATCTGCTGAGCCAGAGCATAGCAAATGGAGAAGAGGCCATGCTGAAGGAAGCTCCTGCACTCAGCCCTAGCCTCTCCTCCTGTTCCACTGCTCCCTTATCAGCACTGTTTTCCATCCACTCTTTCCACCCGCCTACTGGCTCCCCACGGGGTTTCCTATCTTTGCCCATCCTATCTCTAACTGTCCCGTTTGTCCAAATTTACCTCTTCTACCTCCTACTCTCTTCCTAATAATTTTGAAATTTTCCCTGACTGGCTGCCTTTGGGAGCTGATTACTTCTGTTTTTTACTAAGGGATGAGGGATGGATAGCTCCAGGTAATGGTGGCAGAACCTAAATGAATTCTTAACTGGCAACTCTCTGATAGCATAAGGAGATGAAAATGAATGCAACAGAGGATATTCCAGACAGTGGGTGGAGAGGCATGTTTTCACAAATACTGTGGCAGAGGCCACTAGTTTCTCCCAGTATCCATTCTGTCCTCTTTCAGCATCATAGAACACCCAATTCTTGACTGAGTGTGTGGCTCCCAAGAGTAAATACTTGCTTCTCAACCTCCCTTTTGGCTGTATTTGCTGTGTGGATAAGTGTTGCCAATGTGGAGTGAGTGGAAGTGATGTGTGCCACCTCTGGGCCCCACCCTGAAATGGAAGGGTTGACACATCCCTAATGACCAGCTGACACATGGACAGGGCAGCGAGCCATCCTTGATGCAGAACAGCTACGCAGAAGGAGCTGAATGCCTAGACACCATGGAGTCACGCTGGACTCATGTTTGTACCTGGGCTCAGTGAGAAACTACCTTGGTGATTTTTTATTCTTTGAGGTCTCTGTTAGGGCAGCTAAAATAACGTCCTAAATAATACCAGGGCCCTGCCTGCAAGTCTAAGACTATTTCATTCTTCTAGGTAGAAAGACTGTCCTTAGCCAAGAAGGGGTAGTTGGAGGTGTGCCTAATTCATCAGTGCCTAAAGGAGAAAGCCATTGAATCCTTGAGCTAGAAGAGGCTTGAAATGTAACTTAGCCTAAAGAGGGAAATTTATAAAGTTGGGAAAGATGGTCTGAGCTGTTGCCCACCTGGGGCTAATTGGAGTGCATGCCTCCAACTAAAGAAACTTAAATTTGATTTTTTGAAAGTTGTCTCCTGGCCTGGTGCAGTGGCTAACGTCTATAATACTTAAATGGGAGAGTTCCCTGACCCCCCTCAGAGACGTGTGACAGAGTGTGGCTCATCTCTTCGGCCACTGTGCACTCAAACCCCACAGAGGAGAGGGAGCATGCAGGAGCTGGGGCAAGCGCTTTTTGGCTCCAACCCCACAGTAGCATCTAGGGGTGGGTGTCTGCAACTCCTGAAGCCCCAGTGGGCATATTACAATACTTTTTTAGCTCTGCCATCACAGATGGCTTAAGTGTTAACTAGCTCAGTGCCCTCTTGGTACCCGGGTCCTTTTCCAGCATCCAGGAAGAATCAGGTCACATGGACAAATTGAAGGGTGGCAAATGAGGAGGATTTTATTGCCAGATGGAGGTGGCTCTCAGCGGGATGGATGGGGAGCTGGCAAGGGGATGGAGTGGGAAGATGATCTTCCCCTGGAGTTAGGCAGACCCGCAGCCAATCTCCTCTCCAACCATCCTCAGCCAAACTCCTCTCAACGTTCAGATGTTCCTTCCCTTCTCTCCTCTGCTGCACTCTTATGCTCCTCTGTTCTTCTGCTCGTGGAGCCTGAGGTTTGGGGTTTATATGAGTACAGGATAGGGAGCATGGTGGGGCAAAAGGCAACATTTGGGCACAAAAACAGGAATGCTTGTTCCCATTTAGGGCCATGGGTTCCCAAGCTTGAGGGCAGGGCCTTTGACAGGGAACCGCCCTCTTCTACACAGTATCTCCCTGCCTACTGTCTGTATCACTCCCAGCACTTTGGGAGGCTGAGGTGGGTGGATTGCTTGAGCTCAGGATTTTGAGACCAGCCTAGGAAACACGGAAAAACCCTATCTCTACAAAAAATACAAAAATTCACCAGGCATGGTGGCACGCACCTGTGGTATCAGCTACTTGGGAGGTTGAGATAGGAGGATTGCTTGAGCCCAGGTGGTCAAGGGTGCAGTGAGCCATCATCACACCACTGCACTCCAGCCTGGGCACAGTGGGAGACCCTGTCTAAAAAAAAAAAAAAAAAAGGAAGGAAGTTGACTCCCAAACAAAATAAGGACTTAGGCCAATTTTGGCCATGGGGCACCAGTCTTTGATTTAGATTTGGTCCAATTCATTATTGGAAGAGCAGGGGCACAAGGAGATCAAATTACTTTTCTAACATCACTGGCCCCTTAGAAACAGAGCTGTGCCTGGAATGCAGGTGCTCCACCTCTGGGACCTGTGCCCACCCTGCCTATTCCACTCTTCCAGCTTAACTCCAGGCATCTCTCCTTCCTGCCCCAGAACAAGCACGCATGGGGAGTCAAGTACTATTTTGATTCTGACTCAAAATTCTGCATTTAAGGAAAGATCCGTCTTCTTTCTCTACCTCTTCTCTTCCCAAACAATTCAGTCCTGAAGCCATTAGATGGGTGAGAAGGGTGCCTCCACGTCGCAAAGCTGTGCATGGGTGTAAGACCCTGAACTAGGTGATGAGGGCACTCACGTGAGGACAAGTCCAGCACCATCAGAACCGGAGAGAGGTGAGGAGGGTGTCCTCAGGGGATGGGAGATAAGTGATACACAGGGAGTGATCTACAAAAAAATGCATCAAGGGTAGTGAGGCAGGTTTCTCATCAGAGACAAGTTGCAGATACTGAAAGGAAACAAACTAAAAAGGAACGCTGTGGTGTTGGATAGGATTTGGAAGTTTTCATGTAAACTCACACTTGTCTATATAAACAGATTTAGAAATAAATGTAGATGTACATGTCTGCCAGCTGCAAGAGCCTGGGAGCAGTGACATCCCCACATCAACAGGCGTCTCTATACCAGACTCTCGCTTATAAACATGATGCTTTACCAAAAAAGATCTGGGCTCCTTGAAGAAATGGCTGATTCCAGGGCTGGGGCAGGAAAAGTGCAAACTGAGCCTGGAACATCTTGTACCAAAAAGAAAGGAAGTGCTCAGAGAAGGACAGAAACATGTTGAAAGGACAGTGAAGCCAGCTTGAAGGGAGTCCTGCTGGCCAAATCAGGGATATAAAAATTTATTTTGAGCATCAAAATAAGTAATGTAATAAATGGATTATAACTCATTGGATAAAATAGAAAAATTTAAGTACATACAAATATAAATAAGTGAATCAATGGAAAGTTTGATGGAGAGCAGGACATGTACATAGTTTCAAAGTATCTCCCTTCACAAAGACCTACTAATTTACAAAGGGTAACAGAGATGCTTCACAGTGGAGAATGCTGGCAGACACCACCTTAATCAAGAAATCAAAGTTAACATCATTGGTATGGGCAAACAGAAATCACGTCGCACACTGCCTGATAGGATGCAGGTGAGAATACGGTGTTTTTCTGTGAGTGTATGGCTTAAGATGCACACCTGAATTTAATTATGAGAAAACGTCAACTTGAGGGATGATCTATGAAATAAGTGGCCTGTAATTTCAAAAGCATGAAAGTCATGAGAAGACTAAAAGAGACTAAAGGGATATGACAACATACAAGGGGCAAAAGTTGAACGGGATCTGAGGATTAGATATTAGTAACACGTTGATATGATTTGGCTCTGTCTCCACTGAAATCTTACGTTAAATTGTGATCCCGAGTGTTGGAGGTGGAGCCTGGTGGAAGGTGATTGGATCACATAAGTGGTTTCTAATGGTTTAGCACCATCCCAGTAGTGCTGTCTCGTGATAGAGTTCTCGAGAGATCTGGTCGCTTAAAAGTATGTAGCACTTCCCCCCTCACTCTCTTCCTCCTGCTCTGGCCATGTGAAGACCATGCCTGCATCCCTTCGCCTTCGTCCATGATTATGTTTCCTGAGGCCGCCCCAGCCACACCTCCTGCACAGCCTGTGGAACTGTGAGTCAATTAAACTTCTTTTCTTATAAATTACCCAGTCTCAAGTAGTTCTTTATAGCAGTGTGAGAACAGACTAATACACATATCAATCCTAATTTCCTGATTTTGATGGTTGTATTGTAGATATGCAGGAAAATGTCCTTGTCTGTGGGAAATATACACTAAAGCATTTGGGAGTAACAGGGCCTCATAGCAACAACATTCTCAAATAATTTATGGGGAAAAGTTCTATGTACTTGCAACTTTTCTTTAAGTTAGTGATTATGTCATAATAAAAGACACTGCAGCCCCCACTGGCTGCTCTGAAAAGCCATCTTTGCATTGTTCCTCGTCCGCCTCCTTGCTCGCCGCAGCCGCCTCCGCCGCGCGCTTCCTCCGCCGCCGCGGACTCCGGCAGCTTTATCGCCAGAGTTCCTGAACTCTCGCTTTCTTTTTAAATCCCCTGCATCGGATCACCGGCGTGCCCCACCATGTCAGACGCAGCCGTAGACACCAGCTCCGAAATCACCACCAAGGACTTAAAGGAGAAGAAGGAAGTTGTGGAAGAGGCAGAAAATGGAAGAGACGCCCCTGCTAACGGGAATGCTAATGAGGAAAATGGGGAGCAAGAGGCTGACCATGAGGTAGATGAAGAAGAGGAAGAAGGTGGGGAGGAAGAGGAGGAGGAAGAAGAAGGTGATGGTGAGGAAGAGGATGGAGATGAAGATGAGGAAGCTGAGTCAGCTACGGGCAAGCGGGCAGCTGAAGATGATGAGGATGACAATGTTGATACCAAGAAGCAGAAGACTGACGAGGATGACTAGACAGCAAAAAAGGAAAAGTTAAACTAAAAAAAAAAAGGCCGCCGTGACCTATTCACCCTCCACTTCCCGTCTCAGAATCTAAACGTGGTCACCTTCGAGTAGAGAGGCCCGCCCGCCTGCCCACCGTGGGCAGTGCCACCCGCAGATGACACGCGCTCTCCACCACCCCACCCAAACCATGAGAATTTGCAACAGGGGAGGAAAAAAGAACCAAAACTTCCAAGGCCCTGCTTTTTTTCTTAAAAGTACTTTAAAAAGGAAATTTGTTTGTATTTTTTATTTACATTTTATATTTTTGTACATATTGTTAGGGTCAGCCATTTTTAATGATCTCGGATGACCAAACCAGCCTTCGGAGCGTTCTCTGTCCTACTTCTGACTTTACTTGTGGTGTGACCATGTTCATTATAATCTCAAAGGAGAAAAAAAACCTTGTAAAAAAAGCAAAAACGACAACAGAAAAACAATCTTATTCCGAGCATTCCAGTAACTTTTTTGTGTATGTACTTAGCTGTACTATAAGTAGTTGGTTTGTATGAGATGGTTAAAAAGGCCAAAGATAAAAGGTTTCTTTTTTTTTCCTTTTTTGTCTATGAAGTTGCTGTTTATTTTTTTTGGCCCGTTTGATGTATGTGTGAAACAATGTTGTCCAACAATAAACAGGAATTTTATTTTGCTGAGTTGTTCTAACAACAACAAAGAAAAAGACACTGCAAAAAAAAAAAAAGAAAAGTCAACATTTAAGAGAGTCAGGCAGGGAAGGCGAGCAAATAAGAGCTCTGCTATTTCAGGGGCACTATTGACATTCATAAGAATTCTAACTCTGAGGCCAGGCTACTTGGATTCAAATCTCAGCCCCATCATTTATCAGCTGTGTGACTTGGGGTAAGTTATTCAACCTCTCTGTGCCTCAGTTTCCAAATAAATAAAGTGAAGGTCATAATAATATCTATTTCCTAGGGTTATGAGAATTCCATGGGTTTATATTTGCCAAGTGCTTTGAAAAGTGCCTGGAACAGAGTAGGCATCAGGTAAGTGTAAATAAATAAAACGAATGACCCACGGAGTTGTTCAAAATGGAATAACCTCACACATATGCTCACTGCAGGGAAAGAAAAATGGATGGAAAATTTAAAAAAAAAAAAAATGTTTTGTTTTGTTAGGATAGGGTCTCACTATGTTGCCTAGGCTGGACTCAAATTTCTGGGCTCAAGCAACCCTCCGTCCTCAGCCTCCCCAAATGTTGGGGTTACAGGGATGAGCCATCACGTCCAGTCACATTTTTAACTTAAAAGATACAAACCTGCAATTACAGGCAGTAGGAAAGGCAAGTTACCAATGGTGCTGGAAAGTAAAGCAGCTCATAAATGTGGGGCATTGTCTGTTGAGTGCAAAAACTTTTCCATGGTGACCTCCTGGATACAAAGTCAACACAACTCACTTCCCTGCTAAACTGAGACGTTTCCTTTGACCAACAGTGACACCCACAGGCCAACACTGTAAAGACAATTTGTATCTGAATGTGGGCCAGATTTCTAGAACCCTGTAATTGCCAGGCTGTAAGGATTCTCAACAAGCAAATAGCAAACATTGAGTAGTTGTTGGATCTATGTTTCTATTTTCAAAACTAATCTACCTCAGGGAGTAAATCGTCTCTGCAATAATTTTTGCATAAGATGGGAAATCCCATTCACCATAACGACTGAGCCAGGCGCAGTGGCTCACAACTATAATCTCAGCACTTTGGGAGGCCAAGGCAGAAGGATCACTTGAGGCCAGGAGTTCAAAACCAGCCTGGCCAACATGGCAAAATGCTGTCTCTACTAGAAATACAAAAATTAGCCAGGCTTGGTGGTGTGCACCTGTAATCCCAGCTACTCGGGAAGCTGAGGCATGAGAATCACTTGAATCCAGGAGGCAGAGGTTGCAGTCAGCTGAAATAGCACCACTGCACTCCAGCCTGGGCAACAGACCCTGAAAAAAAAAAAAAAAAAAAAGAAGCAGAGAAAATCCAAAATTATAAAATATATAGGAATAAACTTAAAACTTGTTAAGACATTGCATGAAATAAACTACAGAATGTTGCTAGGAACTATAAAAATTTGATCAAAATATATATCATTGATGTTTTTAAGATCTGAGTATTATATATTAGTTCTTCCTAACTTATAAATTTGAGTCCAATAAAAATCCCAAGGAAATTTACTTTTTAAAAACCTGGAAAATGTTTCTAAATTTTATTTAGGAAAATAATTAAAACATTAAAAGCTGAAAACAAATGTGGAAAACATCTTCATAACAGTAGCCAACATTTATTAAGCCCTTACCATGTACCTACCAGGCACTGTTAACTTTTATAATTTCACTCTTTAATCCTAATAATTGTGTGGGACAGATATTATTAGCATCCTCATGCAGTGGAAATATATTGTTTAAGCTTAGCAGCATCTCTGTTTCTTACCTATGGTAACAACTAATTTATTTTAGGGGAATTATCTGTCCTTGATTTCAGCATTAGGACTATTAATCCAGGCGTTTTGCTCTCCCCTTGCCAAGGGGCAGGTAAATTACCCTAAAGGTAAATGATCCATGCTAGGTGAATTACCTGGTCCTTTCCTGCAGTTTTAATTTTGAGAAACAAAAAGCCTAAAAACAATTGAAGTTCACTCATTCTAGCAGTGACGTTTCTAGAAGACAGTTGATTTTTACCTGCTACCTAACTAGGTCCCTAAAGGAGACAAACGCAGGAAATGTCAGCAGAATTGCATCTCCACTTGCAGACTAAAGGATTAAAAAAAGGGAGTCACGTTAGCAGAATCTACAGAGCCACAGTAGAGGGGCCATCCAACAGGAGATGCAGACACAGAAAAAGGAATAAGCTTTCCAGCGTGATGTCGCTAGAGAAGGATCTCCTTCACGCCTCTCCAGAAGAGAAAACCCGAGAAGCTCCTGGTGACAAACCAATTCCTTCTTCATGGATGTGAAATGACCAGGATACTATAAAGTCACCATGCTCTTTTGCCATGCCCAAAGCTGTGTGTGTTGACTGTTCCACTGTCCTATCAGCCTATGGAAGGACAAGCAAAGCTCACAGAAGAATGTTCCTTAGTAGGAAGCAGCACTAAAAGCACCCTGAATCAGGATGAATGGGAAACCATTCCAATAAACATGTTTTGGATACATTTTCCTTAAAAAAAAAAAAAAAAAAGACAGTAACTACCACAGGCTGGCAGGGGCGGAGTGGGAAAATTAATACTCTTACATTTTTTTTCCGCTCTGATTTTCTACCACTGGCCAAACACAATTAGAAGCCAGAGGATAAAGCAAGCCCAGGTGAAGCGGACCGTAGAGATCAGCCCCAAAGGACGCACTGCAGGAGAATGTCAGAGAGTGGATCTGAGAGGCAAATTGGATCTGGGCTTTCCAAACAGTCCGTGTTTGCTAAAGACACAATTGGTTTCTGCAGCTTGCAACAAAGAAACCAAACTGATACAACCCACGTTACAGACAAGAAAATGAAGTTCAAAGAGATTAGGTTACTTTTTGCAGGTCACATAGATAATGTATGTAGGACTCTAAAACAATTTAAATAGAAGACATTTCAAAGATCACAGAATTAAATGTTATTTTCCCTGGAGTTAGTAACTGCCCTTTTTATTGCTTAATTTGCTCTGTATGTTTTTTTCTCGTATTGTAAAATACAACATAAAACTCACCATTTTAAAATGAGCAATTGAGTAGCATTTAGTATATTTGTAGAGTTGTACAATGACCACCGCTATCTAACAGAATCCTATAGAGCCACGGCAGAGGGGACACCTGACAGGAGATGTAGTCATAGAAAAAGGATTAAGTTTGCCCTTGAGTCTGCACATGGAAATGGCATTCTATTGATCTATAGACACACACATATATACCAATTACTGAATCAGGATACACAGCTAAAAACAGATCCTGTTATACGTAAGAATGCAGTGTACTATAAAAGAGGTATCAGTGTGAAAAGGATAACTCAATTGTCTAATTGGGCTTGAGGAATTATTTTTATTTTTAAAAGGGAAATTAATGTAGACAAATCATAACATGTACCCCAAATTCAAATGGATTAAAGACAAAAATGTCAACAAAACATTTGTGGACCTTTCCAATAGAAAAAAAAAGAGCAAACTCTAACTGCCACCAACATTTTAAATCTCGAATCCTATATTCAATTAATATGGGGATAAAGTTCTTCCCCTTGGATAGGAGAGATTTGGTTTGGTTTTCTTTTAATTTCCTCCAAAACAATCATTGGCAGGAAGCTTCTGCAGGATAGGCTCCAGCAAAAGAAGAGCATAAAGCAATAAAGAGAAAAACAGGATCCAGTGAACAAGAGACTGTAACATAGAAGAGCAGCAAAGTGGAGTCCAAGGATGACACCTGTGCAGCTGCCCTAGAGAGCGGCCGCATGGGAGCAGGGGGACAAAAGGCCCTTGGGGAGTCAATGCCAGGAAAAAAAGGCAAGCAAAACAAAGACTGAAACTGACACCAAGTAACTGGAAAATATTAATGATAGGCATGTGACACAGATCATCCAACTGTTTGGAAATTAGTAAGAGATTTCTGTTTATATGAAATATCCAGAATAGGCAAGTCCATAGAGACAGAAAGCAGAATCAATGGTGGCCGGGGCCTGGGGGGGTGGGGGGAGTGGGGAATGACTGCTTAATAGGTACAAGATTTTTGGGGGGGATGGCAATGTTTTGGATGGAACTAGACAGTGGTGATGGTTGCACAACTAGAAATATATAGGTAAATAAGAGAAAATTAGAAAAGTCAACAGTAGAAAAGTGGTTAT
Source organism: Macaca fascicularis (assembly GCF_037993035.2). NCBI lineage: Eukaryota > Metazoa > Chordata > Mammalia > Primates > Cercopithecidae > Macaca > Macaca fascicularis. The sequence continues at coordinate 133,111,474 of NC_088380.1, forward strand.
TGTGGAATGGAATCAGGAGTTGGGTAGAGTGGGAAAGTGAGCTGCTAGTTTTTATTATAAGCATTCTAGCCCCATTAGAATTTTTTTTTTTTTAAAGACAGGGTCTTACTCTGTTGCCCAGGCTGAAGTGTAATGGCATGATCATGGCTTACTGCAGCCTTGACCTCCTGGGCTCCAGCAATCCTCCCACCTCAGACTCACGAACAGTTGGGACTGCAGGTGATCACCACTGCACTCGGCTAATTTTTGTATTTTCTGTAGAGACAGGGTTTCACCATGTTGCCCAGGCTGGCCTCGAACTCCTGGGCTCAAGCAATCTGCCCATCTCAGCCTCTCAAAGTGCTGGGATTACAGGCGTGAGCCACTGTACCTGGCCCCATTTGAATTTTTAACTGCAAGCAAGTATTACTTTGATCTTTAAAAATACACCTCACAATAAAGAAAAAGCAAAAAGAGATATATTTGTAACCTAACTTTCAAAACTTAAATTGGAAAAACTATAAAAGATCATATATTTTATTATATGAAAAACCTAAAACTCTGGTACATCAACATGTACAGTTTTTGGGACTGAAGATTAATGGCAGCCACCTGCATCTAATCTCTTCACACCTCCTCTTTTAAAATGTTAAGACCAACAAATAGCACAAGTAAAATGAAACGAGTCATTATGTGGAAGGGGAGGTAAGTGCACAGAGGGTAGAAATTGCAGAAATGGTCACCATTGCATGTCTCCAGAGACCTTAATAAGGGATTCAAGGTAAGCAAGTGAATCAAGTCGGGTGTAAAAAAAATAATAATAAAAATAAATGAGTGTGTTGGAGACCATAGGAATTTCATACAAATATTGAAACTGAAAACACTTAAAAAACATTCCAAATCAGCTTTCCAATCTGCAACCTTTGTTAGAATGAAGGCAACAGGAAAATGGTCTGAAAGTGCCAGGGAAGAGAAGAAGGACACTGAGCCCTTTTCGTCCCTTCAGCACTTTCAGGAGACAGAATGCCACAGAGAATTTTCCAGAGAGCTGGGCATGGTAGCGCACTCCTGTAATCCCAATAACTCAAGAGGTTGAGGCGGGAAGATCGCTTGAGGCCACGAGTTCAAGACTAGCATGAGCAATGTAGTACGACCCAATCTTTACCAAAAGAATCATTAGCTGGGCACAGTGGCATGCACCTGTAGTCCCAGCTATGGGGGAGCATGAGGTGGAAGGATAGATTGAGCCCAGGAGTTGGAGGCTGCAATGAGCCATTATTGCACCGCTGCACTCCAGTGTGGGCAAAACTGAGACACCCAAAAAAAAAAAAAAAAAAAAAAAAAGTGTTCTGTGGTTGCAGAGCAGGAGAGAGAGAGGAGGCTTAACAGATTCCCACCCTGAAAGAGAAAGTGGGAAGCGGAGTACGTAATAGCACTCAATTTCCTTAGAGAAAACTGCCTCCCCTCCATTGTGAGAAGTCTTCATCTGGAGGGCCTGCCTCCCCAATGCTGCAGCCAGGAGCTAGGTCTTCACCCACTTCCCAGGGAGTCACAAGAGCCTGGCTGCTAGGCTCAGCGACTGGATGCTCTCTCCAAGTACAGCAAGATCCTAAGCAAGTTAGGCTTTAGTGCCGTGGCAGAAGCAAGCATGCTAACACAATTCCCCACATCCACAATGGAGGCTGGGCATTGTCAGCAGTGGCGGTTGGAATACAGGATTTAGGAGGAGGTAGCAGTTATGAAATACTCAATATAACCAGTAACGAGCAGCACAAGACCCCTCGCACCTTCAAATATAAGACCAGTAATAACACAAATGTACATTTTAACTTGGGTAGTTAAAAATACTAACAAGTGATTTATATCTGCTAAATCAGCAAAAAAGTACAAAGAGGAACAAATTGAAGGCATATGTTTTAATGAACATTATAACCAAAAAAAACTGAGTCCTTGTGCTAGAAACACGTAGAAAAAAATTATAAAATTGTTTCAAAGAAAGCTTTCAGAATCAGTTTTACCTAAAACCTATAGCTAAGATTAGCACTCCCACCTACCTTCACCCATGATTTCTTCCTGCCAACCTTCTCTCAATAGCTGTATCATTAGCATTTGGCTTGATTCATGTTCAATTTTGACAACAGCATGTCTAGTTAAATACTACTCGCAGCTGGCCATGGGACATATTATGAACACCTTTGCTTCCCAGATACATTTACAATTGTTTAGTTTTTCATTTGCTTACTACTCTGGGCCATAATTTAACCCCAAATTATTTGCCATTTATCCAAATCTCCACATCCTGATGGATCAGGTTGTCTACAAATGTCATCTTGTTCAAAGGTCTCTGTTCCAGTCCAACCTGGCAGGAGTAGAGGGGTACCATGCAGAGGGGGATCAGAGAGTGCCAGGAAGAAAGGAGAACAGGGGCCTCTGGACTGAACCATCCCAAAGACTCCTGTGCAGCTTCCTAATGAGAAGAGGTAAGACTGTCAGCAAAGAGAAAGTGAACTTTGCCCAGCTCTCTATGACCACACGCTGCCACACACACTGAGGATTGAGAACAGATCCAAGGGCAACTGCAGACACCTAAAGCTAAAGAAAATGGTCTAAGGTTGTATTAAAAAATCCAGATGCACTTTTTTTTTTTTTTTTTTGGAGACAGGATCTCACTGTTGTCCAGGTTGGAGTGCAGTGGCGCAATCTAGGCTCACTGCAACCTCCGCCTCCTGGGTTCACACAATTCTCCTGCCTCAGCCTCCCAAATAGCTGGGATTACAGGCGCCCACCACCACACCAGGCTAATTTTTGTATTTTTTGGTAAAGAAGGAGTTTCACCATATCGGCCAGGCTGGTCTCAAACTCCTATCCTCTAGTGATCCACCTGCCTCAGCCTCTCAAAGTGCTGGGATTATAGGCGTAAGCCACCTCGCCCAGCCTCCAGATGCACTTTGTATACAATTCTGCTCAGGCAGTTTTGGCCTCAGAGTCCTCCAGCAGGTGAAAGACTCCAACACAGGAACAAAATCTTTGTCTACCCCACAAATCTCTTCCAGGTTGACACAGCCTTCATAAGCAAGAGCCACGACTGTGATGAATGCCTGTTGTCATTTTAAGCACTGCAAGTTATTCCACATGAATACTGAACTATGGTCCAAGCATATAAGGGAATGCATCTCCCTTTCAATCACACGCCATCCAATGCATGCCATAGGTGGGTAATGTCAAGCAATATTCCCCCACCGAATCCTTTGCTTGGTCAGGAGACACCCTGTATCTACTGCAAAGACTTCTGTTTTCTCCTCTGTTCTGTATTTTCCCAAATTCCTACCCTGGTATGTACTCTTTTTTCTAATTACAAAATAATCATTAACTTCTAAAAAGCCATGTACAACTAGTTGACATAAAAATCCATCTAACCCATCTGTTAGTAAATATGACTATGTTGTAACAATTTTATTTTGATTTTAAAAAAAGGGGTCTCTTGATTTAATCAGGGCCTTGGGGTCATAGGGGGATTAGTCACTGTCACAGTCATGGTGATGCCTTTATTCAGGGAAAACTTTAATATTCTTTGTCTTCTTCAAAAACAGCTGCCGGAAAACTTCAAATTAAGGAATGTTCATCTAAAACACCTTTACTGAAACTTGATTCCTTGGGCCAGAGGAAGGTCTTTACTGTAGTTGATAGTACTAGTGGGAAAAAATGAACAGAATTAATGATAGTACATACATAACAGAAGATTTTCATGCCCACTTTTAAAACGTAGCAGATCTGTATATTTTAACAAGGTAAGATCTCCAAGTTACAACTTTTTAAGACAAACCTTTAAGATAAAAGACAATGTTAGTATTGGTCTCATTTTATTTAAAAGAAAAAAGAGAGAAACATAAAAATCTGGAAAGACAAATATCACACATGGTTTTTTGTTGGTTGGTTTTTTGGTTTGTTTGTTTTGTTTTGTTTTGTTTTGAGACAGGGTCTCACTCTGTTGCCCAGACTGGAGTGCAATGGCATGATCTCGGCTCACTGCAACCTCTGCCTCCCAGGCTCAAGCCATTCTCCTGCCTTAGCCTCCCGATTAGCTGGGATTATAAGCACCCGCCATCACGACCAGCTAATTTTTGTATTTTTAGTAGAGACGGGGTTTCACCATGTTGGCCAGGCTGGTCTTGAACTCCTGACCTCAAATGATCCACATGCCTCGGCCTCCCGAACTGCTTGGATTACAGAAATGAGCCACTGCAGGTATGGATCACCTGAGGTCAGGAGTTCAAGACCAGCCTGGCCAACATGGTGAAACCCGGTCTCTACTAAAAAATGCAAAAATTAGCCACGCGTGGTGGTGCATGCCTGCAATCACAGCTAGTTGGGAGGCTGAGGCAGGAGAATCGCTGGAATCTGGGAGGCAGAGCTGAGGCTGCAGTGAGCTGAGATCAGGCCACTGCACTCCAGCCTGGGTGACAGAGCAAGTCTCCATCTCAAAAAAAAAAAAAAAAGGTGTGCCATCAAAAGTGCAAGAAACAGCCCAGCATGGTGACTCACGCCTGTAATCCCAGCACTTTGAGAGGCCAAGGCAGGCAGATCACCTGAGGTCAGGAGTTCAACAACAGCCTGGCCAACATGGTGAAACCCCATCTCTACTAAAAATACAAAAATTAGCCGGGTGCTGTGGCTCACGCCTGTAATCTCAGCACACTGGGAGGCCGAGGCGGGTGGATCACCTGAGGTCGGGAGTTCGAGACCAGCCTGGCCAACACGGAGAAATCCCATCTTTACTAAAAATACAGAAACCACGCACGAGACCATTTCATTGTTGGGTGCTGGGCACTAACTGAAGCTAGATAAGAAAGCTAGAAAAATAGTACCAAATAGATACTCGGAGGAGACAGCTGTGGCATGCTGGAGAAATCAAATCAAATGACACTGCACAAAGACAGCACAGACAGTAGAAGAGTGTAAAAGCACATTCCCAAAGGCTTTAAGCCCAAACCTATCTTCCCAAAGCCATTTCTTACCAAGTAGACCTTCTCATGTAGTGCTTCCAGGCATCACTGCCAGACTCCCTGCCACCACCAGTGTGCTTTTCTCCTCCTAGAGAAATAAAAAATATCATTTGAGCAGTTTCCGTGTGGGCTCATAGTTGGTATCATTGAAAAGAAGATACCCAAAGGACACCAGAACAACCTGATTATTCACTTTACATTTAGCCCACAATATCTCCCCTGCAAACAAATAAATCAAAGACAGACACCAAGAGACCAAAACAAACAGAAAAAAAGGAATTAAGAGGGAAAATAAAATATAAGGAATTAAGAGGAAATGGAAACATATCAGAAACAAACCGTAAACAACAACAAAAAAATTCCATTTGCCAGGCATGGTGGCGCATGCCTGTAACCCCACTGCGCCTGGCCCATACATGTTATTCATAGTTTTTCTTTTGAGCAGCACGCAAGAATATGGGAGCTGTAACTGTCTTCTTTATCTCGCTCAATAACTTGTATTAAATTATCAGGAAAAACACAGATATTCCCATTTGATCGAAATACATTAAGAAAGGCCGGGCGCGGTGGCTCAAGCCTGTAATCCCAGCACTTTGGGAGGCCGAGGCGGGCGGATCACAAGGTCAGGAGATCGAGACCACAGTGAAACCCATCTCTACTAAAAATACAAAAAATTAGCCGGGCGCAGTTGTGGGCGCCTGTAGTCCCAGCTACTCAGGAGGCTGAGGCAGGAGAATGGCGGGAACCCGGGAGGCGGAGCTTGCAGTGAGCCGAGATCGCGCCACTGCACTCCAGCCTGGGCAACAGCGTGAGACTCCGTCTCAAAAAAAAAAAAAAAAAAAAAAGAAATACATTAAGAAAATATAATAATTTTGAAATAAAAGCTTCTCTATAATAAAACCAACTAGTCACCTGGTCTTTCTCATGAAAGGAAAAGAATCTCCATTAAATGGGTTCCAGAAAAATCACAGCTGAATGTTTGCCCTTCTAGTTCTCAAATGCACAAGCAAAGTAAAAAGAGACATAACTGACTTCAAAGAATGGGAAGCTAAAACAAGCCACAGCTAACAGCGCCTCTGAAATTCCTGGCAGGAACAGAGTCACAGAGGCTGTAAGGAACCAAGGCTGAGCACCTGCCTGAGGTTCCAGAGCTAGTGACAGCAGTAAATGGGACTGGGATGGTATCTCTTTGTTCCTCACCCAGTGCTCTTTCTATAAGATAACACCCCATGGGTCTTCCCCAACGAACTCTTTTATTGCACTTGAATAAAAGCTATTTCTACCCAAGGTGGGCAGGGAGGGAGTAGGGGGAGAACAAATAAAAGTAGAAGAATCAGGAGGCTGAGGCAGGAGAATGGCGTGAACCCAGGAGGCGGAGCATGCAGTGAGCCGAGATCGAACCACTGCACTCCAGCCCGGGGGACAGAGCAAGACTCCGTCTCAAAAAAAAAAAAAGTAGAAGAAATAAGTCCTAGTCAAAATCTCCCAAAAGACTCCCTATCCAGCTATGCGCATGCTGGGTGAATGAACTAATCCACTTTCAAGGACCATGCTCACTATTCTGAGAGCTGGTACCCCACTACCCTCTGCTTGCTAGCCAGGCCTGCAGGGCCCTCCCTGCCTCTGTTTTCTACTGCTTCTTCGGTCTGCAAGAGTCCTGAGTGCATCCAAGAAGAAAATGAAAAGAACAGCTTCTTCTTCTTTCTCCTACTAGTTGACTCCCACCTACTCCTGGACAGAAACCTCTATCATAATAGAGGGTCAATACATAATGTCTGAAGCTGTCAGGAGATAGCAGTGAAAGCATACTATTTAGAAAAGCTGACATCAATTCAAAGGTAAATTTGCTTTTTTCTTTTAGTAAAAAAGAATCTCAGCCAGGTACAGTGGCTCACAGCTGTATTCTCAGCACTTTGGGAGGCCAAGGCAGGTGGATCACAAGGTCAGGAGTTCAAGACCAGCCTGGCCAACATGGTGAAACCCCATCTCTACTAAAAAAAAAAAAACAAAAATTAGCCAGGCATGGTGGCGTGCGCCTGTAATCCCAGCTACTCAGGAGGCTGAGGTGGGAGAATTGCTTGAACTGGGGAGGTGGAGGTTGTAGCAAGCAAGATTGCACCGCTGCACTCCAGCATGGGCAACAGAGCAAGACTCCATCTCAAAAAAAAAAAACAAAAAGAATCTCAATGTAGCCTCTGGGAAAGGAGGAGAAGAAAAGTATGGGCAAAACTCCTTTTTCCATTATAATACTTCTTCAAAACTTTTATTTATTTAGAGACAGGGTCAAACTCACTCTGTCACCCGAGCTGAAGTGCAGTGGTGGGATCATGGTTTATTGCAGCCTCAAACTCTTGGGCTTAAGTGAGCCTTGAACCTCAGACTCACGAGAAGCTGGGAATACAGGTGTGTGCCACCATACCTGGCTAGTTTTTTTTATTTTTTGTAGAGACAGGGTCCTACTATGTTGCCCAGGTTCATCTCAAACTCTTGGGCTTAAACAATTACAGGCATGAGCTACCACGCCCAGCCTAAAACTTTTTTTTTTTTTTTTTTTGGGAAAGACAGGGTCTCACTCTGTCATCCAGGCATGAGTGCAATGGCACCATCTTGGCTCACTGCAAGCTCCACCTCCCAGACTCAAGAGATCCTCCCACCTCAGCCTCCCAAGTAGCTGGGACTACAGGCACACACCACTATGCCTAATTTTTGTATTTTTTGTAGAGACGAGTTTTTGCCATGTTGCGCAGGTTGGTCTTGAACTTCTAAGCTCAAGCGATCCGCCCGCCTCTGCCTCCCAAAGTGCGGGGATTCCAGGCATAAGCCAGTGTGAGTGGCCACCAGAACTTTAAAAATTAACTATAAAAGCTTAACTGAAGAATACTCAATTGACTGGGTACGGTGGCTCATGCCTGTAATCCCAACACTTTGGGAAGCCAAGGCAGGTGAATGGCTTGAGCCCAGGAGTTTGAGACCAGCCTGGGTAACAATAGTGAGGGCCTATTTCTAAAAAAAAAAAAAAAATTTTAATTAGCTGGGTGTGGAGGCACATGCCTGTAATCTCAGCTATTCATGAGGCTGAGGCAAGAGGATTGCTTGAGCCTGGGAGGTGGAGGCTGCAGTGAGCTGTGATTGTGCCACTGCACTCTAGCCTGGGCAACAGAACAAGCCCCCAACTCAAAAAAAAAAAAAAAAAAAAAAGGAATAGTCAGTTTGAGAGAGCAGGCATGGGTTGGAAACAGGGAAAAGATAGACACTCATGCATTCAGGCAACCGCACAGTGCAGCCCAGGCGTAAGGGGTGAACTGAAAACAGCGGTCTTTTGTCAGAGTCCGTGCATCAAATAGTAATTGTAGTATTTGGTCTAAAAATACAAAAGAATGCTACTAATGATATAAACTTTTACAAGTATTAATGAATGTTTGTTTTGCTTCTATATTTTTTTTAAAAAAGCAATTTATTTTACTTTGGATCATATTTAATAAATAATACTGAACATACAAGGGTTAGGGAGAGGTTTTTAGGAAAAACTACTACCCAGTTTCATCATTAATAATGCATGACTTATTAAGAGGAAACAGGAGCAGAGCCCAGTGAAAAGAAACAACTTAGTATTCTATCTAGTGAAAAAGAGTATGTTTAACATTTATATGCCTACTCTGCAAATAAAAACCAGACTATTTCATGTAAAATAGGGATTCTTAAGCTTTTTTGGGTCTGCAAACTTCTCCCCAGAAAACAAATGCCACCATTTCAGGGGTTCACACATTTCAGGTTAAGGGCCTCTCCTCTAACATGATGCTGCCTCTGAGGAGATGGCGCAGGACTCTATGCGATAACTTTGAATACAGAATGTAAGCTTTTTCAGGCATGTTAGATCATATTAGGTTATTTCAGAATATAAGGAGTGTTTCAGTCTCGTGGTCAACCTTTTCTAAAAGCTACTACTGGCTTTTCTTTGCTGCCCAACATGGAAAAGGAGAAATGATTCTCTACATACCAAAGGCACCTCCAATCTCAGCCCCACTTGTTGGAATGTTGACATTTACAATGCCACAGTCTGATCCTTTAGGTCTGTGTAAAAAGGGAGGCATGGTGAGAGCAATGAACAGGAAATTAAAAACAAACAAAAATAAATAAAAAATCTAAACCAAAGCTCAAAGGCTTTCAATACTGAAAAATTGATTTTCAACTACAATGGCTTAAGTCCACTCACCACATCAATCAGACTTATATAAATTTTCAAAATAGAGAAAGTTGTACCCAAGCCAGCGGAAGATTCTGCCCAGATCTTTGGTAAAGATGCTACTTGAAAGTCCCTGTTTTACTTCATTATTCCATGCAAAGACCTCTTCTTCATTCTAAAAGGAGAGACATTGGAAGCTGTTAGATGTTACAGTGTTCAGGTCAAAAGTTCACTGACAAAACTCATTTCCTGAGATGCACTCGTATAATTTTAGTATACAAAAAAAAGGAAACCAAAGAGTCATGTTTACTAACTGTTTCTCTTATAATTCAGATCATTGATAATAAGTAAAACTTTTGGGGATTTTTTTCCCCTAATTATAATTTGAGAAACAAATATTAACACATTCTTCCTTTCATTCAAGCTACTACATATAATAGTTAATATCTATTGAGCTCTTATGTGTGTAACACACTGATCTAAGCACTTAACATGCATTTAGTTATTTAATCCTCATCCTATAACATAGGTTTCCTACTACCTCCCAATTTACAGATTGGGCAACTGAGGCCAAGAGAGGCTAATTTGCTCAAGAGCTCACACAGCCTCATAATGTACACAAACACATTACAAAACACAAAATTATATTCTCTAGTCCCCATATGTGAAACGATAGGCAATTTAAAGCAAGAAATAAAGAAATGCAATCATGTAATTGCAACAAGACGCAATTCTCACTATTCTTTAACTGTTAATAATGGTACATTCAAATCTTGATTCAATCTTTCTGCAGTCTCAAAATTACTCCTAAATATTTACTGGCAAGGCTAGGGCCTGTCTCAAGCTAGGGAATGAGATCTTCTAATTTATTCACCTGTGTTGGTTTTTTTGGGTTTTGTTTATTTGTTTTAGAGACAGGATCTCTTCCCACCTCAGCCTCCCGAGCAGCTAGGATTACAGGTACATACCACACCTGGCTAATTTTTTAATTTTTTGTAGAGACAAGGTCTCCCTGTGTTGCGTAGGCTGGTCTTGAGCACCTGGCCTCAAGTGATCCTCCTAAAGCACTGAGATTACAAGCATGAGCCATTGTGCCCAGCTTCCTCACCTATTAAAACCTCTATAGTTTGAGATTAAGATATGAGAGCAGGGAAAACAAAACAAAACTCCGCAGCCTATCCTCTGATGGAGTTTATAACTATAGGTCTTTTGTTTGTTTTTTTTTTTAAGACGGAGTCTCGCTCTGTTGCCCAGGCTGGAGTGCAATGGTGTGATCTTGGCTCACTGCAATCTCAGCCTCCCGGGTTTAAGTGATTCTCCTGCCTCAGCCTCTCAGGTAGCTGGCATTACAGATGACAGGCGCCCATCACTATGCCTGGCTTTTTTATTTTTTAGTAGAGATGGGGTTTCACCACATTGGCCAGGCTGGTCTCGAACTCCTGACCTCAGGTGATCCGCCTGCCTCACCCTCCCAAAGTGCTGGGATTACAGGCATGAGCCACCGTGCCCGGCCAACTTTAGATTACCTCCACATCTCATTTTGTCTGCTGACATGTTCATAGCACTCAGTCTGTCAAACCATCCAGTACCATGGTTCAGGAGAAGGTGACTCTATGGCCTACACAGCCCAGAATTAAGATGACACAAGAAATGATGACTACATACTCCATAAACTCCAACACTAGTGCATTACCCAATCTGGTTTCCCTGGCAGCTAGCTTGGCATGCTATAGAGTTTTAAAGTGTTTATCTCATATTTTATCCTGAACCTTCATATATCTACTATTCAGATTACTTTCTAAAACCCTCTTAAAGGCTCATCAAGTGAAATTTAATCCACCATAATTTTCCTCTTATCATTTATTTCAACATTAGACTAGCGAACAGAAGGCATTTTTACCTTGAATTTAAAGACATAGAGAATCGGGGCAAAAGTCTCTGTGTGTGCAATGGACGCATCGTGGGCAAGACCTGTCACAATTGTCGGTTCTACATAATTTCCAGGGCGATCCATAACCTAATGCAAAGAAATGAAATAAAAAGAATGAAAGCATTATGTTGTCTAGGATTTGGGGTCAGAGGATGCAATCTTTGCCCACACTTATAAAGAAAAAAATTAGCATCATTTATAGGTGAATTATTTCTCCAAAATAAATTCCAATCATGAAAGAAAATTCTCTCTTCCTGACAATGGTTCTAACTTAGTTGGTCAAAGAAAAATGGAAATAAAGAGTCAGGAAGGGATGGAGAGCCATGCCATGTGACACAACCAAGTTATGTTGAACAAACACTGTTGGAAGCAGTTATTTTCACTCAGCCTGGAGTGTAATGGCTTGATCTTGGCTCACTGCAACCTCTGTCTCCCCGGTTCAAGCTATCTTCCCACCTCAGCCTCCCAAGTAACTGGGACTACAGGCACGCACCAGCATGCCCAGCTAAATTTTTTTTGTATTTTTAGTAGAGACCAGGTTTCACCATTTTGGCCAGGCTGCTCTTGAACTCCTGGCCTCAAGTGATCTACCTGCCTCAGTCTCCCAGAGTGCTGGGATTACAGGAATGAGTCAACATGCCCGGCCACAAACAAATCTTTTTATTTGGGGGGGGTTTGTTTTTGATTTGTTTTTTTTTTTTTTAGTTTGTTTTTTTGTTTTTGATTTGGTCTTGCTTTGTTGCCCAGGCTGCAGTGCAGTGATGTCATCACGACTCACTGCAGCCTCAAACTTGTGGGCTCAAGCAATCCTCTCACCTCAGCCTCCCAAGTAGCTAGCACTACACGTGCATGCCACCATACTCAGCTAATTTTTTTTTTTAGAGACAGGGTCTCACTATATTGTCCAGGTGGGTCTTGAACTCCTGGCCTCAAGCAGTCCTCCCAAAGTGCTGAGACTGCAGGTATGAGCCACTGCAATCTGTGTCAATTTCTTTTTTAATGCTTATGATATGCATTTTTTTATTCTGTGCCTTAACTGACTTTTAAAAATAACGAATAAATAGATTGTAACTGCTCTGAATACAAAGACTCCTACTATACTATGAAAAGGAATTCTGCTTTCCATACAAATATTTAGGGACCCAATTCAAAAGCAACCATGACTCAGTTTCTTATACGTCCTTCCAGAAATGTCCCATGCATTTTCTGTTGTCTTTTTTTTTTAATATGGAATGTTTCACGAATTTGCATATCATCCTCGTGCATAGGCCATGCTGATCTTCTCTGTATCATTCCAATTTTAGTATATGTACTGCCAGAGTAAGCACTGTTGTCATTCTTTAAAACATGTATTTCTGGCCGGGCACAGTGACTCGTGCCTGTAATCCCAGCACTTTGGGAGGCCAAGGCGAGTGGATCACAAAGTCAGGAGTTCTAGACCAGCCTGGCCAACATGGTGAAACCCCTTCTCTACTAAAAATACAAAAATTAGCTAGGCATGGTAACAGGTGCCTGTGATCCCAGCTACTCGGGAGGCTGAGACAGGAGAATCACTTGAACCTGGGAGGTGGAGGTTGCAGTGAGCTAAGATCACGCCACTGCACCCCAGTCTGGGCAACAGAGCAAGACTCAGGAGCCTGAGGTGGGATGATTGCTTTAGCCTGGGAAGCAGAGGTTGCAGTGAGCTGAGATGGCGCACCACTGCACTCCAGCCTGGTCAGCAGAGCAAGACCCTGTCACAAAAACAAACAGAGCCAAGTGTGGTGGCTCATGCCTGTAATCCCAGCACCTTGGGAGGCCAAGATGGGTGGATCACTTGAGGCCAGTATCGTGCCACTGCACTCCATCATGGGCAACAGAGTAAGACTCTGTCTCAAAAGCAGACAAACAAAAACATGTATATCCGTGTTTTATAATAATATATGAACAAAGACGGTAGAAGAGGATATCAAATGGGGTCACTTTCCCAATATGCCCAGAGCCCTGCTTGTGTCTCAAGGAAAAGGTTAAAAAGCTGTCACAACTGATCTCAGAGCATCCCTTACCTTGCCCCCATAGACCACTGTGCCACCTTCTTTCTTTGCTTCTTCCACTGCTCCAAGAAACATGCTCACTGCCTGCTTGGTGTGGAGTGGCCCATAGAGAACATTAGCTGGAGAGAGAAGAGGAAGGCTGGCTCAGCATTTTGCCCTTTATGGCATCATTTTATTATTAGAACAGCTTTCTCAATGAACAGACCGATCCCTTCCTGTATGCTCTCAATTGAGAACATAAGTCAGCATCCTTTTTCCATAAAGAACCAGATGGTAAATATTTTATGCTTTGGAGGACATACGTGATCTCCATCCCAATACTCAACTCCATGATTGTAGTGCAAAAGCAGCCACAAATGACATGCAAATGAAAGGGTATTTCTATGTGCCAAGAAACTTTTTTTTTACAGAAACAGGCAGGGCCAATTCTGTTTGCCAACCTCTAGCTTAAAGAATGGCTATCAATTCCTCAAAGTACTGCACTCAAAATATAGGGTCAGTTTACTCATTACGGTGTGACCATTCTCTAAGGAAACATCACAGTCTCAGTAGTTGGTGTGTAATTCAAGGGGGAAGAGAATGATGCTGTCCTATGTTATGGCTGCTGGAGACTAGAGCACTGACAGTGACCCAGCGACAGAGGAAGAAGGAAGATGTACGTAGTCCTCTATGAGGAGGAGGCATGTTAGCAGAGCCATCCCCACTCTGGGTGAAGAATGTTTCCAGCAGACAGCACAGCAGGACAGAGCCTGGCATGCCTGGAACACTGAAAGGATGTTGGAGAAGGTGGAGCTCTGGGAGCAAGAGGGAAAATGGACACAGAAAGGTTGGTGAGAAGGCAAGCAGGGCAGGAGGCAGAGAGCAGACCAGGAAGGATCGGGAGCCTGAAAAAAGAAGAAATCAAGAGGACTCTAGGTTTTAATCTAAAAGCAGGCCTGGTGCAATGGCTCACACCTGTAATCCTAGCACTTTGGGAGGCCGAGGCAGGCAGATTGCTTGAGGTCAGGAGTTTGAGACCAGCCTGGCCAACATGGCAAAACCCTGTCTCTACTAAAAATTACGAAAATCAGTCAGGCGTGGTGGAATGCACCTGTAATCCCAGCTATTCGGGAGGCTGAGGCAGGAGAATTGCTTGAACCCAGAAGGCGGAGGTTGCAGTGAGCCGAGATCAAGCCACTGCACTCCAGCCTGGGTAACAGAGTGAAACTGTGTCTCAAAAAAAAAAAAAAGAAAAAAAATCTAAAAGCAATGAGAAGTTACTGAGGAGTATTTTAAGCAGGAGAGTGATGATTGCATTTTAAAAATCACTCTGTAGCAATGGATGCAGAAAGGTCAGTTAGGGGATTCTTGCAGCCTTCCACAAGAGGGTTGGTGTCAGCTTGGACAAGGGTAATAGTAATGAGAGAGAAGTGCACTAAATCTCATTCCACCTAAACAAACTCTCCCAGTCTCACCCACTAGCCCACACCAAGCACCCAGGGTCGACACCTAGGAGCAGACACAATACCCCAAATCCTAATAACCTGCTTCACGTGCCTTCAGGCCTCTCAGGAAACGGAAAGAAACTCCAAACCTCAGACCAGAAACACTTGTTAACAACAGCTCTCAAAAAAGGATCGCTTTGAAAACAGAAGGACATACTCACAGTCCCATGGGTTCCCAACTCGGATCTGTGCATAGGCCTTTTTAAGTCTGTTTACAACCTCATCATGGATACTTTCATGTACAAACTAAGCGAAAAAAGAGATATTCAAGGGCATAGTATGATAAATGTACACATTTTTAAACAATGAATACTTTTCTTGATAGTTACTGAAATACTGTAATCTCTAAAAATATAAGCAAATCAAAGCATGTTTATTTTTTTAATTACATAATTTCTCATTTTAATATTAACTATATGAAGTTAAAAATTTCCTTTTAGGTAGATATTAGAATAAAAAAATCATAAGCCCTTTTTTTTTTTTTTTTGAGACAGAGTCTCACTCTGTCACCCAGGCTGGAGGACAGTGGCGTGATCTCGGCTCACTGCAACCTCCACCTCCCAGGTTCAAGCGATTCTTATACCTCAACCTCCCAAGTTGCTGGAATTACAGGCACCCACCACCACACCTATCTAATTTTTTGTATTTTTAGTAGAGATGGGTTTTTGCCATGTTGGCCAGGCTGGTCTTGAACTCATGACCTCAGGTGATCCACCCACCTCGGTCTCTCAAAGTGCTGGGATAACAGGTGTGAGTCACTGCACCCAGTCCATAAGCCATGTCTTCATCAAGTTTCCAAGGATGTATTTGGCTAAGCTTCACAAATACATTAAAGAAGGCCTCAAGTACATCTGTCCCATACTATAACCCTAAGTCCCAGTGAATACAGAGCACAGTCATAACTGACCTCTGCTGGGTAACTACAAACACTCAGCCCCAGGCCTTAATTAGGTGAGGACAAGCCTTGCGTTCTCTGGGTAGTTGTGAGGTCCGTGCTATGCTGCAAGTGGCAGAGCTGAACTTGCCAAACTATCTATGCTCTGGGTCAGTCTCCATGTGATGAATGAATTGACATTATGAGAACTAGTCTTTTTTTTTTTTTTTTTTGAGACGGAGTCTCGCGCTGTCACCCAGGCTGGAGTGCAGTGGCCGGATCTCAGCTCACTGCAAGCTCCGCCTCCCGGGTTCACGCCATTCTCCTGCCTCAGCCTCCCGAGTAGCTGGGACTACAGGCGCCCACCACCTCGCCCGGCTAGTTTTTTGTATTTTTTAGTAGAGACGGGGTTTCACCGTGTTAACCAGGATGGTCTCGATCTCCCGACCTAGTGATCCGCCCGTCTCGGCCTCCCAAAGTGCTGGGATTACAGGCTTGAGCCACCGCGCCCGGCCGAGAACTAGTCTTGAAGCAGTCCATAGTATTGGAATTTTTATGTGTATATACTGCTAACTCTAAGGAAATCTATCTGGACAATGACTAATATTATCTATTAATATCTAAAACTAATATAAAGGACATCAATAAATATTTGCTCCAAAACACACGAAAAAAAAATTGGCTGAATAGAGGAATATTTGGCTTTCGTGTTATTTCATATTTTAACATGTAATGAAGGGTATAATCATTTGAAGTACATGGTTTTTTCTTAGCTTTAATATAATCTTTAATGCAATTTAATGTTTATGGTGAACACATTTAATAAACTTTAATGTTACAAATATAGTATCAGATTATTTGAGAATGTCAGCTATGTAAAAATAAAGATTTATTTTCATTTGTGCAAAACACCTGAAAAAACAAATATGAAAGGTGTGAGTGGCCGGGCGTGGTGGCTCACACCTGTAATCCCAGCACTTTGGGAGGCGAAGGCAGGCACATCACCCAAGGTCAGGAGTTTGAGACCAGCCGGGCCAACATGGCAAAACCCCATCTCTGCTAAAAATACAAAAATTAGCCAGGCACGGTGGTGGGTGCCTGTAGTCCCAGCTACTCGGTAGGCTGAGGTGGGAGAATCACTCGAACCTGGGAG
Organism: Macaca fascicularis; assembly: GCF_037993035.2. Taxonomy (NCBI): domain Eukaryota; kingdom Metazoa; phylum Chordata; class Mammalia; order Primates; family Cercopithecidae; genus Macaca; species Macaca fascicularis. The sequence goes on from NC_088380.1 coordinate 133,128,113, forward strand.
GTGGAGGTTGAGGTGAGCTGAGATCACACCATTGCACTCCAGCCTGGCCAACACAGAGAGACTCCATCTCAAAAAAAAAGAGAGAAAAAAGAAAAAACAAGAAAAGTATAAGGTAAAGATAATTTTCATATCTTTTAACTTATTCTAATTAATTTAGATTATGTCAGTCTTATAATTTGTTCACACTCATCATAAATGAGAACAAAAACCCAAAGCCAATTCCTTAATAATTCAACTGAATTATTCCTTTTTCATTACAAAAGGAAAACTCAACAATAATAAAAAAGGCTCAAGTCCAACAGAGCTTAAAAAGAATTTTTTTTAAATGGCAAATGCAGCCAAATTTTGTACCTAACTAAAATTTCCTCAGGGCCGGGCATGGTGGCTCCCACCTGTAATCCCAGCACTTTGGGAGGCCGAGGTGGGTGGATCACCTGAGGTCAGGAGTTCAAGAGCAGCCTGGCCAACATGGTGAAACCTCGTCTCTACTAAAAATACAAAAAATAGCCAGGCAGGGTGGCACACGCCTGTAGTCCCAGCTACTCAGGAGGCTGAGGCAGGAGAATCGCGTGAACCCAGCAGGTGGAGGTTGCAGTGAGCAAGATCACGCCACTACACTCCAACCTGAGCAACAGAGCAAGACTCCAACTCAAAAAATAAAAAAAAATAAATAAATAAATTTTAAAAAGCAAAAAACTTGCTTATAGTATAGTCTTTTAGTACCATAAAGTCATGAAAATCAAAGTTGTAACACATACTAAACTGAAGTCCAGCTCAATCTAAGTATAGAGATTAAACTTCCTAAATCCCACACTGAAGCTAAACCACATCTCCTTATATACACTTCATATTAATCTGTCCTCTCTCTATATATACGTATGCAGGCTATATATGTATATAGAGAGATCACACATATACAGAGCCATTTGCTTTTCAATGAATCATATCTGTATATATGTATATAGAGAGATCACACATATACAGAGCCATTTGCTTTTCAATGAATCATATCTGTATATATGTATATAGAGAGATCACACATATACAGAGCCATTTGCTTTTCAATGAATCATATCATTTCAAGTCAAATCTAATTCTAGACTTGAGGCTAAAAATTAAAATGTTTATTGATTGATTGGTAGAGACAGAGTCTTGCCCTGTCGCCCAGGCTGGAGTACAGTGGTGCAAATCATGGCTCATTGCAGCCTCATTGAGCCCTTTCCTGGGCTCAATCAATCCTCTTGCCTCAGCCTCCCAAGTAGCTGGGACTACAAGCATGAGCCATCATGCCTTGCTAAATTTTTTTTAACTTTTTGTAGAGACAGGGAATCACTATGTTGCCCAGGCTGGTCTCGAACTACTGGGCTCAAGCAATACTGCTGCCTCAACCTCTCAAAGAGTTAGAATTATATGTTCGAGATACTATGCCCAGCCTAAAATGTTTAACACGGTTTACTACTTAAAATGTTTTTATAAAAGAGCAAGACTCTATTTTTAGCTATAGTTTAATAATTTTTTTTATTTTTATCCTGTTTTATTCTCTAAGTGACACTGAACTTCGTCCATATTGTTCTAGGAGTAGGATTGAAAATAGGTCTCATCTCCTAGTCCAACTCCAATCAATTGGTAGTAGAACCCCTACTAGCTTGGGGTGGGAAAAAGGCAAAGTCTCTGATTGATTAACAACATCTGCCATGAGCACAGAAAGAGAACTGCACCACATATTTGCCAGCCACATCTAGAGAGCACATCGTTCTAGCAGTATTGCTGACACCTCCCTAACAGCAGAACTCATTAAAAAGTAGTGTTTTAAAAGCAAGACGATCTCACGGGCCTATGCAGATATACTCACCAGTCGCCTCGCAGTGGTACACCTCTGGCCAGCAGTTCCCACCGCAGCAAAGAGAGCTGATGGAACAACTAAGCTGAGGTCTGCATCTTCAAAGGCTTAGGAAAGCACAAACACTTCCATCAGTGAACCAAAACAGGTAGACAAGGCATTTGTTAGCTAGTGTAAAACAATGTTGTTTTCTGGTTTTGGTTTTGTTTTTTTTGTTTGTTTGTTGGTTGGTTTTTTTTTTTTTTTTTTTTTTTGAAACAGAGTTTTGCTCTTGTTGCCCAGGCTGGAGTGCAATGGCGCAATCATGGCTCACTGCAACCTTCGCCTCCTGGGTTCAAGAGATTCTGCCTCAGCCTCCCAAGTAGTTGGGATTACAAGGATGTACCACCACGCTTAGCTAATTTTTGTATTTTTAGTAGCAATGGAGTTTCACCATGTTGGTCAGGCCAGTCTCGAACTCCTCACCTCAAGTGATGCACCCACCTTGGCCTCCCAAAGTGCTGGGATTACAGGCATGAGCCACCATGCCCGGCAAAAGCTTTTATAAAGTGCAGTAAAAGAACATCAAAACTATTGTTGTAAAGTAAGCATATTAATGTCACAAAGACATATATACACATAACGGGGAAAGGCACACTCTTCTTCCAAGGAAGATTATGAGCTCTATGATCTTTGCCCAGATCACAGAAGGGTAAATTGAGGCTCTCGCCCCTCTGGCCTCTTCATCTTTTATTTCTCAGGGGTTTGTTTGTTCTTTTTTTGTTTAAGATGGGGTCTCACTCTGTCACCCAGGCTGGAGTGTGGTGGCACTACAGCCTTGACCTCCTGGGCTCAAGCAATCCTCCCACCTCAGCCTCTCAGTGGCTAGGACTATAGGTGTGCACCACCACGCCCACGTAATTTTTGTATTTTTTGTACAGGTGGGGTTTTACCATGTTGCCCAGGCTGCTCTCAAATTCCTGGATCAAGTAATCTACCCACCTTGGCCTTCCAAAGTGCTGGGATTACAGATGTGAGTCACCACGCTCAGCCTATTTTAACTTTTCAAGCCTCAGTTTCCTCATCTGTAAAATGGGGCAATAATGCCTGGGGTAATAATGGATGGTAGTAAGTAGATAAGGAAGAACTGTGCTCTGAGGTCTGGCTACCAGGATACAAATACTAGCATTTGTCATTTGCTATCCTGTCACTTCAGGTATATAATCATTGTAAGTCTCAGAATATAACCTTCAAATTAGATTAATAGCAATATTTACTTCATAGGATTGTTGTAGGGATTAAATGAAATAATGCATATAAAATAGCTGAACACAGTACCTGGCAGACACTAGTGCTCACTAAATGTGAACTATATTTTTTACTGAAGTCTCTCTTTAAAAGTTCATCTAGGCCGGGCGCGGTGGCTCAAGCCTGTAATCCCAGCACTTTGGGAGGCCGAGACGGGCGGATCACGAGGTCAGGAGATCGAGACCATCCTGGCTAACACGGTGAAACCCTGTCTCTACTAAAAAATATAAAAAACTAGCCGGGCGAGGTGGTGGGCGCCTGTAGTCCCAGCTACTCGGGAGGCTGAGGCAGGAGAATGGCGTGAACCCGGGAGGCGGAGCTTGCAGTGAGCTGAGATTCGGCCACAGCACTCCAGCCTGGGTGACAGAGCCAGACTCCGTCTCAAAAAAAAAAAAAAAAAAAAAAAGTTCATCTAGAGGCCAGGTGCGATGGCTTATGCCTGTAATCCCACCACTTTGGGAGGCCAAGGCAGGTGGATCACCTGAGGTCAGGAGTTCAAGACCATCCTGGCCAACATGGTGAAACCCCATCTCTACTAAAAATACAAAAATTAGCTGGGCATGGTGGCATGCACCTGTAATTCCAGCTACTCGGAAGGCTGAGGCAGGAGAATAGCTTGAACCTGGGAGGTGGAGGTTGTAGATTGCACCATTGCACTCCAGCCTGGGTGACAGAGTGAGACTCCATCTCGAAAACAACAGAAAAAGTTCATCCAGAACAAACATTTCACCATATACTTCTTATATCTTACACATACTCCTTATGTGTGTCAACTACAAATATCTAAGCATTTTTGTGACAAACTCAAACAGTTAAAAAAGAGTATTAAGTAATCTCTAAGCCTATAGGTAAGTGATTTTTTTGTAATGCCTTAGGGACATGTTCTTTACCAATATAAAAGCACTCAATATTCCACTAAAGATAAAATAATGTTTTTGAAATCTAAAGAAATGATCAAGTTACATAAGAGTTACTTAAGTTATTCTAGAGAAATGTGGCTGGTTTTCAGCAAACAGAAGAAGAAAAAACAATAAATAATGCCACACTACAATGGCAATGGAAGTCTCACTCACAGGTTCTAGATCATCCCAGGTAACATGTTCTAAACATGAATACCTTTCCTTTTTAGTTACCTCTGCCTTCAAACCAAGCTTGTGTCCTGTCTCCCAAGTAAAATTCCTAAACACAGGAACTAGGTCTCAGGCATATGCAACATGGAAGAAATGAGATCCAAAACAAGTTTCATATATTCAGGATGGTGATTTTGGAAACTGAACAGAAAACAAACAAAAACAAAGGGGCAGCCTTACCAATAATGGCATTGTTTCCTCCAAGTTCCAACAAACTTCTCCCTTTAAAAAAAATTATATATAAAAATCAATGCCTAGTTCCATGTTTACTGCACACTGCTACATAGCCTAATCCCAAGTATTAAATTATATAGCCTGTCCAATTATTTTTTATATAGCCTATCCCAATCATATAGCCTATCTCGATTACACCCTATCCCAATTATTTTTCAACTTAAGATTTTCTGATTTATAAAGTAGCATTACTATTGTATCAATATCAAATGTACTGATTTTAGTAACTACTGTGGTTATACAAGAGAATGTCAATATTCTTAGGAAATACACCAAAATATTTAGTAATAAAGGGGACATATCTTTGACTTAATCCAAACAGTTCAACAATAATATGCACCCACAGAGAGTGTGTTGTGTGTGTGTGTGTATGTGTGTGTGTGCGCCCGCGCACGCACTCATAGATGTTGCTGGAGAGAGAGAAAATGATAAATCAAATGGGGCAAAATGTAAGCAATTAGTGACTCTGATTACAGGGTTTACAGGAATTCCTTATGTTGGTTGTATAATTTTAGGTTTGAAATTATACATGAAAGTCTACAGCCAAACCAAACCACCCTGAACGTGCCCGGTCTTGTCTGAAATTATTAAAGAAAAATAAAGTAAAATGGGACAGCCACTGTAGAAAACAGTATGGCAACTGCTCCAAAAAATTAAACAACAGAGCCTGGGCAACATGGCAAGACCCTGTCTCTACAAAAATTAAAACAAATTAGCTGGGCATGGTAGTATCTGCCTATAGTCCCAGCTACTCGTGAAGCCCAGGAATTTGAGACAACAGTGAGCCGTGATCACACCGCTGCACTCCAGCCTGGGCCAACAGAATGAGACTGTCTCAACTAAGTAAGTAAATGAGTGAATGAATTAATTAATTAATTACCATATGATTGAGTAATTCCACTTCTGAGTATATAACCAAAGGTAGTAAAAGCAGGGACTCTGTAGATATTTGTACACCAATATTCATAGTAGCATAATTCACAATAGCCAAAATGTGGCAGCAACCCAAATGTGCATCATCTGATGAATTAGTAAAGTAAATGTGGTATATAAATACAATGAAATATGCAGCCTTTTTACATTTTTATTTTATTAATTTTTTTTTTTTTTTTTTTTGAGACAGGGTCTGATTCTGTTGCCCAGGCTGGGCTATACTGGCACGATCATGGCTTACTGCAGCCTCAACTTCCTGGGCTCAAGCAATTCCCCCACCTCAGCCTCCTAAGTAGCTGGGACAACAGGCATGCACCACCATGCCCAGCTCATTTTTGTACTTTTTTTTTTTGGCAGAGACAGGATCTTGGCATGTTGCCCAGGCTGGTCTCGAACTCCTGGGCTCAAGAGATCCTCCCACCTTGGCCTCCCAAAGTGCTAAGGTTACAGGCATGAGCCACGACACCCAGCTTATCATAGAGCCTTAAAAAGGAAATCCTACTACATGCTACAAGATGGTTGTACGTTGGGCTGGGCGCGGTGGCTGTAATCCCAGCACTTTGGGATTTTAGTCTCTACTAAAAATACAAAAATTAGCTGGGCGTGGTGGCGGATGTCTGTAATCCCAGCTACTCGGGAGGCTGAGGCAGAAGAATTGCTCAAACCCAGGAGGCAGAGGTTGCAGTGAGCTGAGATCACACCACTGCATTCCAGCCTGGCAACAGAGTGAGACTCCATGGTTGTACCTTGTAGACATTATGTTAAGTGAAATAAGGTAGTCACCAAAGGACAAATACTTACAACCCCACTCAAATGTAAATAGTCCATATCAATGAAACAGAAAGAAGTAGAAGGGTGGCTACCAAGGGCTGGGTGTAGGGGGAAGGAGGGATTAGTGTTTATAGGCTATGGAGTTTCAGTTTTACAAGATGAAAAAGTTCTAAAGATAGGCTGTATGATCATGTGAATGTACTTGACACTACTGAACTGTGTACCATGTTAACCATTTTAAAGTAAATTTTATGTTGTGTAGACTTTCGCCCACAATCAAAAAGAAAGAAAGAAAGAAACCTATGGCCCATAAGGCCACCACAAAAATCTCTCCTTACAATTTGATAGTGTCTTCCAATCTTTCCTCTGTGAATTTATATTTAGTTGAGATTATTTCATTTTACTTTATTTCCTGATGTCTTACACCTTTCCCCTAAGTCATTAAGAGTCATGAAAAGAAAAATCACTCCACAGCATTCCATCATGAAGACATACCAAATTTTATTTAGCTGTTTCTCCAGTGTTTAATATATTTGTTGATTATCTACTTAGGTTAGGACTCTTGATAGACACTGCCAACCTATATTCTAGAAGTTATATAGCAGGCCATGAGTGCCATTCTTTTCTTTCAGTCGGAGTCTTGCTCTGTGGCCCAGGTTGGAGTACAGTGGTGTGATCTCAGCTCACTGCAAACCTCCGCCTCCTGAGTTCAAGTGATTCTCCTGTCTCAGCTTCCCAAGTAGCTGGGACAACAGGCATGCACCATCACGCCCAGCTCATTTTTGTATTTATATTAGAGACAGGGTTTTGCCATGTTGGCCAGGCTGGTCTTGAACTCCTGACCCCAGGTGATCCGCCCACCTCGGCCTCCCAAAGTGCCAGGATTACAGGCTTGAGCCACCGCAACCAGCCCACCATTTTTTTTCTTTCTTTTTTTAACAGTCACCCAGGCTGGAATACAATGGTGCTATCATAGCTCACTGCAGCCTCAATTTCTGGGTTCAAGCAAACCTCCATCCTCAGCCTCCCAAGTAGCTCAGACAACAGGCATGTGTCACAACACCTGGCTTGTTTTGTTTTGTTTTGTTTTGTTTTGTTTTAAGAGATGGGTTTTCACTATGTTGCCCAGGCTCTGGTCTCAAACTCCTGGCTTCCAGTGATCCACCCACCTTGGCCTCCCAAAGTGCTGGGATTACAGGCTTGAGCCACCGCAACCAGCCCACCATTTTTTTTTCTTTCTTTTTTTAAGAGTCACCCAGGCCGGGCGCGGTGGCTCAAGCCTGTAATCCCAGCACTTTGGGAGGCCGAGATGGGCGGATCACGAGGTCAGGAGATCGAGACCATCCTGGCTAACACGGTGAAACCCCGTCTCTACTAAGAAATACAAAAAAAAAATAGCCGGGCGAGGTGGCAGCGCCTGTAGTCCCAGCTACTCGGGAGGCTGAGGCCGGAGAATGGCGTGAACCCGGGAGGCGGAGCTTGCAGTGAGCTGAGATCCGGCCACTGCACTCCAGCCTGGGCTACAGAGCGAGACTCCGTCTCAAAAAAAAAAAAAAAAAGAGTCACCCAGGCTGGAATACAATGGTGCTATCATAGCTCACTGCAGCCTCAATTTCTGGGTTCAAGCAAACCTCCATCCTCAGCCTCCCAAGTAGCTCAGACAACAGGCATGTGTCACAACACCTGGCTTGTTTTGTTTTGTTTTAAGAGATGGGTTTTCACTATGTTGCCCAGGCTCTGGTCTCAAACTCCTGGCTTCCAGTGATCCACCCACCTTGGCCTCCCAAAGTGCTGGGATTACAGATATGAGCCACTACACCTGGCCTATAAATGCCATTCTTACCTTACTCCTCCCGGCATAAAGATCTGAGAGATTTGTTTGCCTCAATTTTAGACATATGTTTATTTATTTATTTTTGAGACAGACTCTCACTCTGTTGCCCAGGCTGGAGTGCAGTAGTGCAATCTCAGCTCACTGCAACCTCTGCCTCTGAGTTCAAGCAATTCTCTTGCCTCAGCCTCCTGAGTAGCTGGGCATGCCGCCAAACCCAGCTAATTTTTTTGTATTTTAGTAGGGATGGGAGTTTCACAGTCTAGCCCAGGCTGGTCTTGAACTCTTGCCCGGCCTCAGACATACATTTATTAATGATCTTTTGACCATAAATTTCCTTAAGTGCAGTTTAAAATCAGCTTCCATGTGAATAACTTTTATTCACTTGTGGTATCAGGAGCATATGTGACAACAGGAGAGTATCTTCTCATTTTCATTGCTCTGAAACAGGTAAGCATCAAGTGAACATTAATTATGAAGACGTGGCTGTTATTACCAAAAGCCACCAAATGCTACACCGTCTCTAGTCTCTGCTGCAATCATTGAATTAATGACAGTTTGCTGGCTATAGCATAGCACTATGCTAGGTGTTAAGAAGAGAAGGAAGGAAACAGAAGCTTTTACACCTGCCATTAGCTTCTCCTGCCTGGCTGCAAGTGATGTTTGGCAGAAGAGAAGGGATCTATACTTTCTACATCCTTCCAGTTCTCTATCAGGCACTCTCTGACTATACTCCTAACCACCAACTCCTCCAAGAAAAGCACCTATAACTTAAGAGAGGCAGATACATTTTAAAAATTATAATTCTATTACTACTACTACTACTACTACTACTACTTGGCCAAGAACAACAAACTACTGCCTTGAGTAAGGAAAAGGGGAGAAAGCTGAGAAGATGAAATCTGCTAGTGGAACTAATGATGTTGAGAATCTTTTCATGTGCTAATTGGCCATTTAAGATGTCTATTCTAGGCCTGGTGCGGTGGCTCATTGCTTGTAATCCCAGCACTTTGGGAGGCCAAGGTGGGAGGATCACGAGGTCAGGAGTTCGAGACCAGCCTGGCCAATATGGTGAATCCCTGTCTCTACTAAAAATACAAAAATTAGGCATGGTGGCACATGCCTGTAGTCCCAGCTACTTGGGAGGCTGAGGCAGAAGAATCGCTTGAACTCAGGAGGCGGAGGTTGCAGTGAGCCGGGATCTCCCCCACTGCACTCCAGCTTGGGTAACAGAGCGTGAGAGTCCATCTCAAGAAAAAAAAAAAAAAGATGTCTATTCAAATCCAATGCCCATTTTTAATTGGGTTGTCTTTCATATTCTTAAATTTGAAGAGTTCTTTAGATATTCCACATACAAGTTCCTTATCAAATGACTTCCAAACATTTTCTGCCATTCTGTAGGTTGTTCTTTTCACTTTTTCCTGATGTCCTTTGAATCACAAAGTGCTTTAATTTTGATAAAAACTAATTTGTCTTTTAATTGTTGTTGCTTGTGCTTTAGTTGTCATTTCTAAGAAACTATCGCCTAATCCAAGGTCACGAAAACTTATTCCTATGTTTTCTTCTAAGAGTTTTAAAGGTCTTTGATACATTTTGAGTTTGTCTTTGCATAGGAGATGTAGTGGGGGTCTGACTTCACACTCATGTGTATAGACAGCTGGTTGTGTCAGTACCATTTGTTAAAAAGACCATCCTTTCCCCATTGAAATGTCTTGTCACCCTTGACACAACTGACCATAAATGCAAGAGTTTACTTCTGGACTTCCAATTCTATTCCATTGATTTTTATGTCTATCCGTATGCTGGTGCCACATAGTCTTGATTATCATAGTTTTGCCATAAATTTTTTGACTAAGAAGTGACAGTCCTTCAATTTTCTTCTTTTTCAAGATTGCTTTGGCTTTTTAGGGTCCTTTGCATTGTCATATTAATTTTAGGATTAACTTGTCAATTGTTACAAGACAGAAAACTGGGATTTTTACAGAAATTGCATTGAATCTGTAGATCATGTGGACCACATTGATACCTTTACAACATTAAATCTTCCAAAAACTGAAAAGGGGATATCTACTCATTTATTTAGGTCATCTGTAATTTATTTTGATGAGTGCTCCGTGCAACAGACTTACACTTCTTCTGTTAAATGTATTCCTAAGTATTTTATTCTTTTTGATGCTACTACTAATTAAATTGTTTTCTGGATTTCATTTTTGGATTGTTCATTGTTAATGCATAAAAATGTAATTGATTTTTGTATCTCAATCTTGAGTCCTGAAACCTTGCTGACCTTTTTTATTAGCTGTTATTTAATAAATTGCTTTGCCTAATAAAAAGCAATGCCTACATAGTTAAACAGTCGACAGATTAGTCAAATTTTGTCTTATGCTGGGGTAAAAGTCTAAAATTCAGCCTAACAGCCAAAAATCGATAGCCAGTATTATCCTCGAAAACCTTGGAAATCATTCATAAAGCACAGTACAGTATACAAAGCTACGTCTATACAACTCTTTTCAATCATGTACCCATGATCCATATCCATGATCCATATATATGATTCATATACATGAAAGAGCAGATTTAAACCTTCTATTCCACACTCACTGTAAGTTCTGTGCTCAGTGCTCCTGTTTAAATGATGACATTTTTCTCACCACTATACTAATGAGAAATGACATTTTTCTTATTTAATTTGCCAAACAGGACTAGTACAATTTGATAAGTGTAAAAAGTAAGTAGAGGTTCCTCTTCAAAGACTTTCCTCCCCATCTAATTAAAACTAAATAACTTCTCTTAAAAGCAAAATTTATTCAAAGACCTGTGCTCCTAAATATTTGCCCTGGCATGCTTATACTGGTCCAAGTACACATTAGGTCATAGCCTGTTCCTCTTCCTTATTTAAAAGTGTTTTTACTTTTCTCAGCATTCCTCAAGTTACTTTCTCCTTCCTTTGTTCTCCTCTACCTTTGCCTCTTTTAAAAAGTTCTAAGTTGCTAGCCAATCGGGACCAATACAAAATGTGAGGTTCCATTCCAGCCAATGGAAACCGGACATAGCAGTAGAGTGGACGCGTCAGGTTATAAATGACCCCGTCTCCTTTGTCCAGTGTACTCTCGTGCCAAAACTACTGGCGAGTATACCCTTTCTACAGGAAGTAAAAATGGCCTTACTAAATAAATTTATGTTCAAGTACTATTTCTTTACAGTATGAAAAAACAAACATTTCAAACATAAATATTCTACGTGATTCAATTATACCCATTTAGAGAGAAAATGACTTCCTTTCATAAATTTTTTTTTAGATGGAGTCTCGCTCTGTCACCCAGGCTGGAGTGCAGTGACGCGATCTTGGCTCACTGCAAGCTACACCTCCCAGGTTCAAGTCATTCTCCTGCCTCAGCCTCTCGAGTAGCTGGGACTACAGGCGCCCGCCACCACGCCCGGCTAATTTTTTGTATTTTTAGTAGAGACGGGGTTTCACTGTGTTAGCCAGGATGGTCTCATCTCCTGACCTTGTGATCCGCCTGCCTCGGCCTCCCAAAGTGCTCATATTTTCATAAATTTTGGTATTTAAATTTAAGACTTCCCTAATATTCAACTGCTAATAACTGTACCCTTTTCTTTTACTTAGACATTCAAATAAACATGACCACTGCCTCCATGGAAAAGGTTGAGGGGAAAACAAAAACTCAACTTTCAGATTTCACCTCCATATTTGAGAGAATTACAATCCTCATTAGAAAGCCAACACTTGGCCGGGCGCGGTGGCTCAAGCCTGTAATCCCAGCACTTTGGGAGGCCGAGACGGGCGGATCACGAGGTCGGGAGATCGAGACCATCCTGATTAACACGGTGAAACCCCGTCTCTACTAAAAAAAAAATACAAAAAACTAGCCGGGCGAGGTGGCGGGCGCCTGTAGTCCCAGCTACTCGGGAGGCTGAGGCCGGAGAATGGCGTGAACCCGGGAGGCGGAGCTTGCAGTGAGCTGAGATCCGGCCACTGCACTCCAGCCTAGGTGACAGAGCGAGACTCCGTCTCAAAAAAAAAAAAAAAAAAAAAAAGAAAGCCAACACTTACCAAACCTCTCCTGCACCATCAGGGCCACCTGTTTTCCCACCTGAGTGCTCCCAGTGAAGGACAGCAGGTTCACTCGTTCATCTTTGGCCATTGCTGTGCTGCAAGGGAACAGACATGGTCGGTCACCCAAGCAGAGAAACCCAGCAATGACAACTTCTAATGGTACCCATCACTGAAGTGCCCTTGGAAAAGCAGTCCCTCGAAGCTACAAGAAAGTCTGTCCCAGGGGAGCAAGGGAACGTCTTCAGGAGAAGGAAAAAAGTTTTTCACAAGTAGAACCATATGGCAGAAGAGGCTAACCTGCTGTGAATAGAAATCACCAAGAGGAAGTTGTTAGGGAAGAAAGTCTTTCCTATACTGAGTGAGTGACTGGACAATATGATCTTAGCATTTCCTTGCTGAGCATTCCAGTTTTACAGACTTTTAACTGCTGTGTAATTCCTTTAAGGATTAAAACTTGGCCAGGACTAGCCTAGGCAACACGATGAAACCCCGTCTCTACACAAAATACTAAAATTGGCCAGGTGTGCAGGCATGCGCCTGTAGTCCCAGCTACTTGGGAGGCTGAGGTGGGAGGATCACTTGAACCTGGGAGGCGGAGGTTGCAGTGAGCTGAGATCGAGCCACTGCACTCCAGCCTAGGTGACAGAGTGAGACCCTGTCTCAAAAAAATAAAAATAAAAGAATTAAAACTTAAAAGCCTGTAGGGAAATATCCTAAAGCAGGGGTCCCCAAGCCCCAGGATGCCGACCACTACCAGTCTGTGGCCTATTAGGAACCAGCAGGAGGTAGGCAGCAGGCAACCCAGCGAGCATTACTGCCTGAGCGCCACCTCCTGTCAGATCAGCGGCAGCATTAGATTTTCATAGGAGTGTGAACCCTATTGTGAACTGTGCATGCAAGGGATCTAGATTGCATGCTCCTTATAAGAATCTAACTAATGCCTTATGATCTGAGATGGAACAATTTCATCCTAAAACCATCCCCCTGCCGTGGTCCACGGAAAAATTGTCTTCCACTAAACCAGCCCCAGTCCCTGGTGCCAGAAAGGTTGGGGACCGCTATCCTAAAGTATTCCTCACGGAAGTTGACTTACAAAGGCTATGCTAGGATTTCCAGTTGCTTCTAAGGAATGCAAATCAGACATTACTGATTTGAACCTCTCTGTTCCTAGTTCAGTGCTACAAAAGGTCCAGTGTTAGCCAAGCGGGGCAGCCATAGCATCAGTCTAATGTAGGGCTGTACGGCTTGGCTCAGTTACCTAGGTCAGTCTTCCGAGGTTCAACCTAGCAAGCATGAGCACTAATACTCAAAGTGGCTGCTGCTTAACATGCTCTTGCATATACCACCATAATTATCTGAGCTATTGCAAGGCCAACACAAGCACTAGATACCCAGAATGCAAGAAGTCAAAGGCCGACTCATGTTTTAAATGACACTTAGATAATATTTCACTCTGCATTGTACATGTGGGAGTTGTATTTTGTAAAATTTTCTCATTAATATGAAAAACAGAGTAACTTATTGCTCCTTTTTGAGATTGCCCAGTAAGTACAACGGTATATTAAAAGTGTGGGAAGGCGAGGAAACTAACACTTTAGCCACACCAGTATGGGTTGTAAGACTTGACTCCTGGAAAACTCACCTAATCAAAGTCTAAGCTGATAAGAACCTCAGCTTTTATCCCAGTTCAGCACGATTATAGTCCACGTCATCTTAGTATCATGCCAAGTAAAAGCAGCAAGACACAAAAGGCCACATATTATATAACTACATTTATACAAAATGTCTCAAATAGGCAAATCCATAGAGAGAAAATTCTTTAGTGGCTGTCAGGGCATGAGAGCAGGGGGAATGGGAAGAGACTGCCAACGGGTATGGGATTACTTTCTGGGCTCATCAAAATGTTCTGGAAAAAGATAGTGGTGATAGTTGTACAATAGCCTGAATATTTTTAAAACCACTATATTGTACACTTTAAAAGAGAGGATTTTATGGTATACAAATTGTGAATTATATGGCAATTTAAAAAGAAAAAAAAAATTTTACTAAAAAGAGGCTGTGTTCCCAGGGTTTCCTTTTTCGGTCAGCTGAGAAACTCAGACAATAGGCTAGGTTCTCGGCAGGCAGTGAGACCCCAGACTACAATTTCATAGCTTTCTTTGTAAGTAAACACCTTGACAAACCAAGTGTCAGGAAGTCACAGGCTGCCCCCCATTACAGCAGTTTGTTATTTCAGGATATAAACACCTTAGAAACAGTACCTCTGGGCAATTAAAAAGACGATTCTTATTCATCCTCCAATAGAGGTTAGGCATTAATACAATAAGAACCCAACAAACTCCATAATAATAATGATTTCAAAAACCATTCTCAACTCCTTAGTTAAAAGCGAGTTCATTATTCTAGTAACGATGATTCTAGTTGGTGAACCTGGGGTCCTTCAACAGAGGATGCTCTCAGTCTAATAACCTACCCAATATCTGCTCCACCACAAGTCAAGGAACAAATCGCACCAGGCAGCTTGTTGTCCTCCAGAACCTTGGCTATTATCCTAGAAAGGAAAAAGCAATTATTGAGGCAATAATTTAATTTCTGAAGTCATTTTTTTAAAAACAAGGAATAAATTGCAACCACTTGACTCTCCTTTTTTCAACTTTCTCTCCCATCCCTCAAATATACTACTCTCTTGCTTTTTCAGCCCACTTTTCAATTTCTAAGTCACTGTTCCTAAATGGCCTTCTAACATTAAGAACACTCTTATACCAGACTCTGCCCTCAAACATTCAGACCTGGATTTCTCCTCACATATTGAAAATGCCATTTTCAAAAAACTATTAGCAGAATTTTTTTTTTTTTTTTGTCCTAAAAGAATCTTGAGGCCAGGTGTGGTGGCTCATGCCTGTAATCCCAGCACTTTGGGAGGCCGAGGCTGGTGGATCACTTGAGGTCAGGAGTTCAAGATCAGCCTGGCCAACATGGTGAAACCCCATCTCTACTAAAAATATAAAAATTAGCCAGGAGTGATGGTGGAAGCCTGTAATCCCACCAACTCAGGAGGCTGAGGCAGGAGAATCGCTTGAACCTGAAAGGCAGAGGTTGCAGCGAGCTGAGATTGTGCCACTGCACTCCAGCCTGGGAGACAGAGCAAGACTCTATCTCAAAAAAAAAAAAGAATCTTGAGAAGAAGAAAAGAACATAGAACATAAATAGAAGACACAAAGCATTGTTTAAGTAGCTCAAATTGTCATTGTTTTCAAGAATTTTCTACCAAACTATGAGGACACATCTGGTTCAAGACAGCAGACTGATCACTGGGCCATTTATTTATTTATTTAATTTATTTATTTTGGTCTTACACAAATCTATTAAAATGTGATTACAAAGGAAAATAAAAAGGAATAAGACCTAGAACGATGAAGGAAATTAGAGGTGGTCCCCACCAGCAAATAAGAGATTTAAACACACCTCTGCAAAGCAGAGTTAGAGAAGTTGTAAAGCACAAATTGGGGAAGAGGACGGGATCCTCAAAACCTAAAGTAAATGCCACAGACACAAAAGAAGGAGCTGGGGCCACCCTGCAGAACCCTGAAAGAGCTTGGGGCTAGTTCCCACCAAACCATGTCAGTCAGAAAATATCAGCGCCCTGCAGGCTACAGAATTGTGGACAAGCAGAGGTTTTTCTCTTGTTAAAATGAGAAATACATTTAAATGCTACTTAAATCTGATTTTGAGTTATTAAAAAAAAAAATGGCTAAAATAATTCTGGTTTCTCTGAAAAAGGATTCCATTCATTTTGCGTTTCCAGAGGACCAATAGAGCAAAGGTTATCTTTATCAATCATCTCAACTTACTGGCTACTTTCCAATTTGTTTAAACTTCAAAAAGACCCAAATCCCATACTCACTTTCATAGAAAAGGTACCATTATCACACCTAAGTTCCCCTAAAATACGCTTTATAGCTGTTTTCTTTCTTCCTTCCAATCCAGGATCCAATCAAGGATCATGAACTCCAGCTCTCATGTCCAAGACCAGGTTTCAGGATGTACAATTCTTTCCAGGGATTTCGGGTGTCTATATTGTCTGCACAAGTAGACTGTACTCTCTTTAAGGGCAAGGCTTTTGTTTTGTGCCTATGGGTAAAGGTTAACAAACCCCTACCCCTAAGATGAGACTCTAACTTTAAGTTGAACTCTAGCTCTGTTCTCCGTGTGACCTGGAAAGTGTCAGAGTGTCGTCAGTGTTTCTTAGACAACCCGGCTTACGGTAAACATGACCCCTGCCTGGTCACTTCCATCTGAACTGGGATAACTATCTATGAGCTATTAATGGGAATGCCATGCTTTTTGGCCTTTCCTGAGTGCAGTGACACTTGTAACTGCATGTCCCTGTGGCCCCTGAAAGCTACGATTGTTACAAGAGATTTTTGTTTCTGTGGGGCATTAGGCTTTAAGCCAGGGTAAACCCCACACCTCTCCAATGTGGCTCTCACTTCCTTGTACCTACGTGACTATGACAAGAACACTGATTGAAGAGGAATACCTGATGCCACCCTCCTGACAAGCTATGCTCCCGCACTCTATCCTTCTGAATACACAGAAGAACCATATGTGGCCTGTGGTCATCTAAGGAATCTGAAAATTTAGTTGAACTTAAGAAGACCTCCTTGTGGCACTGCATCACCCTTAGTTAATTCCAGCAAAATTTAGCATCATCTGACTTACTATCTTCCATTACAAAAGCAAATCACATTTTCAATGCTTTGAAAACTATCAACCCGCACATAAACTCTCACACGAACATTTCAAATTCTTCAACTCTTTAAAACAAAAAAAAAGCTTAAAGCAAAACCGGTATCAAATGGACAAAATTTTAACCAACTACTTCGTAACAATTGTTAGTTCACTACTTCCACATTAATTATTCTGCTGGTTTTTTGTTTGTTTGTTTTATTTTTAGGCCACGGGCAGGGGTTCATGCCTGTAATCCCAGCACTTTGGGAGGCCGAGGCAGGCAGATGACTTGAGGCCAGGAGTTCAAGACCAGCCTGGACAACATGGTGAAACCCCATGTCTACTAAAAATATGAAAATTAGCTAGCCGGGCACGGTGGCTCACGCCTGTAATCCCAGCACTTTGGGAGGCTGAGGCGGGCAGATCACGAGGTCAGGAGATTGAGACCATCCTGGTCAACATGGTAAAACCCCATCTCTACTAAAATACAAAAAATTAGCCAGGCGTGGTAGCACATGCCTGTAGCCCCAACCACTCAGGAGGCTGAGGCAGGGGAACCGCTTGAACCCAGGAAGCGGAGGTTTCAGTGGGCCGAGAGATCACGCCACTGCACTCCAGCCTGGCGACAGAGCAAGACTCTGTCTCAAAAAAAAAAAAAAAGAAAAAATGAGCCAATCATGGTGGCATGCACCTGTAATCCCAGCTACCTGGGAGGCTGAGGCAGGAGAATCGCTTGAACCTTGGAGGCAGAGGTTGGAGTCAGCCAAGATTGTGCCACTGAACTCCAGCCTGGGCGACAGAGCGAGACTCTCTCTTAAAAAAAAAAAATTAGCCTGGCATGGTGACCCACACCTGTAATCCCAGCTACTCGGGAGGCTGAAGCATGAGAATCTCTTGAACCCAGGAAGCAGAAACTACAGTGAGCTGAGATGGCCCCACTGCACTCCAGCCCGGGCAACAAAGACTCTGTCTCAAAAAAAAATAAAAAATAAAAATTAAAACAATTACCCTTGCTCTTTTCCAGCCCACCACTTTCCAATTCCTAAGCCACTATTCTAAATAATTGTCTAGGCTGGGCGCAGTGGCTCATGCCTGTAATCCCAGCACTTTGGGAAGCTGAGGCAGGTGGATCACGAGGTCAGGAGATCGAGACCATCCTGGTCAACATGGTGAAACCCCATCTCTACTAAAAATATAAAAATTAGCTGGGCGTGGTGGCACATGCCTGTAATCCCAGCTACTTGGGAGGCTGAGGCAGAAGAATCACTTGAACCAGGGAGTAGGAGGTTGCCGTGAGCTGAGATTGTGCCAGTGAGCTCCAGCCTGGGTGACAAAGTGAGACTCCATCTCAAAAATAATAATAATAATAATAATCTTCTAATATGAAGAACCCTCTTGCCCACAGACTCCACCCCAATTTCTCTACTAATAATTCTGAAATCAGAATGCAGACCAGGCAAGCAATGGAACATCAAAGGTACATCCTAATCCTACATGGGAAGGCACCCTAACTCTATACATCCTCCAAATTCCAGAATGATACATCAGTCACATTGCTTTTATGACTTAATCAGAGCTCCCAAGTTCTCAAATACAAGTAAACACTAATAATTGTTTAACCAAAAGATGCAATACATTTCAGTGTTAGATGAATCAGCAGATTAGTATAATAATCAATTTTGTTAACACTCTATTAAGCAAAAGCAATGTAAGTATTAACTGTATAGAAATCTATTCTCAAAACCATTAACTTGTTGAATAGTGAGAAAATATAGCTCCTAAATTGCAAAAATTTCCTTTCCACTGAAGATGCTTTTATTTTCCAAGTGACAAAATAATGTCTGCAAGTGTTCAATCAATATGTCAATATCTGGCATGTTTCCAAAGAGTTAAATTAAATGACATGGCACTGAAAGCACTCTGTATATAAAAATAATATTACAAGCAAAGGAGAAAGAGGTTATCCAAATTCCATGCTATGTGACTCTTTGATATCAGATTAAAAAGTCATGGCTATTAATCACCCTTTCAATATCATTCCATACCCAGGAAAAAGAAAGCCACACGTACTTACTTTGTGACAGCCACACTAATGAGGGAAGTGGTTGGAGCTCCTTTCCTTAAGAAGGTTAAAACAAAAAAAGAAAAAGAAAAACTTATTGACAGAAACCATAAATACCTTTTATTATCAAACAGACGCAAAAGTGTGAGAAAACGCTCTGTCCAATCAGACAACTGACAAATGAGTCTAGTAACTGAAATAGAAATCTGTCCTTTAGCTGGGTGTCTTTGAGACCTAAGGAACAACAAAACTTTCATGAACACAAAAATGGCACCGAGCAATTCTGAATCAGCTTGCTGCACTAATCGCAGGAATCATTACATTAACCTCAGCCAATTATGGGAAATGAGTGAAGCAGAAATCTACCAACGTGCTGCATTAACTAAACTTTCCTTGGAAAACTCAGAGAGCCGAGGAAAACTACACAATGAGCCTTTTTGGATTAGAATGTTGGAAAACATGAGTTTGCTTCACCACATGGTGCAAATTATTAGTCCTCCCAAATATGTCCTATTTTATAGTTTTTGAATAGATTCAACTGAGTACCACACATTTAAACTAAATTAATAACTAGTGGAACAGACGTAAGCAAAATGAGCCAAAAACAATTGTCCTGATTTTTCTCATTTAATTTCTTCCACTGAACACAAAAGCAAAAAACAAGTAACTGTTTGCCATCTGTAATATACAGACATTTTTACTATCAAATATTTTGTAAGTTGAAAAATTTAAGACCTAAATGAGAACACTGACCAAGTGCCTCAGAATTACTTGGGAGTTTACTATCAAAGTTTTACTAGCCAGGTGCAATGGCTCACACCTGTAATCCCAACACTTTGGGAGGCTGAGGCAGGTGGGTCACCTAAGGTCAGGAGTTCAAAACTAGCGTGGCCAACATGGTGAAACCCCATCTCTACTAAAAATACAAAAAATTAGCTGGGTGTGGTGGCACATGCCTGTAATCCCAGCTACTTGGAAGGCTAAGGCAGGAGAATTGCTTGAACCTGGGAGGCGGAGGTTGCAGTGAGCTGAGTTCACACCATTGCGCTCTAGCCTGGGCAACAAGAGTGAAACTCCATCTCAAAAAAAGATAAAATAAAGTGTTATTGATGAAGCCAGGTGTAGCGACACACACTTATAATCCCAGTTACTCAAGAGGCTGAGGCAGTAGTATCTAGAAATGCTATTTTTATCACTCACTACTAGAGAGGAAAGTGAGCAGGTCTTACCAGAGGCAGACATTTCCACAGATCATGGCAATGGCATTGTTCCAGCCATACACTGCCACAGGGAAATTGAATGCCGTGATGATTCCAACCAGGCCTACAGGATTCCACTGCTCAATCAGCGCATGGCCAGGTCCTGAGAACAGGAAAAGGAAGCAACATGCTGAAGCAAGTTAATTTAATGCCCATCAAGTTAATAAGAACAAATGTATAGCAGACCGGAGAAGATTTCAGGTGCCTTATAGTAGGATATTGCTACACAGCCGTGGGATATTGGTACATTAACTAATGTACAACAAAAGTGGTTATTACTATACTACCTTGTAAATCATAATGATATTCATTATGCCTCTGATCTTCATAGGACTCTGCATAGATCAGAGCAGTATCAGTGCACCTGGGAGACAAGGACACTTTCTAGAGATAATGGCTGCCCTAGGTGGTATGAACACAAAGGGCAGAACATGACCAGGGCACAGGGACTTAGGCCCACGTTCTTTGTTTTGTTTGGTTTTGAGTCAGTCTCACTCTGTCACTCAGGCTGGAGTGAAGCGGCGCAATCTCAGCTCACTGCAACCTGCACCTCCCAAGTTCCAGAAATTCTCGAGCCCCAGACTCCTGAGTAGCTGGGATTACAGGCACACACCACCATGCCCAGCTAATTGTTGTATTTTTAGTAGAGAAGGAGTTTCACCATGTTGCCCAGGCTGGTCTCAAACTCCTGACCTCAAGTGACCTGTCCACCTTGGCCTCCCAAAGTGCTGGGATTACAGGAGTGAGCCACCACACCTGGCCTCCCATATTCTTTATGTTACCTGATGAATCCCTGGGCCAACATCTCTGAATTCGAGACAAGATGGCTCATTTATTGGTGGAAGATGGGACGGGGGAGTTCTAATAATTATATATATGTTGAATAAATGAATTATGCAGGCCAGGCGCGGTGGCTCACGCCTGTAATCCCAGCACTTGGGGAGGCAGAGGCGGGCGGATCACGAGGTCAGGAGTTCGAGACCAGCCTGACCAACATGGTAAAACCCCGTCTCTACTAAAAATACAAAAATTAGCCGGGTGTGGTGGCACGTGCCTGTAATCCCAGCTACTCAGGAGGCTGAGGCAGGAGAATCGCTTGAACCCGGGAGGCAGAGGTTGCAGTGAGCTGAGATCCTGCGATTGCACTCCAGCCTGGACAACAGAGGGAGACTCCATCTCAATAAATAAATAAATAAATAAATAAATAAATAAAATGAATTATGCATATCTTTACATTCACTATAAGAAAACTAAAAATACAAATAAGCTTAACAGTGGCCCATGCCTGTAATCTCCAGCACTTTGGGATGCTGGGACAGGAGAATCACTTGAGCTCAGTTTGAAACTTGGATGAACATGGCAAGACCCCTGTCTCCACAAAAAAAAATTAAAAATTAGTTAGGTATGATTGGTATATGCCTGTAGTCCCAGCTACTTGGGAGGCTGAGGTGGGAGAACTGCTTAAGCCCAGGAGGTTGAGGCTGAAGTGACCTGTGATTGCACCACTGCACTCCAGCTTGGACAACAGAGTAAGACGCTATCTCCAAAAAAAAAAAAAAAGAAAGAAAAGAAAAAGAAAATACAAACAAAAATATTGTATTTTAAATACAAACTTTAAAGTCACCCATTATCCCTCAAGGTGTTTATTTTAATTAAAGGCAGCTGGAACAGTATAGAACCATACCACAGGAATACAAGGGTTCACAACTCCTGGTTAAAACCACAGATCAACTGGAAAGGTGGCTGTCCCAGCCATCAGTCTTTCTGGCCACACTCATACTGCTAGCTAGGATGAGGGACCATACCAGATGCAGCACCTCACTCCTGGGCCCTCCTTAATCTAGGCACCTTAATCCCTAGAGATGAAGTGCTGGCACAGCCTCTGCCTGGTAGGGCTCTCCTCCTCTCCTGCCCTCCCATCTCTGCCCTGATGTCACCCCCTTGCTTATAACCCTCTGGAGTTTGGATACCTACTGTAGCTATTCTCAGAATAAAGTCCAGTCTCCTTGTCAGAAAACGTCCCTTCCCAAGGTTCTCTTTCCAGTCCACCTGCCCTACCACTATACCTGCAGCTGTGCTGAAGCAATACAATCCCCCCAAATAAGCCAGACTCGCCCAGCTTTCACACAGGCGTCTTCCTTCTTTAAAACAACTTCCAGCACTCCACTCCTTCTCCTCTTTGTCCCATTTGGGACCTTACCTTGGCTGACCTTCTCTTGGAGGCCTTCCCCGACTGCACTCACGAGGCTGGGTTAGGGGCTCCCAGCTACGTGCCCACCATCCTACCGTCTACTCCCTCATATTACTTACCATGATGGAGTATGCTGGATATAATTACCTGTTTATTTATCTCCCACTGTAAGGTAAAATTTATAAGCTTATAAATCCCTTGAGGACAGGGACTATGCCTTATAGATTGAGTATCACCTAGTAGATTATCCGGCACCTGATAGATGCTCCGTAAGTATTTATTGAATTAATAAAGCCAAAGTTACCCCAAAGCTTCTACATAGATGAGTAAACTACTTAAAAAAAAAAAAACAAAAAAAAAAGTGTAGGCTAGGTGTAGTGGCTCATGCCTATAATCCCAACACTTTGGGTGGCCAAGGCAGGAGGATTATTCGAGCCAAGGAGTTCTAGACCAGCCTAGGCAACATAGTGTGACCTCGTCTCAACAAGAAAAATTTAAAAATTAGCTGGGCTTGGTGGCGTGTGCCTGTAATCCCAGCTACTCAGGAGGCTGAGGTGGAAAGATTGCTTGAGTCCAGGAGGTCCAGGCTGCAAGGGGTCATAATCACACCACTGCACTCCAGCCTGGGTGACAGAGATCCTATCTCAAATAAACAAACAAAAATGTACAAGCAACTGAGAAATGTTTTAATTGTGAGGCAGGCATCATAGTAGGTATAAATCAAAGGAGTTACCTGCTTGCACATGTACATGTCCCCAAATTGGAGGTTTATTAACCTTTTTTTGAAACGGAGTTTTCCTCCTGTTGCCCAGGTTGGAGAGCAATGGTGTGATTTTGGCTCACTGCAACCTCCACCTCCCAGGTTCAAGCGATTCTCCTGCCTCAGTCTCTCAAGTAGCTGGGATTACAGGTATGTGCCACCACGCCCAGCTTATCTGTATTTTTATTAGAGATGGGGTTTCTCCATGTTGGTCAGGCTGGTCTTGAACTCCCGACCTCAAGAGATCCACCCACTTCTGCCTCCCAAAGTGCTGGGATTACAGGCGTGAGTCACCGCATTGTTATTAACTTTTTTTAGCTGGAAAAAAAACTCCTGAAAGTGTTCAATGACATAAAATTAATATTGGATAATGGGAATCATTGCTAGATATCTAATTAAGGACATTAACTGTATATTAAAAAGACTCCCCCAACTCTTTCTACAAGAAGGGAATTTACTTAATATCTGGAGAAAAAGAGAAAAATATGATTTTTTAAAAAATGTTTATTTCCTGATTATAAATGTAACCTAATAACCATCATGGAAATTTAGAAAATATAGAAAAATAGAAGAAAATCCACTACTAATAATTCTGCCACAGAGATAACCACTGCTACCACTTTAGCATACATTTCTATCCCAGCATTGCCAATACAGACACAGTCACCTGTTTTGCTCCATCCACATTGCAAACATCACAAATCGCATATACTCTTAACCGCGTTTTTTTTGTTTTTTTTTTTTTTTTGAGATGGAGTTTCGCTCTTGTTGCCCAGGCTGGAGTGCAATGGCACGATCTTGGCTCACGGTAACCTCCACCTTCCGGGTTCAAGTGATTCTCCTGCCTCAGCCTCCATAGTAGCCAGGATTACAGGCATGCGCCACCATACCTGGCTAATTTTGTATTTTTAGTAGAGACAGGGTTTCTCCGTGTTGGCCAGGATGGTCTCTAACTCCTGACCTCGGGTGATCTGCCCGCCTCGGCCTCCCAAAGTGCTGGGATTACAGGTGTGAGCCACCATGTCCAGTTTTTTTTTTCTTACTCTTGCTGTCATCTTATTATCTTCATTGTTAAAACCTCAGAGTATAAGATTGGTTCTTACAGAACAGCTTGTAATAGCAAAACATTGAAAACAACCCTACATATACATCATTTGGGAGCTGACTAAATAAATTATGGTCTCTTTATATCAGAATAGACAGCAGCAGACACAGATGAAGGAAGCCCCTTAATAGACTAACATGAAAACAATTTCCAGCCTGATACAGTGGTTCACACCTATAATCCTAACACTTTGGGAGGCTGAGACAGGCCGATCACCTGAACCCTGGAGTTCGAGACCAGCCTGGGCAACATTGCCAAATCTCACCTCTACAAAAAAAAAAAAAAAAAAAAGTCAGGTATGGTGGCGTGCACCTATAGTCCCAGCCACTCAGGAGGCTGAGGTGGGAGGATGGCCTGATCCCGGGGTTGTTAAGGCTGCAATGAACTGTGATCGTGCCACTACATTCTGGCCTGGGCCAGACAGTAAAATCTTGTCTCAAAAAAAGAAAACAAAAAAACAATTTCCAAGATATATTATTGAATATAAAAGTATAAAACAGAATGTATAGTTTGCGGGCGGGCACAGTGGCTCACGCCTGTAATCCCAGCACTTTGGGAGGCCGAGTCATGTGGATCATGAGGTAAGGAGTTCAAGACCAGCCTGGTCAAGACGGTGAAACCCCACCTCTACCAAAAATATAAAAATTAGCTGGGTGTGGTGGTGCATGCCTGTAATCCCAGCTACTCGGGAGGCTGAGGCAGAAAATCGCTTGAACCCGGGAAGCGGAGGTTGCAGTGAGCCGAGATCACGCCACTGCACTCCAGCCTGGGCGACAGAGCGAGAGTCAGTCTCAAAAAAAAAAAAAAAAAACAAGAATGCATAGTTTGCTATATATTTGGCTGTACAAGCTCTAAAAAAGATACACAAGGGCCTAGCAGGGTGGCTTACGCCTATAATCCCAACTACTGGAGAGGCTGAAGGGCAGGATCACTTGAGGCCAGAAGTTTGAGACCAGCCTGAAGAACACAGCAAGATTCTACAAATATAAAAAGAACACACAAGAAATTGAAAGCATTCACTACTTCCATGGTGTACTATGGCTTAGCCACAGGGGTAGGAGGGAAACTTTTCATCCTTTACCCTTTTATTGCTTTCTAATTTTCTGATATGAATCTATCACCTCTTCAAAAAAAATTAACATTAGTATAATTTAAAAACAAGTAAATAAAACCTTCCTGTAAACGTGTGGGTCAGGGGAAGACAACCTTCACAAACATTATTTTTAGTACATGCTAATAGTCTACTAAAATTGGCTTAGATTTTTTCCCCTTATGATTCGACATTTAGGTCATTTCTAATGTTTTTAATTGATGCCACAATGAACTTCTTTACACATAACTTCTGTCTCATTTCAGATTATTTACTTAGATTCTTAAAACTGGGCTCTTTAAAGTTACAGCTCTTTGGGCATATTTCCAAATCATTTTACAGATGAGTTAAAAGTGTCTAACCATGCACTTGCCAACATTAAGTTTTATCTTTAAAACAAAAACGTTCTTGATCTAACATTTTCATATTTTAATTTACATTTCTTTGAAAGATTGAGGATATTTTCACCTATTTATGTCACTTTAAATTTCTCTTATGGCCGGGCGCGGGGGCTCACGCCTGTAATCCCAGCATTTTGGGAGGTTGAGGCGGGCGGATCATGAGGTCAGGAGATCGAGACCATCCTGGCTAACATGGTGAAACCCTGTCTCTACTAAAAATACAAAAACATTAGCCGGGCGTGGTGGTGGGTGCCTGTGGTCCCAGCTACTCGGGAGGCTCAGGCAGGAGAATGGCGTGGACCTGGGAGGCAGAGCTTGCAGTGAGCCGAGATGGCGCCACTGCACTCCAGCCTGGGCGACAGAGCAAGACTCCGTCTCAAAAAAAAAAAAAAAAGAAATTTCTCTTTTGCACAGTCCATAGCCAGAGTACTTTTTTTTTTTTTTTTTTTTTTTTTGGAGCTCTGTATATCAGAGTACAAAACTCAGCTCAACTAATTTCATTGCTTACTTTCAGAAGGCAAGATAGGTCCTCCAATCATCCGTGATAAACCAACAGCATAGTCACAGATATCCACATACTCCTGAACTTCACCCACACCTTCCACTAAGATTTTCCCCATCTCCAAAGACACCTAGAAATATAAAACGACAAGCAGAATTTTTCCAACAGAATTCACATTATAAACATTAAATTAAAGAAAGGGGGAAGCAAAACATATTTTGTAAATGTAATAAACTGAAGAAAGTCTGTTTTATTTCCCAAAGAAATTTCAAACACAAGAATTGCCTTCACTTTTTCCTGTCTACCTTGTTAATCTTTCCTCTAAGGAAAGAATTTTTAAAATACATTAAGTATAACCGGGCACAGTGGCTCATGCCTGTAATCCCAGCACTTTGGGGGGCCAAGGCAGGCGGATCACCTGAGGTCCAGAGTTCAAGACCAGCCTGGCCAACATGGTGAAACCGCATCTCTACTAAAAACACAAAAATTAGCCATACGTGGCGGCGCACACCTGTAATCCCAGCTACTCGGGAGGCTGAGGCAGGAGAATCGCTTGAACCCGAGATGGAGAGGTTGCAGTGAGCCAAGATCCTGCCATTGCACTCTAGCCTGGGTGACTCCATCTGGAAAGAGCAAGACTCCATCTCGAAAATAAATAAATTATTAAATAATAAATAAATAAAATATAAACTACTTTTCTTAAAAACTCATCTACCCAAGTGTGGTGGCCCACGCCTATAATCCCAGCACTTCGAGAGTCTGAGGCAGGTGGGATCACCTGAGGTTAAGAGTTCAAGACCAGCCTGGCCAACATGGGGAAACTCCATCTCTACTTAAAAAACACAAAAAATTGCTGGGCACGGTGGCTCACGCCTGTAACCCCAGCACTTTGGGAGGCTGAGGCGGGCAAATCACGAGGTCAGGAGATCGAGACCATCCTGGCTAACATGGTGAAACCCCGTATCTACTAAAAATACAAAAAAATTAGCCGGGCATGGTGGTGGGCACCTGTAGTCCCAGCTACTCAGGAGGCTGAGGCAGGAGAATGGTGTGAACCTGGGAGGCAAAGCTTGCAGTGAGCCGAGATCGCGCCACTGCACTCCAGCCTGGGCGACAGAGTGAGACTCAGTCTCAAAAAAAAAAAAAAATACAAAAACGTAGCCAGCCGTGGTATAACAAGCCTGTAATCCCAGCTACTCAGGAGGCTCAGGCAGGGAAATTGCTAGAACACGGGAGGCAGAGGCTGCAGTGAGTCAAGACTGTACCACTGCTCTCCAGCCTGGGTGACAGCGAGACTCCATCTCAAAATAAATTTTAAAAAACCTCACAATCGGCGGGGCGTGGTGGCTCACACCTGTAATCCCAGCACTTTGGGAGGCTGAGGCAGGAGGATCACAAGGTCAGGAGATCGAGACCACGGTGAAACCCCGTCTCTACTAAAAATACAAAAAATTAGCCGGGCGCGGTGGCAGGCACCTGTAGTCCCAGCTACTCAGGAGGCTGAGGCAGGAGAATGGCGTGAACCCGGGAGGCGGAGCTTGCAGTGAGCCGAGATCGCGCCACTGCACTCCAGCCAGGGGGACAGAGCGAGACTCCGTCTCAAAAAAAACCTCACAATCTTATATATAGAAAAGCATGACAGCCTTATTCTCCACTCAAAGAATTGTGTATATACTACAAAAATACTTTACCAAGCTTCCTAGTACTTGGATCTTCTCCCGCAAGGCATCGCCAATCTGTCTTACAATTTCTCCTCGTTTTGGAGCAGGAATCTAAGAAAATAATGCAATTTTTGTGTCTGATTCAAAGCATAAATTCATGTCTGTAACACAGTATTGGATGTGTGCTGTAAAAGAACAAAGTACAATCATATCAAAGACTTTTGATCATGTCAAGACTGTGATATGACCAGACACTAAAGCTAAAATAAGAAGCAAGGCATTCCTAGAGCAAATACCTACTGGAAGGCACAGAGGAGAAGAAAAGGCAACAAATAACTACAAATTGCCATCAGGGTTATAAAGACAAAGGAAATAAAAAGGAAGCTGAGGAAGAGAAAAACAGCAAGATTGGAGGGGAAATGGGTAAGTAACTTTACCTAAAAGGTTGGCAGGAGGCCCGGTGCAGTGGCTCACACCTGTAATCCCAACACTTTGGAAGGCTGAGGGGGGGCAGATCACGAGGTCAGGAGTTCGAGACCAGCCAGGCCAACATGGTGAAACCCCATCTCTACTACAAACACAAAAATTATCTGGGCATGGTAGTGTGCGCCTGTCATCCCAGCTACTTGGGAGGCCGAGATGGGAGAATTGCTTGAACCTTGGAGGCGGAGGTTGCAGTGAGCCGAGATCGTGCCACTGCCCTCCAGCCTTGGCAATAGAGTGAGACTCCATCTCCAAAAAAAAAAAAAAAAAAAGGTTGCCAGGAAAAATCTCAAAGGAGGTAATATTGAAGCTGAAACCTGAAGAATGGGAAAAGTAAGTCATAGGAATATTCTTCCCAGGGATAAGAAAAAAACATGTAAGAGGGATCCAAGGAAAATAAAAGCGGCTGATTGGGAAAGCCAGTATGTCTAAAGCCAGAAGCTTGTAAGGTGTTAGAATCTTACTCCAGGTGCAATGTGAAGTCTTGAATGGCTTTTAAGGTGCAGAATAAGAGGATTTGCTTTAATTTTAATATGCTATCAGACAAGTAGAGGATATGTTGAAGGGGAAAAGAGTAGAAGCAGGGAGATCAGTTAAGACTGTATTATAGGCCAGGCGCGGTGTCACACGCCTGTAATCCCAGCTTCGGGAGGCCAAGGTGGGTGGATCATCTGAGGTCAGTAGATCAAGACCAGCCTGACGAACATGGTGAAACCTCGTCTCACTAAAAATACAAAAAATTAGCCAGATGTGGTGGTGGGCACCTGTAATCCCAGCTACTTGGGAGGCTGAGGCAGGAGAATCATTGGAACCCAGGAGGCGGAGGCTGCAGTGAACCAAGATCATGATCATGCCACTGCACTCCAGCCTGGGCAACAAGAGCAAGACTCTGTCTCAAAAAAAAAAAAAAAAAAAAAAAAAGATTACAGAGACTTAGTCTTAAGATTGCAGTGGTAGCCGGGCACGGTGGCTCATGCCTATAAACCCAGCACTTCGGGAGGCCGAGGCAGGCGGATCACAAGGTCAGGAGATGGAAACCATTCTGGCTAACATGGTGAAACCCTATCTGTACTAAAAATGCAAAAAATTAGCTGGGCATGGTGGCGGGCACCTGTAGTCCCAGCTACTCAGGAGGCTGAGGCAGGAGAATGGTGTGAACCTGGGAGGCAGAGCTTGCAGTAAGCCGAGATCACACCACTGCACTCCAGCCTGGGCGACAGAGCGAGACTCCATTTCAAAAAAAAAAAAAAAGGATTGCAGTGGTAACAAGGGGAACAACAAGTGGATTCAGGGTCTATTTTGGGAGCAGAATTGAAAGGACACACAGATGCAGGAAATGAAGAGCATAAAAGAACTCAGGATGACTTCCAGGTTTCTAGCTTCAATAGCTAGGTAGATGGAAGTATAATTACTGGGATGAAGAAGACTTGAAGGGAAACATCAGGTTTTGGGGGTAAAGAGCACAGCTTATGTCATAAAGTTTGAGATGTGATTCATGAATGAGACACAATTTTTCCAACTGTGACCATTACTCCCTCTCTCCCATCAAGTTCTTCCCAATTCTGCCTCTTCTTCAAAGTACAGCTAAGGCTGGACGTGGTGGCTCACATCTGTAATCCCAGCACTTTGAGAGGCCAAGGCAGGTGGATCACTTGGGGTCAGGAGTTCAAGATGAGCCTGGCCAACATGGTGAAACCCCATCTTTACTAAAAATGCAAAAATTAGCCGGGTATGGTGGCAGGTGCCTGTAATCCCAGCTACTCGGGAGGCTGAAACAGGAGAATCACTTGAACCCAGGAGGGGGAGGTTGCAGGGAGCTGAGAGCCCACCATTACACTCCAGCCTGGATGACAAGAGTGAAATTCCATCTCAAATAAAAAAATAAAAAAATAAAAGTACAGGTAAAAGGAACACTCCCCTCCATGAAACCTTCCCCCAGGCAGAGGCCAATCACACCCTCCCCCTAACTCCCACTGCGCCTAATCACAGTACTGCTCACACTTGCCTCACAGAGCTTGACTGTGAGCTCAAGGCTTTTTCCTTGCTCTCTCTTCTCCCCAAGTGTATTATTATGTCTTAGCACAGCTTTTCTGGATGGTCACTCTGTAATCTATTAACATTTAAAACATTCCTATCCTTTATTTATTTATTTATTTATTTATTGAGACGGGGTCTCGCTCTGTTGCACCCAGGCTTGAGCGCAGTGGCACAATCTCGGCTCACTGCAATCTCCGCCTCTTGGGTTCAAGTGATTCTCCTGCCTCAGCCTCCCAAGTAGCTGGGATTACAGGCGCCTGCCACCACACCCGGCTAATTTTTTGTATTTTTAGCAGAGACGGGGTTTCACCATTGTTGGTCAGGCTGGTCTCGAACTCCTGATCTCAGGTAATCCGCCCGCCTCGGTCTCCCAAAGTGCTGGGATTACAGGCATGACATTCCTACCCTTTAACTAAGCAGTTCAGCTTATGGAAACTGAGCTTATACATAAGTATGCAAAAGTATAGGTACAATGATATTCATTGCAGTGCTGTTTCTAGTAAAGAAAAAAATAAAACCATCCAACTGTCCATCAGCACATGATTGGTTAATTATGGAACAGTGATAAAATAAGGTCGATTTTTATGGGAAAACATTGAAAAGCTATGATAGGATAATAGAAAACAAGAAAACACTTATGGTAACTAAACTTTTGCTTAAATTTGGAGGAACATATACCAAGCTGTTCACAATGGTTTTTTCTGGTGAGTGAAATTATAACAGATTTTCATCCACAATTTGTATGTTTGCAATGTCTGTCATTTTCACAATATATGCACACTTTTGGAAACAGGAAACAAAACCTGTAGCATTAAATCAATCAGCACACAACCTATACATTTCCTAGCACATGGTGTGGGTTTAATGATGTTTCAATTGAATTTAGTAAGCACATTTTTACGTTTAGTTAAGTTGGTTAATTTCAACTCAGAATGGCCAGTATACATGGCCTTTTACCTCCCATTCTGGACACATTTTATTCAGTCAGTCTTTCAACAATAATCATTGCACATGTTCTATGTGCCAGATACTGTGCTAATCCCTGGATACTCTACTGCAAATGAGGCAGTTACAATTCTTGCTCTCTATAGAGTTGACAGTCCATGGGGATGATAAAGGCAAGAAACAGGTAAGTACAATCTAATGTGGCAAATGCCACGAAAGGGGAGCTGGATTTCACAACTGGAGCAATCCGAAGTAGTCTTTTTACAAGTTTAGAGTTTAGGGCTAAGACCTAAAACATGCCAGATGTTGTGAAGAGGCAGGCAAAGTAGAGGAAAAGCATGGGGATAGAGAGGAACAGAGCATACGCAAAGGCTAAAAAGCAAGAGAAAGTGGTTTTGGAAAATTATGGCTGGGGATGGTGGTTCACACCTCTATTCCCAGCACTTTGGGAGGCCGAGGCAGGTGGATCATTTGAAATCAGGAGTTCAAGACCAGCTTGGCCAACATGGTGAGCCCCTGTAAACACAAAAATTAGCCACATATGGTGCCCATAATCCCAGGTTCTCAGGAGGCTGAGGCAGGAGAATCACTTGAACCCAGGAGGCAGAGGTTGCAGTGTGCCGAGATCACACCACTGCACTCCAGCCTGGGTGACAGAGTAAGACTCCACTCTTTCTCACCAGAGATGAGAGGGAAAATGAGGACACATGGGGATGCAGAGGGCAGAAACGGGCCCCATTCTGTGCTGAAACTGGCTCATGGAAGAAAGCAGCAAGTATATTCCTTAGAAAGAAATCAATTTCTATAAACTACCTTTCCATATGTTTCACTTTGTTTCCATTTCCCTTAAAGAAAAATGTTCCCTTTGAAAACTTCTAGAATTGGCCAGATGCAGTGGCTCATGCCTGTAATCCTAGCACTTTGGGAGTCCAAGGCGGGTGGATCACTTGAGGTCAGGAGTTCGAAACCAGCCTGGCCAACATGGTGAAACCCCATCTCTACTAAAAATATTTTTAAAATTGGTGGTGGGCGCCTGTAATCCCAGCTACTTGGGAGGCTGAGGTAGGAGAATCGCTTGAACAGGGGAGGCAGGGGTTGCAGTGAGCCAAGATGGCACCATTGCACTCCAGCCTGGGCAACAAGAGCAAAACTCTGTCTGAAAAAAAAAAAAGAAAAGAAAAGAAAAAGAAAAATTCTAGAATTAACTCAAATGAACTACATGAAACAGTGGTTTGTCCTAACACAGTCAAGGCCAGCCAAACGGACGAGGGCCAAGCAGAGAAGCCTCACATGAGGGAGGATCGAGACAGGAAAGCTTCTGTGACGAGAAGGGGGGTCAAGCTTTGGTCTGTCCTTACTGAGCCTCTCTAAGTCCCTGACCTATTGGCAGGCGCCCCAGAGCACAGTTAGGAAAAACTCTGCCTCTTTGCTAAACCTTGAACTCAATTGCTTAACTCAAAATCAAACAAGTAGGATCCCCAACGGACTCTACTATTACCCAGTAAAGCAACCTGTTCCCACTTAGCACCCCCATTCTATTTATTGGGAGGTCTAAAAAGCACCAGAAGTATGAGAAAGGATATTAGGTGCAGAGGCTGGCATGGTGAGCAAGACCTGACTGCCAGATAAGATCCTGAATGTGAAAATAGCAACCAAAAAAAGTACAGCCCGATATTTAAGAAAGATCATAATGTCAGCTGGCACTCCCTAGGGCAAAGATAGATTTAAAAACCAGTTCATTCCAGGTGCGGTGGCTCATGCCTGCAATCCCAGCACTTTGCGAGGCAGAGGCGGGCAGATCACTTGAGGTCAGGAGTTCAAGACCATCCTAGCCAACATGGTGAAACCCTGTTCTCTACTAAAAAACACACAAAAAAATTTTTTTTGCAATGGCTCATGCCTGTAGTTCCGGCTACTCAGGAAGATGAAGCAGGAGAATTGCTTGAGTCTAAGAGGTAGAGGTTGCAGTGAGCCAAGATCATGCCACTGCATTCCAGCCTGGGCAACAGAGCAAGACTCAGTCTCAAAAAAAAAAAAAAAAAAAAAACAGTTCAGGAAAAGACAAGATCCTGAATTCATATAAACTCTTTTTTTCTTTTTCAAATGTGTTTGTATTTACCCTGGATAAATAGACACATACAATAGACGCTTCTAGTCAGAAGACAACATGTTAAGTTGTACTAGCATTCAAAACAGTATATGCAAAGAGTGAACCCTCATGTAAATTGTGTACTTTAGTTAATAATAACACATCAACAATCGCTCATCAGTTGTAACAAAATATGACATACTAATGCAAAACTTTAATAATAGGGGAAATGGCCAGGCCTGGTGGCTCATGCCTGTAATCCCAGCACTTTGGGAGGTTGAGGTGGGCAAACTGCTTGAGCCCAGGAGTTTGAGACCAGCCTAGGCAACAGAGCAAAACCTCATCTCTACAAAAAATACAAAAATTAGCCAGGTGTGGAGGAACATGCCTGTAATCCTAGTTACTAAGGAGGCTGAGGTAGGAGGATTGCTTGAGCCCAGGTCGAAGCTGCAGTGAGCCGCAAGCTGTGAACATGCCACTGTACACTAGCCTGGGTGACAGAGTGAGACTCTGTCTTAAAAAAAAAAAAGGAAACTTGGGAAGAGGAATGAGGGAGGAATGGAAATTCTGTACTTTCTACTTGTTTTTCTGTAAACTTAAAACAGCTCTAAAAAATAAAAGTCTATTAATTTTTTTTTTCTTTGAGAGGGAGTTTTGCTCTTGTTGCCCAGGCTGGAGTGCAATGGCTCGATCTCAGCTCACGGTAACCTCCACCTCCCAGGTTCAACTGATTCTCCTGCCTCAGCCTCCTGAGTAGCTGGGATTACAGGCGCACACCACCACGCCTGGCTAATTTTGTATTTTTTAGTGTAGACAGGGTTTCTCCATGTTGGTCAGGCTGGTCTCGAACTCCCAACCTCAGGTGATCCACCCACCTTGGCCTTCCAAAGTGTTGGGATTACAAGCGTGAGCTACCGTGCCTGGTCTATTTTTTTTTTTTAAGTATAAATGTATAGGAAGGCCGGGTGCAGTGGCTCACGCCTGTAATCCAAACACTCTGGAAGGCCAAGGCAGGTGGATCACGAGGTCAGGAGTTCGAGACCAACCTGGCCAGCATGGTGAAACCGTCTCTACTAAAAATACAAAAATTAGCCAGGCCTGCCACCCACTCTGGAAAGTGAGGAGCGCCTCTGCCCAGCCGCCGCCCCATCTGGGATGTGAGGAGTGCCACTGCCGGGCCATCCCAGGGTCTGGAAAGTAAGGAGCGCCTCTGCCCAGCTGCCCAACTGTCTGGGAAGTGAGGTGCCCCTCTGCCCGGCTGCCCACCATCTGGCAAGTGAGGAGCACCTCTGCCCGGCCGCCGCCCCATCTGGGAAGTGAGGAGCGCCTCTGCCAGGCTTCCCACCGTCTGGCCAAGTGAGGAGCACCTCTGCCCCGCCGCCCCACCATCTGGGAAGTGTGGAGCGCCTCTGCCCGGCTTCCCACCGTCTGGCCAAGTGAGGAGCACCTCTGCCCCGCCGCCCCACCATCTGGGAAGTGTGGAGCGCCTCTGCCCCACTGCCCACCCTCTGGCAAGTGAGGAGCGCCTCGGCTCGGCCGCCCCATCTGGGAAGTAAGGAGCACTTCTGTCTGGCTTCTGCCCTGTCTGGAAAGTGAGGAGTGCCTCTGTCCAGCGGCTGTGCAACCTTCCAAGTGTGAAGTGACAGCCTTGTGTGTGATCTTTTCTGTCTTCCCCAAGTTTGCATTTTCGACATTAAAGCTTACTTTTTAATTAAAAGTTTTAAGTTGGAGAACATATTTAAGAAAAAAATTAGCCAGGCCTGGTGGTGCACATCTGTAGTCTCAGCTACTTGGGAGACTGAGGCAGGAAATTACTTGAACCTGGAAGGCAGAGGTTGCAGTGAGCGGAGATCACACCACTGCACTCCAGCCTGAGTGACAGAGCAAGACTCCATCTCAAAAGAAAAAAGTATATACGTATAGGAAAACAACAATTTTAAAAAAAATTACGCAGCTGGGCATGGTGGTTCACATCTGTAATCCCAGCACTTTGGGAGGCCAAAGAGGGCAGATCATTTGAACTTAGGAGTTCAAGACCGCCCTAGGCAATATGGTGAAACCCCATCTCTACAAAAAATGCAAAAAAATTAGCCAGGCATGGTGGTGTGTGCATGTAATCACAGCTACTTGGGAGGCTGAG
Organism: Macaca fascicularis; assembly: GCF_037993035.2. NCBI lineage: Eukaryota > Metazoa > Chordata > Mammalia > Primates > Cercopithecidae > Macaca > Macaca fascicularis. The sequence goes on from NC_088380.1 coordinate 133,163,673, forward strand.
ATGGGAGGATCCCCTGAGCCCAGAAGGCAGAGGTCACAGTGAGCTGAGATTGACTCACTGCACTCCAGCCTAGGTGACAGAGCCAGATCCTGTCTTCAAAAAAAAAAAAAAAAAAAAAAGCAGTAACTCTAGGATGGTATGCAATAAAATCATCACAGGTCACAGGTCACAAAATTTTATACACGCCATGTATATATGAACGTATAATAATCACAGCTATGAAATAAATACATAAAAGACTGAAAGGAAATGCACCAAAACCTAAACCTAATAATCATTTTGCATTGCAGAGGTTGGGGTAAGGGGACTAAATTTGTTTATCTTATTTACAGCATCAATCTTTTCTTAAAAAAAAAAAGAAAAGAAAAAGAATATTTATTACTTTTATGATCAGAAATAAATAACAGTAAGTTTTTAAAACAATGAAGGATATTGTTTTGGACACTATTCTCTATCCAGGTAGGGTGAACTTTACCTAGCACACTGTTTACTTGTGGAAGTGGTATTTTTCTGCCCAAAGACACTTTTGATTGTGTATAATGGAACCGGAGGCCATACTTCTATCCATAATTAAAGTAGAGGAAAGATGTGCTTCATGCTTTACACAAAGACGTCTCTTGGCTGATTTAAAAAAAAAGAAAGAAAAAAAAAAAGCTTCATCCAAACCAGGGCTCTCCTGGACAGGTTGCCACTCTGCAACCCACCCCAACCCCACCCAACCCCCCTTGCAATCATTGACTCAGAGAAAACACTGCAGCTCAGCAGTCCCTCACCCAGCAGCACAGGGTTTAACTCAAATGTCTGGAGGCTTTTCCTGTGCCAGGCTCTCCAGTAAACACTTTAAATGATTAACTCATTTAACCCTCCCAGAAGGCAGGCACCCTCAGTCTTTTCTTTTTACAAGACCAAGCACACTGAGGATGGGGGTAGTGGGAAGGTTGGGAAATCAGGCTATCCCGGGTTCGGTTTGCCTTTACTCTCCCCTTCTCAGGAGCCTAGCCACCACCTAGTGACGAGTCAGTGTGGCCAGCCCAGCCCCAGTCACAGTTCCTAAATTTGCTCTCCACCAATGGTGGAGACTCAGAGACCAAGGAGGCTGACTCTGCCTCACAGCCTCATTAGACAGTCAAGGAATATGAGCTTCTGGCCCTGAGAAAGGGATGCTGCCACTGCTCTTTTTTTTCCTTTTTTTTTGAGACGGAGTCTCACTCTGTCGCCCAGGCTGGATGGAGTGTAGTGGTGCTATCTTGGTTCACTGCAGCCTCCGCCTCCCAAGCTCAAGCAATTCTACTGCCTCAGCCTCCTGAGTAGACTGGATTACACATGCCACCATGTTCGGCTAATTTTTGTATTTTTACTACAGACAGGGTTTCACCACGTTGGCCAGGCTGGTCTCAAACTCCTGACCTCAGATGATCCACCTGCCTCAGCCTCCTAAAAGTGCTGGGATTACAGGTGTGAGCCACCAGGTCCAGTCTGCTGCTGTTCTTTAAACCAGGAATGCTGACCTATTGCTGAGATACTCCCAGACAAATCTGGCAGGGGGTAAGAGGAGGAGCAAATGAATATATCTAGCATAGGTCTTCTATTCATTTTCTATTTAATTATAAATTCAAGTAATTTCAGTGAAGAATAGTGTTCACAGCTCAAGTTTATACTATACCAGCACAAAGTTTTAATTCATTTAAATTTATCCATTCAATGAATGGCAAGTACAGAAAAGGCACTACCCTAGAAATATGGCAGAGGTGTTACCAAGACAGCAGGAGCCCTAGTACAGTATCACAGCCCCCAAGGAGCTCACATTTTAACAAGGCAGCACTGACCTGCTTATCAGATGTTTATGTATCTCATTGCTTACAATAGGCAAAGTGACCTCTTATGAATTCTAGAAACAAAGGTCATACTTACATCTGCCCAGATTTTCCATGCTTCTTTTGCTTTCTTTACAGTTTCTTCATAGTCTGCCACACTGGCCTAAATTAAGAAGTAGGGGGACAGAGAGGGGGAAATAAAGAAAAGTGATGACAATCTTCTAGAACACACAAATATTTTCAGAAGAGAATTGGAAAATCTCTAGGGTTCTCTAACATTTATGGCTGAGAATGATTCCCACAGTCTACACTCCCCAAAACTAGCTAGAACCCGGTAAAATAGGTTGGAATCCAGCTATGCCTTAAAACCTTGCTTTTCAAAGCAAATCTGTCAGCTTCATCTGAGAACAACATGTGAGGCATATTAGAAATGCAGAACCTTGAGCTCCAACCCAAACTTCAGAAATCAAAAGCTTCATTCTAACAAAATCCTCAGGTACTTCAGAAGCACTGTCTTAAATGGCCCTCTGCCTAGTCTTTCTATGCTTCGCCTTTTCTATGGTTCTTTCCTTTTCACGCCCCCACCCAAGGGAGGACAGTCTCCCCCAGACAGTCCTAAATGTCAAATGAAAAATAAACACATTATTCTCTGCATTTGTGATTTTGTATTATTCTTCATCTGCCTAACTGGCTTCTGCCTCTAAAGAAAGCCTGCACAAACTCCTTGTGTGTAATTTGAATTAAACACACACACACACTTACCTGTCGGACTCTTGCTATTGGCTCATTGTTAGCAGGGCAATAGGTCGTAATAACCTTAAAACAAAAGGATGATGATCATGTATAGAAAACGTAATCCCTTCTGAAGTAAGGGAATAGACCAAACTTCAGGGGAAAGAAAAAGAAGAGAGGAAAAAATGATATAATATCCAAACTCAAAAACCTTAGGTTAACTTCTGTTACATATAAACCACTCTACAGAGGTTGTCTTTCATTTCTGACTTAAACATTAGAAACTACCTTTACTGCAAAACTCTCCCCGACATCTCAATATTAGGTGTATAAACAAAAGCTTTAATGTAACCAGTTATTTTGCCTCTTTTTCCATTAATAACAGCCCAAACTGACTAGTTTTAGTTATTCCTTCTCTCCCTTACTAGTGACAAGTCATCTCTGCTCAGAGATGAAATGGCCAAGGTGGGAAAACCATGGGAAAGGCCTGTGTCCACACCAGTTGGAGAGGTCTCAGGTCAACAATGAAAGGGAAAATCAAGGCACAGCTAAAAAGGCCTAATGATTAGATATCACATGGAAATCAAGATTAAACACTGAGGTTTGAGGAGCAATTAAAATTATCTGTATCTCCTACAGCCACTAATAACCAAAAGGAAGAAGTGTTCCCTTTACCAAGGCAGGTTCATTATATAATATACAACGTCCAACAAAGTTTAACTGTTATATAACGTCTTCTTATAAAAAATTTTCTTTTTAAAAAAATCTGGGCGATAATAACCTTACCTTTCCTTTGTATTCTATAAAACGTTGTATTGAGCAGTAACGGGCATCAGGCGCGGTGTTAAGCCCTGGGCAACGGAGAAATGCTGAAAACCCAGTCCTCAAAGGAGTTCACAACCCAAAGTAAAACATGGCAGGATTTCAGCAAGTCCGAGCTTGCAAACTCCCAAGGAATTCAGGAAGAGAGATAACTTTAAACTACACTGAAGAACGTTACTTGCGGTGCATGTCACAGGTGAAGAGCCAAAGTTAAGCTCTAAATTAAGATCAGTTGCACCCCTCAATGTGCCACATTTCTCACTACAGATCCAAGACCACAAGGTTTTAAATATGAGCGGGAAGTTTAGGCCCCTACAGCTCCAAAATGACTTCGGTTCTGCATAGGGCACAAGGACCTAAAATCTAAGTTTTCATTTTAAAGGCACCCTACACGAGAAAACTTGTACTGTGGAGCTTCAAAATCTCCCACTCTGTACTACCTCCTCCAGCGCCAGCGGGGACTCGGTAGGTCAGTGCCCGCCCGGCCTCCTCGAGCGAACCCCGGCGGCTGCAGAGATTTCTTAAGCGCCCGCATACCTCTCCCCGGCCTCCCCAGCTTCCATTATACACGCCCTCGTTTTCCTCGCGGAGCCCCAGCTCTTTCAGCCACGCATACTGGGGTTGATTGATGAGGAGAGTGGACATGAAGGCGGCAGGCCTGCTCCAAGGTCCGGGGAGCTTGCTGGTCTTTGCAGCGTGCACACACAGCGCGCGGGGTAGGCGCCACATACTGAGCTCAGAATTCGGAAGGAGCCTAAGGCCGGTCGAGTTGCTGAAATAGAGCCCCGCCCCCCGCCCGAGAGAACCCATTGGGCAGACCCGATCCCTCCCACAGGGTACGACCCCGCCACCGCCCCTTCGGCCCCTAGTCTTCCGGAGATGCCTGCGGCTGAATCCTGCCTGGAACAATGGGAGTGCCATAGGGAGGAGTGGGCTGCTGCCATCTGGTGAAAGACTCCGGGAGCCACGGCTCCAGCTAGGAATTCTTTTCAGCAAAATATTGGCTCTGAAGTATAGCAGGCTATAGCAGGGGTTCTGAAACTGTAAAATGCCTGAAGTTACCTGGTGGTCGTGGTAAATGCTCATTCTGATTCAGTAAGTCTGGGCTAGGGTCGGAGAGCCGACATTCCTAACCAGCTCCTTAGCGATGGCGATGCCTCTGGTCCCTGGAGTAGCCAAGGGAGGGTTTGTATTGAGGGGCGGGGGAAGGGTTGTTTGTTTTCACTGTTTTGGTAAATTACAAATGAAAGATTTGTAATTAATGATAAATATTAGATTGTTGCATTTCCTCTATAAATACCCTGCCTAGGTATATTCTTACTTTATTATTTATTTATTTATTTATTTATTTATTTATTTTGTTTTTTTGGAGACGGAGTTTCGATCTTGTTGCCCGAACTAGAGTGCAATGGCGCGATCTCGGCTCACTGCAACCTCCGCCTCCCGGGTTCAAGCGGATTCTCCTGCCTCAGCCTCCCAGTAGCTGCGATTACAGGTGTGTGCCACCACACCCAGCTAATTTTTTTGTATTTTTAGTAGAAACGGGGTTTCACCATGTTAGCCAGACTGGTCTGGAACTCCTGACCTCTGATCTGCCCACCTCAGTCTCTCAAAGTCCTGGGATTACAGGTGTGAGCCACTGCATCCGTCCTATTCTTGCTTTTTTTTTTTTTTTTTTTTTTTTTTTTAGAGGGAGTCTTGCACTGTCCCTGGGGCTGGAGTCCAATGGCTCAATCTCAGCTCACTGCCACCTCCACCTTCTGGGTTCAGGCGATTCTCCTGCCTCAGCCTCCTGCGTAGCTGGGATTTCAGGCGCCCACTACCACACTTGGCCAATTTTTTGTATTTTGAATATTGAGGGGGTTTCACTATGTTGGCTAGACTGGTCTCGAACTCCTGACCTCGTGATCCACCCACCTCAGCCTCCCAAAGTGCTGGGATTACAGGTATGAGCCACAGCACCCGGCTCTTACTTTTAAAGAATAAAGACAGTTTTGATCAATTTCCTTCATTCTCCATTTCTTCTGTCTTCCTACACTATCCTTTCACTCGTGCATGCCCCATCTCATTTCACAATAACTGGGCCAACCCTATAAGAAGGAAATACTAATATCTCAATTGGCATTATTTGAACATGAGTTTAAAATATGCTTGCCCATGCTAGAGTGCCGTGGCAAGATCATGGCTTACTGAAGCCTCAACCTCCAGGGCTCTAGTGATCCTCCTACCTCAACCTCCTGAGTCGCTGGGACTACAGGCATGCTACCACACCCAGCTAATTTTTGTGGGTTTTTTGTAAAGACGAGGTTCCCCCATGTTGCCCAGGCTGGTCTGCACCTCTTGGCTCAAGGGATCTGCCCACCTCGGCCTCCCAAACTGCTGGGATTACAGGCTTGAACCACTGGCCTCCCAAACTGCTGGGATTACAGGCTTGAGCCACCGCTCCTGGCCCCTTTCATCTCTGCATTCAAGCATGAGCTTTATCTCTTCCACCCTTATAATAAAAATGATTTGAACAAACACTCTGCATGTATCAAGCAGCTACCAGAAACTGCAGTTAGTACTAGGCATACATGCAAGATGCTTCCTTTTGTAAATGCTACGGTTTTTTCCTATTAGGGCAAGGACCATCTCTGACTCATCCTTGCATTGCTCCACAGTTCCTAGCATTGTTCCAAGTTTATGCTCACTTATATGAGTGTATGAACAAATGAACCAATGAATAACACCTTCGAAGGAGTAACAATGCCCTATCTGACATCGGTAATCTCTATCAACAACCCTGCTGCTGTCTTCCATCTACACGGAGGACCACAGTGCTAATTTTTCTAATTTTAATTCTCAGACTTCTTTTGTGTGTGTTTTTTTTGTTTTGTTTTGTTTTTTGAGGCAGAGTCTCACTCTGTCGCCAGGTTGGAGTACAGTGGCGCAATCTCAGCTCACCACAACCTCCACCTCCCAGGTTCAAGTGATTCGCCTGCCTCAGCCTCCTGAGTAGCTGGGACTACAGGTACGCACCATCACACCCAGCTAATTTTTGTATTTTTAGTAGAGACAGGGTTTCACCACGTTGGCCAGGATGGTCTCGATTTCCTGACCTTGTGATCCACCCACCTCAGCCTCCCAAAGTGCTGGGATTACAGGCATTAGCCACCGCACCCAGCTAATTCTCAGACATTTTAACTGACTCTCATCACTTTCTATCAGCCAACAAAGATTCTTTGTCTGCATATTCCAAAACCACATTATTTATTCTTTTCTCTTCCATTCACTTCCACGAAATTAAAACACATAGACAGATGCACTGAGGATTAGGAGCAATACATAGTGTCCTCAAGGAGTGTTGGCTTCCCTCTCTTCAAGTCAAGAAGAGAAGTGTGGCCATCCTTCTAAACCAATTCTGGCTGGCTGGGCACAGTGGCTCATACCTGTGATCCCAGAACTTTGGGAGGCCAAGGTGGAAGGATCACTTAGTGATCAGGAGTTCGAGACCAGCCTGGCCAACACGGTGAAACCCCATCTCTACTAAAAATACAAAAATTAGCCAGATATGGTGGTGCACATCTGAAGGTCCAGCTACTTGGGAGGCTGAGCCTGGAGAATCGCTTAAACCCAGGATGTGGAGGTTGCAGAGCACCAAGATCGTGCCATTCCATTCCAGCCTGGGGGACAGAGCAAGACCCTGTCTCAAAAAATAACTAAATAAGCCGATTCTGGGAAAATAGGCACCAGCAACTGCTCACACTGAAAATAGGGATTGCATCCTTTTTCTACCTTGTTTTTTCAAAACTCCTGTTAGCCCTGCTTAACAGGAGTTCAGGAAAAATCAGAAATGATGAATTGTAATGAGGTTGAGCAGGAAGAGACAGAATTAAATGAATCATATATGAAAGCACTTTGAAAACTGCAAAGCCCTATAGAAATGAAAATGTAGTGGCTAAACTCAGGACAGCTTAAAACAGTTCTGTATTAAAAGTGGCAGAGGAACCAGGTACTGTGGCTCACGCCTGTAGTCCCAGCACTTTGGGAGACCAAGGAGGGCAAATCAAGATTCAGGGCGATCAGGAGTTCGAGACCAGCCTGACCAACATGGTCAAGTGCCATCTCTACTAAAAATACAAAAATTAGCCGAACCTGGTGGTGTATGCCTGTATTCCCAGCTATTTGGGAGACTGAGGGATGAGAATGACTTGAACCCGGGAGGCAGAGGCTGCAGTGAGCCGAGATTTTGCCACTGCACTCCAGCCTGGGAGACAGAGCAAACTTGTCTCAAAAAGAAGAAAGAAAGAATTTAATAGACAGGAGGCCACCCACGCCGTGTGGGAGACAGAGTTATTACTCAAATCAATCTCTTGGAGAATTCAGGGACTAGTGTTTTCCAAAGATAGTTTGGGGAAGTGATGGAATGGCTAAGCAATGGGTTCTTGCTGCTTACTGGCTGGGGATACAGTCATTGGGGTGTGGGAAATTGTCCTCAAGCAGGTCAATAGCTTCTGTGTGGGACCACAGAAGCGGTTAGAGCTTCAGGTGGAACCATTGGTAGTCATACATGCAAAATACCTGAAAAGATATCTCAAAATGCCAATCTTAGGGTCTACAATAGTGATGTTATCTGGAAGAGTAATTGGAAAAGTTGCGTACCTTGTGACCTCTGGGATAATGACTGGCAACGGTTTATGTCTACACCTTAGCAGAATTCAGCCTCCTTTATCCTTCTACCCTGGTGATTTCTTATTAGCTTTACAAAGGCGGTTGGCTTTTGGGGAAGGGTTATTATCATTTAAACTATAAACTAAATATCTCCCAAAGTTACACTGACTGGCCCAAGCCCAGGAATAATTAAGGGCAGCTTGAAGGCTAAAAGCAAAATAGGGGTTAGCTAGATCAGATCTCCCCCGCTGCCGTAATTTTCTCACTGTTACAATTTTTGCAAAGGCGATTCCAAGATAATCTTTAAAGAATGGGGTGGGTTGAGGGAAGGGCCTTCCAGGCCGAGTGAACAGCAAATGCAGAGGGCTTGCCTGAGGAACAACAGGTTCAGCGCGCCCGCGGCTGGGCAGGGGGACACACCAGGACCAGTGACCTGGTGCCCAGTCCACATAACCTTGTTTGCCATTGTAAAAAGTAAAATAGAGGTTCCTCTTCAAAGACTTTCCTCCCCATCTAATTAGGAATAAATAGTAACCTCTCTTAAAAGCAAAATTTATTCAAAGACCTGTGCTAACATTCTTAAATATCTGCTAGCTATAATAAAATAAATGTACTTTATGTTCTTATCTCCCACAATTTAGCCTAAATATTTGCCCTGGCATGCTTATACTAGTCCAAGCAAGCATTAGGTCATAGCCTGTTCCTCTTCCTTATTTAAAAGTGTTTTTGTCTTTCTCCACATTCCACAAGGTACTTCTTCCTTCCTTTGTTCTCCTCTACCTTTGCCTCTTTTAAAAAGTTCCAAGTTGCTAGCCAATCCCGAGGAATACAAAATGTGAGGTCCTGTTCCAGCCAATAAAAACCAGCCACAGCAGTAAGGTAAACGCCTCAGCTTACAAATGACCCTGTCTCCTTTGTTCAGTGTACTCTCCTGGCAAAACTGCTGGTGGGCGTACCCTTTCTGCAGAAAGTAAAAATGGCCTTACTCAATAAATTAAATTTATGTTCAAGTGCTATTTCTTTATGACACCGAAAAACAAACATTTCAAACACCATGCTGAGAACTCAGTCCTTGTTTTGAGGAGGGGTGCACTTGGAAGATTCCAGCTAAGGTACAATCGTCCCTCGGTATCTGCCGGTCATTGTTTTCAGGACCCCCACAGATACCAACATAGGCCATGCTCGAGCCCCCTTATATTATGTGGTGGTGCACAGTGCGTCCTTCCCATCCGCAGGTTTGGCATCTGTGGATAGGGAGTGGATACAGAGGGCGGACTATACCGCTTGAAAGGCTTCCCTGGAAGCAATATGTAGAGTGGGTAGCGGAGGAGCAAGAATGGAAGCAAGGAGGCTTGTCCAGAGCATACAGGCGAAGGATGTACGGCCAAGGGGGGAATCCCAGACGACCGCGATTCGTGACATATTTTTGTTTGCACGAAAATAAAGTTCGAAAGAAAAGTGTTGGGGGAACAAGGGATTCATTTTCCCGCGGTAGTTGAAACGCAATGGCTACGCCTCAAGCCGCTGCAACATGCTGGCCTCCGTGCGGGGGCGCCCAAACAGGCGCGCCGCCGGGCCTTCCGGCCGCACCGCCGGAAGTGCTCTCCTGACCCTCCGCCGCGCAGCTCATCGCAGGGCAGGAAGATGGCGTTGGAGGTTGGCGACATGGAAGATGGGCAGCTTTCCGACTCGGATTCCGACATGACGGTCGCACCCAGCGACAGGACGCTGCAATTGCCGGTGAGTGTGAAAGGAGGGTGCGTTATCGTGGCTGGGCGCGCCGAGCCTGGGCCGCGGAAAGCGCGCAGGCAGCGGTGAGGGTGAGGGGTGAGAGCTAGGAGCCCGGTCCGGACCGGGCTGCTCGGTCAGTGGCGGCAGAAAGGGCGAGCAGGCGTCCCCCGGGCGGGCTCACGGAGCCCGGGCTGCAGGGGCCGGCAGCGAGGGGCGGAGGCGGCGGCAGCGGCTGGGCGTGCGAGCCCCAACCTGGCGGCTCCCTGCGAGGCCGGGCGCGCGAGCCCTGGCGCCTCCTGGAGGCTGGCTTGGCGGCTGTCTCTTGGCGGTCTCACCTCCACCTACCGCTCTTTGTTTTTTTCTAAACTTAGGGCTTCCCCACTCCAGCGCCGCTAGGTGACCATTAAGGGGCAGATTTTGCCAGATGTGTAGCATCTGGGGACATTGGCCTGAAACAGCCTGTGGTGCTCCTTTTCTCCCTGAGACAGAGACTGAGGCCCAGGAATGAAGTTTATCAGAGTTCACTTAAAGAGCTGGTTTTCCTTGTTTCCACCGAACCTAGCTTTGTCATGCGGTACCATGGCACTAGGTTTTTGTGGTAGCTTCTCTGGTTTTGTTTGTTGTTTTAAGACAGAGTCTCACTCTGTCACCCAGGCTGGAGTGTAGTGGCGCAGTCTTGGCTCACTGCAACCTCCGCCTCCCGGGTGCAAGCGATTCTCCTGCCTCAGCCTCCCGAGTAGCTGGGATTACAGGGGCCTGCGGCCACGCCCGGCTAATTTTTATATTTTTGGTAGACACGGAGTTTCACCATGTTGGCCAGGCTGGTCTCGAACTCCCGCCTGAAGTGATCCACCCGCCTTGGGCTCCTGAAGTGCTGGAATTACAGGCGTGAGCCACCGCGCCCAGCCTAGCTTTTTGTATTTTTATTAGAGACGGGGATTCTCCATGTTGGCCAGGCTGGTCTTGAACTCCTGACCTCAAGTGATCCACCTGCCTCGGCCTCCCGAAGTGCTGTGATTAGAGGCGCGAGCCACCGCGCCGGGCCCAGCTTCCCTGCTTTCTAAACGGTAATTTGTCTTGACTGCCTTAGTAGGTAGCAACCTCTTTGAGGGGGCTTTGGTGCCAGATTGCCTGTGTTCAGATCCTGGGGCCACCGATGTGTGACCTACAGCAGGTTTATTTAGCCTAACTGCTTTTTGTCTCCATCTATGGAATTGGCATGATGTTCCACTGATAGGGTTATTGCAAGGATTCTATGGAGCATACAGTGCGCGGTAATGCCTGAAAAGTGTTATCTCTGATCATTATTTGAAGATAGTGGGAGATAGATCCTCCCTACTTGCGTTTCCAGCGTAGTAGGAGTTTTAACAAATACAAATACTTGCTTTTGCATATAAATGTTTAGGAAATTAGTACCAAGATATTTTGTTTTTCAATCTCAGGTTGTTTTTACATAAATTGACCCATGACTTGGTAAATAAACTTAATGCTGTGGACTGTGGGGTTTTAAAAATATGCCCAGGCCGGGTGCGGTGGCTCACGCCCGTAATCCCAGCACTTTGGGAGGCCGAGGCAGGTGGATCACGAGGTCAGGAGATTGAGACCATCCTGGCTAACACAGTGAAACCCCGTCTCTACTAAAAATACAAAAAAATTAGCCGGGCGTGGTGGCAGGCGCCTGTAGTCCCAGCTACTTGGGAGGCTGAGGCAGGAGAATGGCCTGAACCCGGGAGACAAAGCTTGCAGTGAGCCAAGATCGCACCACTGCACTCCAGCCTGGGTGACAGTGCGAGACTCCCTCTAAAAAAAAAAAAAAAAAAATCATGCCCAGCCTAGGCAATATGGCAGAACCCCATCTCTACAAAAAATGCAAAAAAAAAAAAATTAGCTGGTTATGGTGAGGGTCCCTCAGGAGGCTGAGGTAGGAGGATTGCTTGAACCTGGGAGGTTGAGGCTGCGGTGAGCCATGATTGCTCCACTGCACTCCAGCCTGGGCCACAGAACAAAACTTTGTCTCAAAAAAAAAAAAGTAACAATTATTATGTATGTCATTTTAAAACATTCTGACAATAACTGAAAAGTTTGAAATCTTTTAAAGGTGACAAGAACTTTGGTAATATAGTAAAAGGATATCTTAGAACAAAGTGCTGCATTAGTTGTAAAGATAAGAATTTGTGGCTTTTAAATTGGCGAATTCCATGTGGAACTTAGAAAAGTAAGGATTTGATTGGTCTCAGACTTGTCTTTGAAGATCAGTTCCTTTTGGAATGGCGCAGTTGAATCTCTAAATTTTTAAAAATTAGGTAGGTGGAGTTTATGTGTTTTGTGAAATGGATTGTGTTTCTTTTCACTTGCAGAAAGTGCTAGGTGGCGACAGTGCTACGAGGGCCTTCCAGAACACAGCAACGACATGTGCGCCAGTATCACATTATCGAGCTGTTGAAAGCGTGGATTCAAGTGAAGAGAGTTTTTCTGATTCAGATGATGATAGCTGTCTTTGGAAACGCAAACGACAGAAATGTTTTAACCCTCCTCCCAAACCAGAGCCTTTTCAGTTTGGCCAGAGCAGTCAGAAACCACCTGTTGCTGGAGGAAAGAAGATTAACAACATATGGGGTGCTGTGCTGCAGGAACAGAATCAAGATGCAGTGGCCACTGAACTTGGTATCTTGGGAATGGAGGGCACTATTGACAGAAGCAGGCAATCCGAGACCTACAATTATTTGCTTGCTAAGAAACTTAGGAGGGAATCTCAAGAGCATACAAAAGATCTAGACAAGGAACTAGATGAATATATGCACGGTGGCAAAAAAATGGGATCAAAGGAAGAGGAAAATGGGCAAGGTCATCTCAAAAGGAAACGACCTGTCAAAGACAGGCTGGGGAACAGACCAGAAATGAACTATAAAGGTCGATATGAGATCACAGAGGAAGATTCTCAAGAGAAAGTGGCTGATGAAATTTCATTCAGGTGAACATTTGAATTACAAATAAGTACTTGACCAGATGGCTTCTATTTACAGGAAATAAATGCCAAATACTTTAATGATATGTTCCCCTCTTTTTTTTTTTTTTTTTGAGATTTTTTTTTTCTTTTTCTTTTTCCTTTTTTCTTTTTTCTTTTTGTTTTTTTTGAGACAGCGTCTTGCTCTGTCACCCATGCTGGAGTGCAGTTAGTTGCTCACTGCAACCTCCGCCTCCTGGCTCAAGGGATTCTCCCACCTCAGCCTCCTGAATAGCTGGGACCACAGACACGCACCCCCACACCCAACTATTCTTTGTATTTTTAGTAGAGACAGGGTCTTACCATGCTGTCCAAGCTACTCTCAAACTCCAGAGCTCAAGGGATCCACCCGCCTTCGCCTCTCAAAGTGCTGGGATTACAGGCGTGAGCCAAGAGCTGGCCTAATTTATTTTTTTTTGGAGGGGAGAGGATCTCACTCTGTTGCCCAGGCTGGAGTGCAGTGCTACAATCACACCTCACTGGAGCCTAGAATTCTTGGGCTGAAGGGATTCTTCCACCTCAGCTTCCTAAGTAGCTGGGACTACAGACTCAGGCCATGATGCCTGGCTAATTTAAAAAAAAAAAAAAAAAAAAAGATGGCCAGGCACGGTGCCTCACGCTTGTAATCCCAGCACTTTGGGAGGCCAAGGTGGGTGGATCATGAGGTCAGGAGTTTGAGACCAGCCTGGCCAAAACAGTGAAACCCCGTCTCTACTAAAAATACAAAAATTAGCTGGGCATGGTGGTGGACACCTATAATCCCAGCTACTTGGGAGGCTGAGGCAGGAGAATTGCTTGAACCTGAGAGGCAGAGGTTGCAGTGAGTCGAGATTGTGTTACTGCACTCCAGGGTAGGCAACAGAGCTAGACTCCATCTCAAAAAAAAAAAAAAAAAATTAGGAGTTTCACTATGTTGCCCAGGCTGGTGTCAAACTCCTGGGTGCAAGCAGTCCTCCCACATTGGTCTCCCAAAGTGCTGGGATTATATGCATGAGCCACTGCGCTGTCCGCAGATTTTTTTGTTTTTGTTTTTTAAGAGACGATCTTGCTCTGGTCACTCAACTGGAGTGCAGTAGCACAATCATAGCTCACTGAAGCTGAACTCCTGGGCTCAAGCAATCCTGCTTCAGCTTTCCAGATTGCTGGGATTATAGGTATGAGCCACTGTGCCTGACTTTTTTTGAGGCTTTTTCTTTAAGGAACTGGGGTAATTTGGTTATATGAATACATTTGTATTGTATTTTTCAGTTTGTTTTTTTGGTTTGTTTTTTTAGACAGTCTTGTTCTGTCACCCAGGCTGGAGTGCAGTGGTGTTATCTTGGCTCACTGCAACCTCCCCTCCCGAGTTCAAGCAATTCTCGTGTCTCAGCCACCTGGGTAACCTGGATTATAGGCATTCACCACCACATTCAAATACTTTTTTTTGTTTTGTTTTGTTTTTGTTTTTTGTGTTTTTAGTAGAGATGGGGTTTCAGTATGTTGGCCGGGCTGGTCTTGAACTCCTGGCTTCAAGTGATTTGCCTGCCTTGGCCTCCCAGAGTGCTGGGATTACAGGCATGAGCTGCACACCAGCTGTATTTTCTTAAATTTGAACAAGCCTGATAGAATAATTTTGCAGACTTTTATGAACTGTTAAACAACTCGTTGCATTTAGTGCCATAGAGCTTTTTAAATAAAGCATATCTTTTTAAATCATGAGTTGTTTTTGTTTGTTTAGTGTTTTCAAGAAATTATCCCTTTTTTCTTAACTTTGAGGTATAATTTACAGATAATAATATTCACCCATTTCTAGTGTTAATTTTTTTAGGAAACATATCAAGTTGTATAACCATCACCTTTGAAACATTTCCGTCACCCAGTAAGATCCCTTATGTCCCCATGCCAATTTACAGTTAATCCCTGTTCTCATCCCAGATAACTGCTAATCTACTTTCTATCTGTATAAATTTGCCTTTTCTGGTATTTCATATAAATGGTGTCATGTAGTATGTAATCTCGTGCTTTGCTTCTGTCACCTGATGTTATGTTTTTGTTTTTTTGTTGTGTGTGTGTGTGTGTGTGGTTTGTTTATTTGAGACAGAGTGTCACACTGTTGCCCAGGCTGGAGTGCAGTGTCATGATCTCAGCTCACTGCAACCTCCGCCTCCCGGGTTCAAGCAATTCTTGTGCCTCAGCCTCGTGAGTAGCTGGGATTACAGGCATGTGCTACAACACCCAGCTAATTTTTATATTTCTTAGTAGAGACAGGGTTTTGACATGTTGGCCAGGCTGGTCTCAAACTGCAGACCTCAGGTCATCCGCCCACCTCAGCCTCCCAAAGTGGTGGGATTAGAGGCGTGAGCCACTGTGACTGGCCAGTGTTATGTTTTTGAGATTGATCCGTGGTGTAGCAGGAGTCAATACATTTTTATTGTGTGTGTATATATGCATATATTCATATTGATTATTCTACTTTTTGGCTATTATGAATAATGCTGTTATGAACCTTCACATCCAGATCTTTAAACATATATTTTCATATCTTTGTTTTGTTTTGTTTTAGATGGAGTCTCACTCTGTCGCCCAGGTTGGAGTGCAGTGGCACGATCTCAGCTCACTGCAACCTCCACCTCCTGGGTTCAACCAATTCTCCTGCCTCAGCCTCCCTAGTAGCTGGGATTAGAGGCGTGTGCACCACGCCCAGCTAATTTTTTTTTTTTTTTTTTTTTTTTTGTATTTTAGTAGAGACAGGGTTTCACCATGTTGACCAGGCTGGTCTCAAACTTGTAACCTCAGATGATCCACCCTCTTCAGCCTCCCAAAGTGTTGGGATTGCAGGCATGAGCCACCTCGCCTGGCCATATTTTCATTTCTTTTGGGTAAATGTCCAGAAGTAGAATTGCTTGGTGTATGGTAAATTTACAATTCATGTATTTTTACCAAGTTCAGATTTTGAATTAACATTTTCATTAGCTCTAAATCACTAATGAACAGTGTCACAAATTTGAAAACAGGTATGGTTCAAGAGTAATGCAACTGGTAGGAAAACAAGTATTTACTTTCCAGGCAAACCTATCTGAACACCAGTACTTGATTTTTAAAATACTGGGGAAGTTTGGAATTTGAGTGCTGGAAAGGAACTTAGAGATGTTGTAAACCAAAACCTTCATTTTACAGATTAATATTAGACCTGGAACTAAACCCTGATCCTCATGTTCCTAGTGTCTATCTCTCTTTCCACAAAAATACACTGCCTCCCGTTGAGAAGAAACAAAGGATGCCAAGTCTGAATTCTTTTTTTTTTTTTTTTTTTTTTGAGACGGAGTTTCGCTCTTGTTGCCCGGGCTGGAGCGCAGTGGTGCAATCTCAACTCACTGCAACCTCTGCCTCAGGGTTCAAGCAGTTCTCCTGCCTCAGCCTCCTGAGTAGCTGGGATTACAGGCATGCGCCACCGCACCCAGCTAATTTTGTATTTTTTGTAGAGACAGGGTTTCTCCACGTTAGGCTGTTCTCTCAAACTCCCGACCTCAGGTGATCTGCCCACCTCAGCCTCCCAAAGTGCTGGGATTACAGGCATGAGCCATGGCACCCAGCTGAATTCTTGATCTGTTGAGAGTGTGAGCTTTGACACTGGAAGAATTACTTAGGCTACCTATGTTTCTAAAATCTCAATGACAAAATGAAAATGTACATTCTTTTTTTTTTTTTTCCGAGATGGAGTTTTGCTCTTGTTCCCCAGGCTGGAGTGCAATGGCGCGATCTCAGCTCACCGCAACCTCTGCCTCCCAGGTTCAAGCAATTCTGCCTCAGCCTCCCGAGTAGCTGGGATTACAGGCATGCGCCACCAGGCCTGGCTACTTTTTTTGTATTTTTAGTGGAGACGGGGTTACTCCATGTTGGTCAGGCTGGTCTCGAACTCCTCACCTCAGATATCTGCCCAGCTCGGCCTCCCAAAGTGCTGGGACTACAGGCGTGAGCCACGGTGCCTGGCCGGTATCTTGTACATTCTTGAGAGAATCAACTGGCATAGTGCATGTAAGGTTCTTAGGATTATGCTTACTGTAATAATAATGAGCCATCAGTAAATATTAGCTATTTCTATTTTTTGTTCTGAGGCAGGGAGTCTATGAGGGAAAGGTCCTATTCCATTGTAAAGCTCCAGCCATCTCTGGAGTTAGAGAGCCTTAGCTTTTAGGCATAATAATTGAAAGCGTATATGTCTGTCATTTATTTTGACAATAGTGGACTGGCTTTATCTTCTTTTGCATTCAGGCCTGCATTCGTCGTGCTGTATGTGCATTTTGAAATATACTGCAATACAGTATGGCAAATAAAGAAGCCAAATATGAGAGTTTAGATGGAAACTTGAGGTTACCATCTCCTGTGACCAAAGATTAGGAATGTTTACATGTCAGTGATTCCAAGATTAAATATTGAAGATTTAGGAAACCAGGTGTTGCTGGAATCAGATTTTATTCTAGCTGGGGACTAAGCTGGAGACTCAGGTAGATTTCTTCAACTTTGTACAACAAACAGAGGTTAATTTTACTTATTTGTTTCTCATCAGGTTACAGGAACCAAAGAAAGACCTGATAGCTCGAGTAGTGAGGATTATTGGGAACAAAAAGGCAATTGAACTTCTGATGGAAACTGCTGAAGTTGAACAAAATGGTGGTCTCTTTATAATGGTAAGACTGCTTAACCGTTTTTGTTTTTGTATTGTTTCTCCTGTGGTTTTGTTTTTGTTTTTGATTACAAATTTAACTTGGTCTTTGTTGGATCTCTGATTTATCATGCCTTCTTACAGTATGTTTGAGGTTTTTAAACTATTATCAACAGTGAAGACTGGGTTTAAAAAAAAAAATCAGTGGCTGGGCGCAGTGGCTCACGCCTGTAATCTCAGCACTTTGGGAGGTTGAGGTGGGCCTATCACCTGAGTTTGGGAGTTCCGAGACCAGCCTGACCAACATGGAGAAACCCTGTCTCTACTAAAAATACAAAATTAGCCAAGCATGGTGGCGTATGCCTATACTCCCAGCTACTCAGGAGGCTGAGGCAGGAGAATCACTTGAATCCGGGAGGCCAGAGGTTGCGGTGAGCTAAGATGGTACCCTTGCACTCAAGCCTGGGCAAAGAAGCAAAACTCCGTCTGGAAAAAAAAAATTAATACAGTTATAGACTGTATTAATTATACTTTCCTGACAAAAGAAAACAGATAAATTGTAGCCTGTTACTGTATAGTCACCAAAACATTTCTTACATGATTCGTTAAAGGTAGGGGTTGAATTTTGTTTTAATTAATTTTTTTTTTTTTTTTTTTTGAGAAGGAGTCTTGCTCTGTCGCCCAGACTGGAGTGCAGTGGTTCAATCTTGGCTTACTGAAACCTCCGCCTCCCGGGTTCAAGCGATTCCCCTGCCTCAACCTCCCAAGTAGCTGAGATCACAGGCGTGCACCACCACACCTGGCTAATATTTGTATTTTTAGTAGAGATGGGGTTTCACCATGTTGGCCAGGCTGGTCTGAAACTCCTAACCTCAGGTAATCCACCCACCTCGGCCTCCCAAAGTGCTGGGATTATAGGCGTGAACCACTGCACCCGGCCAAGGGGTTGAAATTTTAAGACAATAGAGTCTAGGGGAGCCTAGGAGCTCAGATATTGAGAATATGGGTTTTAGAGTTTAGGTACCCTTTTTTACTTCTAGATTTTCAGCATATTAATTGAAATTTGGCTAAGTTGTTTGACTCCCTGGAGCCTCAGTCTCCTTAGCTGTAAAATGGAGATTAGTCCTACTTTGTAAGGAGTAGAGGAGATGATGCACGTAAAGTACTGACCACGGTGTCCAGCACTTTAGCAATGGTAAACAGAAGTATTCTTTTTGGTTCACTTAATTCATGCGTTCTTGAAAAAGAGAGCAAAAAAATAACTTTTTTTGTTTGTTTTTTGAGACGGGGTCTCACTCTGTCAACCAGGCTGGAGTGCAGTGGTGCGATCTCAGCTCACTGCAACCTCCGCCTCTGGATTCAAGCAATTCCCCTGCCTCAGCCTCCCGAGTGGCTAGGACTACAGGCATCTACCACCACGCTTGGCTAATTTTTGTATTTTAATAGAGGCAGGTTTTCACCATGTTGCCTAGGCTGGTTGAGAACTCCTGAGCTCAGGCAATCCACCCGCCTCAGCCTCCCAAAGTGCTAGGATTACAGGCTTGAGCCACTGCGCCCGGCCAACACTTTTGTTGTATGAGCACACAGGAAAGCACAAATAGGTACACAGTATTTTTGTGTGTATTAAAATTTCCTGGGTGTAGGAATGAAAGCTGGGGGAAGTCTAAAAAGGGTCCTGGAGCAATAATGGGAGAAAAGTTTGAGAAGCACTTAACTGTTTCAGAATGACAGAAAGAGCTGCTCTGCCTAGGCCAGATCACGAGCACTGGCAGTTGTAGAAGGGTTTGGCACATCTCATTTAATTCAGCTTTCACCACCGGGTGAGGATGAAGGTTTGAATGACTTCCTTGTTTTTTTTACTGGTTAAGTCTGAATAGTATAATGACATCACAAGGGAGTAGATCAATATTGTGCTTTAAACATGGGGAGAAAGAAAACCCAGTTAAGATTGATAGCATTGGCTAAGGAAATAGCCTATGAACATAAATTACAGGAGTCAAAACAGAAGTTAGCAACAAAACAAATTATAATAATCACGAATGCACTGCCATCCCTATTTGTGTCATTGTTAAAAGTACTTCAATTTTCATTCAGTTAAACACAGTTACAGATTTCATCAATATTTTAATACTGTAGTAATAAAACTTTATATTCCAATGAGCTAATGCAGATTTACTGAATATTGGGAAGATGCAAGTTCAAATTTACTTTATTTTATTTTATTTTTTGAGACACAGTCTGGCTCTGTTGCCTAAGCTGGAGTGCAGTGGTGTGATCTTAGCTCACTGTAACCTCCCCCTCCCAGGCTCAAGCCATCCCCCACTTCAGCCTCTGAGTAGCTCGGATTGCAGGTGCATGCCACTGTGCTTGGCTAATTTTTTTGTGTTTTTAATAGAGACGGAGTTTCATCATGTTGCCCAGGCTGGTTTTGAACTTGTGAGCTCAAGCAATCTGCCAGCCTCGGTCTCCCAAAGTGCTAGGATTACAGGTGTGAGCCACTATGTCTGGCCCCCAAATTTACTTCTTTGGATACATTCTGTCCTTGAATTTAGTGCTTTCTACATGCCAGGCACTGTTCTAGAGGAAGGAGCTTATGGTGTGGTTGGGGGAGAGGAAGACAGTCTATAAACAATAAGTATAACTTCAAGTACATTAAAAACTGATACATTGACTGGACACACCTGTAATCCCAGCACTTTGGGAGGCCGAGGAGGGTAGATGGCTTGAGTACAGGAGTTCGAGACCAGCCTGGGCAACACGGTGAAATCCTGTTTCTAAAAAAAAAAAAAAAAAAAAAATGAACATACATATATATATATATATATATATATATATATATATATATATATATATATATATATATATATTAGCTGGGCTTGGTAGCACATGTGTTTAGTCCCAGCTATCCAGGAGGCTGAGGTGAGAGGATCACTTGAACTTGGGAGGTCAAGGCTGCAATGAACCGTAATCATACCACTACACTCTAGCTTGGGTGACAGAGCGAGACCCTGTCTCAAAAAAAATAAAAAGTGATACATCCTATGGTAAAAGAAAGAAATCAGATGGAGCTATAGGGAGTAGTGGAGAGGGGGACGTTGCAGTTAAACTAGAGTGGTCTGGGTAGATGTTATTAAGAATGCGCCATTTGAACGAAGACTTGAGGTGAAGCAGTGACTACTGCTGGAAGAATAGACCAAGTAGAGGCCGGGCGCGGTGGCTCAAGCCTGTAATCCCAGCACTTTGGGAGGCCGAGGCGGGTGGATCACGAGGTCAGGAGATCGAGACTATCCTGGCTAACATGGTGAAACCCTGTCTCTACTAAAAATACAAAAAACTAGCCGGGTGTGGTGGCGGGCGCCTGTAGTCTCAGCTACTTGGGAGGCTGAGGCGAGAGAATGGCGTGAACCCGGGAGGCGGAGCTTGCAGTGAGCCGAGATCACGCCACTGCACTCCAGCCTGGGAGACACAGCGAGACTCCGTCTCAAAAAAAAAAAAGAATAGACCAAGTAGAAGTAACACCCATTGTAGAAGTGAAGGGTGCCCAGCAAGGCCAGAACTGGGGTGAAGTGAACAATTTACTTGCTTTAGGTGCAAAATTTGAGAGTGCCTTAAAAACTCAGTAATCAAAACAAATAATATTTGAATGTACCAATTTCAAAAATCAAAATTAATGCAAAAAATCCATAATGGACAAAATTTTAAAGACAGGCTCTTACCCTGAACTTGGCAAGGCTGCTCTTTCCACCCTAATCTCTACCTAGTTCCTGTCTGAACAAGGGGCCAGTGTGGCAGGAGCAGAGTGCATGAGAGAGTGAGTTGGGTTATAAGGTTAGAGAGGTAATTGGGCCAGGTCTAGTGGGAACTTGTTTGCCATCTTAAGGAATTTGCCTTTTACTTTAAATGAGATAGTCCATAGAGGGTTTTGAATGATAAGAAATGCATTTCCTAGGCCGGGCGTGGTGGTTTATACCTGTAATCCCAACACTTTGGGAGGCTGAGGCGGGCGGATCACTTGAGGTTGGGAGTTCGAGACCAGCCTGACCAACATAGCGAAACCCCATCTCTATTAAAAATACACAAAAATTAGCCGGGCATGGTGGTGTATTCCTGTAATCCCAGCTACTCACGAGGCTGAGGCAGGAGAATCGTTTGAACCCAGGAGGTGGAGGTTGCCATGAACCGAGATCACGCCATTGCACTCCAGCCTGGGCAACAAGAGTGAAACTCAGTCTCAAAAAAAAAGAAAAAGAAATGCATTTCCTTTCAGCTGCTGTTTTGAGGGATAAGAGTAGAAGCAGGAAATGCCATTCCAGGTGGGTCTGACCAGCATGGTAGCACTGGGGTGAAGGAAAAGTGGTCAGATTCTGAGTATATGTGGAAGATACAGCCAACAGAATTTCCTAGTGGATTAGATGCAGGATGTAAGAAAAGGAAGAGTCAAGGATTACTCCAAGGTTTTTAGCCAGTTTAAAGAGCAATGTCCAAAAATTCACATTAGCTCCAGAGTCTCAAAAGTCTATTTAACATGAACATGGAAGGCTGTGTATAATGGATTGTTAAATGAAAAGACACAGATTACAAACCAATTGGCCAGGCGCAGTGGCTTACTCGCTTTGGGAGGCTGAGACGGGCATATCACCTGAGGTCAGGAGTTCAAGACGAGCCTGGCCAACAAGGTGAAACCCCATCTCTACTAAAAATACAAAATTAGCCTGATGTGGTGGCACATGCCTGTAATTCCAGCTGCTCGGGAGGCTGAGGCAGGAGCATCGCTTGAACCAGAGAGGTAGAGGTTACAGTGAGCAGAAATGTGCCACTGCATTCTAGCCCGGGCAACAAGAACATAACTCTGTCTCAAAAATAAATAAATAAATAAATAAACAAACCAATTTATATAACAGAATCCCATTTGGGTTGGGTTACAAATGTATGTGGCATACAAAAAAGTAAAAAGATGTCCAGGTGTGGTGGCTCACACCTATAATTCTGAGACCAGCCTGGGTGACATGGTGAAACCTAATCACTACAAAAAAATACAAAAATTAGCTGGATGTTGTGGCAAGTGCTTGTAGTCCCAGCTACTCGGGAGGCTAAGGAGGTGGGAAGATCCCTTCAGCCCAGGAGGTCAAGCTGCAGTGAGGTATGATCACACCACTTCACTTCAGCCTGGGTGACGGAGTGAGACTGTGTCAAATAAAAGTAAAAAGATTATGTGTCAAAATGTTACAGTGATTACCTATGGGTAGTGGGATTATGGGTGGTTTTTTTTCTTTTTTCTTTCTTTTTTTTTTCTTTTTGATACAGGGTCTCCCTCTGTCATCCACGCTGGAGTGCAGTGGCACAATCAGGTCACTGCAGCCTCAACCTCCCTGACTCAAGCAGTCCTCCCACCTCAGCCTTCCAAGTAGCTGGGACTGTAGGCTTGAGCCACCATGCCCAGCTAATTTTTGTATATTTTGTAGAGATGAGGTTTTACCATGTTGCCCAGGTTGGTCTCAAACTCCTACAAAAATATGTGTGTGAGTTTTTTGGTTTTTGTTTTTTGGTTTTTGTTTTTTTTTTAGACAGAGTCTTGCTCTGTCATCCAGGGTGGAATGCAGTGGTGCCATCTCAGCTCACTGCAACCTCTGCCTCCCAGGTTCAAGCAATTCTGCCTCAACCTTCTTAGTAGCTGGGATTACAGGCATATCCTACCATGCCCAGCTAATTTTGTATTTTTAGTAGAAACAGGGTTTCACCCTGTTGGCCAGGCTGGTCTCAAACTCCTGACCTCAAGTGATCCACCCGTCTTGGCCCCCCAACCCACGAGCCACTGCGCCCGGCCACACGTGTGTATATGTACCTATTTCCTTATTTTTAAAAATTCAATTGTTTGAATGGCAACCAGTTCACATGATAAAACATAAGAAAGAGTATCAAGGGCTGAAGGGAGGAGGCTAAGGAAAATTGATGTGTACAGAGTGTCAGATTTGCAAGATGAAACAGTTTTGTTTTTTTTGTTTTTTTTTTTTTTTTTTGAGACGGAGTCTGGCTCTGTCGCCCAGGCTGGACTGCAGTGGCCGGATCTCAGCTCACTGCAAGCTCCGCCTCCCGGGTTTACGCCATTCTCCTGCCTCAGCCTCCCGAGTAGCTGGGACTACAGGCGCCCGCCACCTCGTCTGGCTAGGTTTTTTTTGTGTGTTTTTTGGTAGAGGCGGGGTTTCACCGTGTTAGCCAGGATGGTCTCGACCTCCTGACCTAGTGATCCGCCCGTCTCGGCCTCCCAAAGTGCTGGGGTTACAGGCTTGAGCCACCGCGCCCGGCCGATGAAACAGTTTTGGAGATCATTTTATAACAGTGTAAATATACTTTACTGCTGAACTGTACACTTAAAAATTGTGAAGACAGTAAAAATTTTTGTCATGTGTTTATTATCACAGTAAAAAATCAGAAGAGTAAAAGGTATGTAGTGAGAGGCTACCCGACCACATGTATCCTCAAGCCACTCAGACTCCTCCCCAACACACATTATTATTTTTTTGAGATGGAGTCTCGCTCTGTCACCCAGGCTGGAGTGCAGTGGTGCGATCTCGGCTCACTGCAACCTCTGCCTCCCGGGTTCAAGCAATTCTCCTGCCTCAGCCTTCTAAGTAGCTGGGATTACAGGCACGCGCCACCATGGCCAGCTAATTTTTATATTTTTAGTAGAGATGGGGTTTCACCATGATAGTCAGGCTGGTCTCAAACTCCTGACCTCATAATCTGCCCACCTTGGCCTCCCAAAGTGCTGGGATGACAGGCGTGAGCCACTGCGCGTGGCTCCAACACACTTTTTTTTTTTACACAGGTGGTCATATACTATACACACTATTCTATACCCTTGCTTTTTTAACTTAATGTATCTTAGAAATGTTATGAAGTATATAAAGAGAGCCCCTCCATTCTTTTTTGCAGTTGCTAGCATTCCAGTGAATGGTTATATCATAATTTGTATTACACATATACACATACGTGTGTGTATATACACATACGTGCTCAGTTGATCTTCATTATTTGTAGATTTTATATTTTCAAATTTGCCTACTTGGTAAAAAGTTATTAACCTCAAAATTAATGCTAGTGGTTTCACAGTCGTTCACAGACGTGCAGTTTCTAAAAAAATTTGAGTTGTCCAACATGCACATGCTTAACTGAGGTCGAACAAGGCAACACTCTGCCTTGTGTCAGCTTCCATACTATAAAATAAATAATACGTTTATCTTCTCCAATTTAAGATAGTACCTATATCATAGACTAAATACCAATATATATTTGGCCTTTTTTCCTGGATTTTCTGTTTTGCTTCACTGATCATTCTAGATTTATTTTGTTACCATACAGTTTTAATTATACAGGGTTTATGATGTGTTTTAACATCTAATAGAATATTCATGGTGGATGCGGTGGCTCGCAACTGTAATGCTAGCACTTTGGGAGGCCAAGGCGGGCAGATCACCTGAGGTCAGGAGTTCGAGACCAGGCTGGCCAACATGGCAATTTCTGTTTCTACTAAAAATACAAAAATTCTCCAGTCATGGTCGTGAGTACCTGTAATCCCAGCTACTCAGGAGGCTGAGGCAGGAGAATCACTTGAACCCCGCGGGAGAGGCAGAGGCTACAGTGAGCCAAGATCACGCCATTTCACTCTAGCCTGAGCAAAAGAGTGAAACTCCGTCTCAAAAAAAAAAAAAAAAAAAAAAATTTACTGACTTAAGCAGCTGGCAGATAAAAACAGAAAATCCAGTGATTTGTTAGGTCATTTGAGCTGAGTGGCCTATTTTTCTTTGTTACCATATAGATTTTTTAAATCACAGAATTTCAGAGTTAAAAAAGACCAAAGACCTTTGGCCTTCGTTTTATAGATGAAGAAACTGAAACTCATATTTCGGTAATTTACTGGTGTTATCTATTTCATAAGAGTCAGAATCAGGACTGGACTTCAGATCTGGTATTCCTTCTATCTCCTGAATTGTGTCCCTGTTAAAAGATGCCTTGACCATTTATGGGAAGAGTATATGCACTTTAACTTTTCTGTTCCTTTTTGTAGAATGGTAGTCGAAGAAGAACACCAGGTGGAGTTTTTCTGAATCTCTTGAAAAACACTCCTAGTATCAGCGAGGAACAAATTAAGGTAATAATAATGTCCTCACCTCTTAAACTCCATCATAATTTGACTTGTAACTCACCCTCTAGCTTCATTTTCTATGAATATCCATTACCTGCTGTGCCTTCAGTGGACTGATTTTGTTACTGTCTTATTCTAAGGAACATTTGTGCCTTTTATTTTATTTTTTTTTATTTTTTTTTGAGGTGGAGTCTCACTCTTTCGCCCAGGCTGGAGTGCAGTGGCGTGATCTCAGCACCCTGCAACCTCTGCCTTCTGGGTTCAAGTGATTCTCGTGCCTCAGCCTCCCAGGTAGCTGGGATTACAAGCACATGCCACTATGCCTGGCTGATTTTTATATATATATATATATATTTTTTTTTTTTTTTTTTTTTTTGAGATGGAGTCTGGCTCTGTCGCCCAGGCTGGAGTGCAGTGGCCGGATCTCAGCTCACTGCAAGCTCCGCCTCCTGGGTTTATGCCATTCTCCTGCCTCAGCCTCCGGAGTAGCTGGGACTACAGGCGCCCGCCACCTCGCCCGGCTAGTTTTTCGTATTTTTTAGTAGAGACGGGGTTTCACTGTGTTAGCCAGGATGGTCTCGATCTCCTGACCTCGTGATCCGCCCGTCTCGGCCTCCCAAAGTGCTGGGATTACAGGCTTGAGCCACCGCGCCCGGCCTGATTTTTATATTTTTAGTAGAGACGGAGTTTCACCATGTTGGCCAGGCTGGTCTCAAACTCCTGACCTCAAGCAATCTGCCCATCTGGGCCTCCCAAAGTGCTGGGATTACAGGCGCCCAGCCAGCTTTTTATTTTTTGTAGATACAGGGTCTCGGTATGTTGCCCAGGCTGGTCTTGTACATCTCAGCTCAAGTAATCCTCCTGCCCCAATCTCCCAAAGTGCTGCAATTACAGGCATGAACCGTTCTTACTTTACCTATACACTTTATTTATTTATTTATTTATTTATTTATTTAATCCTTTGAGACAGGGTCTAAGAATCTAGCTCTGTTGCCCAGGCTGGAGTGCAGTGGCACAATTTCTGTTCACTGCGCAACCTCTGCCTCCTGGGCTCAAATGGTCCTCCCACCTCAGCCTCCAGAGTAACTGGGAGTACAGGTATGCGCCACCACACCCAGCTAATTTTTGTATTTTTTTGTAGAGATGTTGCCCAGGCTGGTCTGGAACTCTAGGCTCTAGTGATCCACCCACCTCAGCCTCCCATAGTGTTGGGATTATAGGCATGAGCCACTACGCCTGGCCTATACAGTCTTTTTCTGTTCCATGTGGAAATAAATAACAAGCATCAAATGCTTAGCTCTAATTATTTGAACAAGCGTAAGGGCAGGCAGTGAGTCTGGAGTGAGTAGTACAGTTAGCACTTCAGCGTGGTGCTATCTCCCACCAAAAAAAAAAAAAGTATGTCCCAGTAATGACAATACCCTACATAACCGCAAGACCCGTTATCACTCCTAAGAGAAATAAAAACAGTTTCATAATATTCAATATCTAGGCCTTATTCCAATTTCGTAATTTGTACCAAGAATATATTTTACGGCCAGGCGCGGTGGCTCAAGCCTGTAATCCCAGCACTTTGGGAGGCCGAGACAGGCGGATCACGAAGTCAGGAGATCGAGACCATCCTGGCTAACCCGGTGAAACTCCGTCTCTACTAAAAAAATACAAAAAACTAGCCGGGCGAGGTGGCGGGCGCCTGTAGTGGAGGCTGAGGCAGGAGAATGGCATAAACCCAGGAGGCGGAGCTTGCAGTGAGCTGAGATCCGGCCACTGCACTCCAGCCTGGGAGACAGAGCGAGACTCCGTCTCAAAAAAAAAAAAAAAAAAAAAAGAATATATTTTACATACCTTCCTCCTAAGCAGGATACAGTCTAGGTTTCCATATTCCATTTGTTAAATCTCCTTTATTATATATTTTTAATTATTTTATTTTATTTTATTTTTTTGAGACAAAGTCTTACTCTGTTGCCCGAGCTGGAGTGCATCATCACGGCTCACTGCAGTCTTGACCTCCCTGGTCTTAGATGACCCTCAGCTTCCCAATTAGCTGGGACTACAGGCACGCACCACTATGGCCAGCTAATTTTTGTATTTTTTGTAGAGACGGAGTTTCACCATGTTGGCCAGGCTGGTCTTCAACTCCTGGGCTCAAGCAGTCCTCCCACCTTGGCCTCCCAAAGTGCTGGAATTACAGGTGTTAGCCACCTCGCCTGGCCCTCCTTTATTCTTTTTAACCCCACATTTTCCTTCATGATTTAGACCTTTTAAAGAGTTAAGGCCGGTCGCAGTGGCTCAAGCCTGTAATCCCAGCACTTTGGAAGGCTGAGACGGGCAGATCAAGAGGTCAGGAGATCGAGACCATCCTGGCTAACATGGTGAAACCCCATCTCTACTAAAAAAATACAAAAAAACTAGCCGGGCAAGGTGGCGGGCGCCTGTAGTCCCAGCTACTCGGGACTGAGGCAGGAGAATGGCGTAAACCCGGGAGGCAGAGCTTGCAGTGACCTGAGATCCGGCCACTGCACTCCGGCCTGGGCGACAGAGTGAGACTCCGTCTCAAAAAAAAAAAAAAAAAAGTTAAAGATGGTGAGGTCAGGCATGGTGGCTCATGTTTGTAATTCCAGCACTTTGGGAGGCCGAGGTGGGCAGATCACTTGAGTTCAGGATTTCAAGACCAGCCAGGCCAACATGGTGAAACCCTGACTCTACTCAAAATACAAAAATTAACCAGGCATGGTGGCGGACGCCTGTAGTCCCTACTAGGGAGGCTAACGCAGGACAATCACTTGAACCTGGGAGGTGGAGGTTGCAGTGAGCTGAGATCACACCACTGCACTCCAGCCTGGGTGACAGAGCAAGACTCTGTCTTTTTAAAAAAAAAAGGAAGAAGAGTTACAGGTGGTTATCTTACAGAATATTTGGTTACTTTATTATATTCTGGTGATTGTCTCCTCCTGGCTTTGTTTAATTCATTCTTCTGTCTCCAGTATTATAAACTGGAAGGTGTAGACTCTCTAGTTTTTTGGGGGTTTTTTCCCCCCAAGACAGAGTTTCGCTCTGTCGCTGAGGCTGGAGTGCAGTTGCACGATCTCAGCTCACTGCAAGCTCCGCCTCCTGGGTTCACACCATTCTCCTGCCTCAGCCTCCTGTGTAGCTGGGACTACAGGCACCCACCACCACGCCCAGCTAATTTTTTTATTTTTAGTAGAAATGGGGTTTCACCGTGTTAGCCAGGATGGTCTCGATCTCCTGACCTCGTGATCCACCCGCTTTGGCCTCCCAAAGTGCTGGGATTACAGGCATGAGCCACCATGCCCAGAGACTCTTTAGTATTTTAAGTCATTTTTGTGTTATTGGGAATGTCTTTTATAGACATATTTTAATTTGTTAATCAGAGAACATAATTTGTACTTAGCATTTATTCAAATACTAAAGATTGAGAACTAACCTCTTGCATAGGAAAGAGGTGGTACACATCTAATGCAGCTGTTGTATTTGAGTAGCTCTGTGTTTTCCTTACGATAACAATGGTGATAAAGATTAATAAGAATGTGTCTTTTAGCCATACTGACTGTAATGCTAATGATGACAGATAAAGCCACTTACCTTGAGCTGGTCCAGGTAATTGTATTTTGCATCTGCTCAGTGTTCTTTTTCCTTAAGTTTTCTGGCTGTTCACTTAACAGTCACTTTAAAAGAGTCTGCTATGTTGACATTCCTATAGGAGATGTTACTGTTACTGCAAATCTAAAATCTCTAGTATAGTAACTACTTTTTTCATTTCATTGTAACAACTGTTTCAGTAACATGATTTGTGACAATGTAAGTTTCCTTAGGAACACAACTGTTGAGTGGTAGCAAAGATTATACTCTAATGTTCTCTCCCCTCACCCAAAATAATTCTTGACAAAAGTATGTACTTAAAAGATACCTTCTAAGTAACTAAACCTTGGACAAACCATATTCTCAGGCAGGAGAGAAGAAATACTGTAACATTTATTGATTTCCTCCCACTGGACCAGAGATTAATATTATGTAACTTAATCTTCACATTGTATCACTGTGGGTGTTACTTTGTTATGCAAATGAAGAATAATCAAAATTATATGCCTGAGATCACACAGACCACTCTGACTCCAAACCCATGCTGGAGTTACTTTCACTGTATTATGTCTTTGTAATTCAGTAATTCCAGCTCATTTAGGGAAAGGATTTTAATGCTAGAAAGTTTTTATGTTAAACTGCCAGAAACTTTGCATTATAATAAGAAAATATAGAAACATTTGGAATATCTAATAATAGGGACATATTGATTTACAAGGACATTCTTTTGTTTGTTTGTTTGTTTGTTTGTTTGTTGAGATGGAGTCTCGCTCTGCCTCCCAGGCTGGAGTGCAGTGGCCGGATCTCAGCTCACTGCAAGCTCTGCCTCCCGGGTTCACGCCATTCTCCTGCCTCAGCAAGACGGAGTCTCACTCTGTCCCCTAGGCTGAATGAAGTGCAATGGCACGATCTTGGCGCACTGCGTCCTCCGCCTCCCAGGTTCAAGCAGTTTTGTCACCTCAGCCTCTCGAGTAGCTGAGATTACAGGCGTATCACCACACCCGGCTAATTTTTGTATTTTTAGTAGAGACGGGGTTTCACCATGTTGGCCAGGCTTGTCCCAAATTCCTGACTTCAGGTGATCCACCCTCCTTGGCCTCCCAAAGTGCTGGGATTACAGGCGTGAGCCACTGCGCCTGGTCAAAAAATTCTTTTTAAAAAGAGACTGTTTCACTCTGTCACCCAGGTCTCACGCCGTGTTGCTCAGGGTGGTCTTGAACTCTGGGGCTCAAATGATGTTCATGCCTTGGCCTCTCAAAGTGCTGGGATTGCAGGTGTGAGCCAGTGTACCCGGCAGTTTTGTTTTGAAGAGATAGATCTCCTGCTCTCACTCACACAGGAGTCCAGTGGCACTATCATAGCTCACTGTAGCCTCAAACTCCAGGGCTCAAGTGACCCTCTTGCCTCACCCTCCCAAGTAGCTGGGACTACAGGCACATGCCATCACTCTCGGCTTTTTTAAATGTTTTGTAGAGACAGGGTCTTTCTGTATTGATCAGTCTAGTCTCAAACACCTGGCCTTAAGCAGTCCTCCTGCCTGGGCCTCCCAAAGGCCTGGGATTACAGGTGTGAGCCACCATGCCTGACCAATACAATTTTATTATACATAATTTATTTCAGATGCTACCCAAATGATGATGTTACAATTATTCTTTTCATTGCTGTGTTGCTAACAGTCACCGTATGTAGAACTTAGAAGCCAGAACTTGACTGAATGGATTTGTTTTCCTGTTTTAAAATTCCATTTGGGTACATGACCTCACAATTAAGTTTTGTTTTAAAAAATATAAAGTTTTCTGAAGGGAAAAAGCAATAGTTAAAACTTTATTTACTTTGTTCAAAAAAAAAAAAAAAAAAAAGCTTAGCTAAAACACTAGAGTTAGATCCTTAACTTCCTTAACTTGGAGAGTAAAGTATATATAGATATGGATGGGAAGGGGAAAATTTTCCCTCAAATTACCTGCCTGCCTTTGTGATAAAGATATTAACAATTGCCAGGCATGGTGGCTCACGCCTGTAATCCCAGCACTTTGGGAGGCTGAGTTGGGCAGATCACGAGGTCAGGAGATCGAGACCATCCAGGCTAACACAGTGAAACCCCGTCTCTACTAAAAATACAAAAAGTTAGCCAGTTGTAGTGGCAGGCGCCTGTAGTCCCAGCTACTCAGGAGGCTGAGGCAGAAGAATGGTGTGAACCCAGGAGGTGGAGCTTGCAGTGAGCCAAGATTGTGCCACTGCACTCCAGCCTGGGCAACAGAGCGAGACTCCGTCTAAAAAAATAAAAAGATACTAACGTATTGCAACAACATTTTGGGAACCATTTCCCACTTTGTTCTATTAAATTCATAACGCATGGGAATAAAGTTTCTTTTTATTTTGTTTATTGTTTTTTCTTTTAATTTTTGAGATGGAGTCTCCTAGCTCTGTCGCCCAGGCTGGAGTGCAGTGGTGCGATCTTGGCTCACTGCAACCTCTGCCTCCCACATTCAAGCGATTCCCCTGCCTCAGCCTCCCTAGTAGCTGGGATTACAGGCTCGCACCACCACGCCCAGCTGATTTTTTGTATTTTAGTAGAGATGGGGTTTCACCATGTTGCCCAGGATGGTCTCGATCTCCGGACCTCGTGATCCACCTGCCTCGGCCTTCCAAAGTGCTGGGATTACAGGCATGAGCCAGCACGCCCAGCCTAATTTTTGTATTTTTTTTTTTTAAAGTAGAGATGGAATTTTACCATATTGGCTAGTCTGGTCTCAAACTCCTGACCTCAAGTGATCTGACCACCTCGGCCTCCTAAAGTGCTAGGATTACAAGCATGAGCTACCGCACTTGGCCAAAGTTTCTTTTTAGTAAGGCTTGCCATGTTTGGAGAGAAAAGGACAGCTTCATAAAATTTATTCGTTGTTACCAAGCATTATACTACTTAGAATTCTTAGCAAGATGCTTGGATGTGCTTCCATATAAAATGAAAATGCTTCTACTTGTGGCTTCTTCATAGTCTTTGAATTAAAGGTAATTGAACTCTTGGAAAAAATTGCAAATCATCACACTTTTGTGAAGTCAGTATAATGGATTTTAAGAATATTGGGCTGGGTGCAGTGGCTCACCCCTGTAAATCCCAGCACTTTGGGAGGCCAAGGCAGGTGGATCGCTTGAGGCCAGGAGTTGGAGACCAGCCTGGGCAACATGGAGAAACCCCATCTCTACTAAAAATACAAAATTTAGTTGGGTGTGGTAGCTCACGCCTGTAGTTCCAGCTACTCGGGAGGCCGAGGCATGAGAATTGCTTGAACCCTGAAAGCAGAGATTGCAGTGAGCCGAGATTGCACCGCTACCCTCCAGCCTGGGCAACAGAGCCAGACTCTGTCTCAAAAAAAAGAAGAAAAAAAAAAAAACAAGAATGTGGGAGAAATCACCAGCTACTTGGGATGCTGAGGCAGGATGATTGCTTTAGTCCAGGAATTCGAGGCTGCAGTGAGGTTTAATTATACCACTCCACTCCAGCTTGGGTGACAGAGCAAGGCCCCATCTCTATCAAAAACTTTTAAGAAGAAGAATATTAGAGAAATCTTATATGAGTTCAGACTTCATACTTTCACATGTTAGCTCTGTAATTTTGTGCCTCATTTTCCACATCTGAAAACAAAGATAGTATAACTACCTCGTAAGGCTTTTGTGAGGATGAAATGAGTTAATGTGTGTGTAAAGTCCTTAGCAAAATGCCTGGTACATAAAAGTACTCACTTGATAACTGGTAGCGAGCCTCATTATCTTCTGAGTTTACCTTTGTCTTTTCTCACATATGTACCCTCCTTCTCCATCCTCAGTTCCTCCTTTTTAGCAAATACTTTTATTATTTCTCTTCATCAAAACACTCATATTCTGAAGTTTTCCTTACCCCTTCATTTCAAAGATCTTTACACCTTCCTCTGTTAATTCTGTGTGCTGCTTATAACTATTCAGCATACATTTTAGGAGAGGGTCTCCTTTTTCCCACCATCTTCCATAGTGCTTTTTATAAACAAAAAGGCATTGGGATTTATATTCGTTAAGAATATTAGAGGCACTGGCTTGGCTGCAGCTTTTAGGAATCCCTGCCCAGAAGATAATAGGGTCCCAGAAGTGTGTCCTGCCAACACCAGTTTCTTTTTTAAAGCTTTGAACCTTCTTTGTTTTAGTACAGTTTGATGATCCCTAATCTAGAAATCCAAAATGCTCCAAAACTTTGTTGTTTTGGTTTGGGTCTTTTTTTTTTTTTTGAGACAGTCTTGCTCTGCCACCCAGGCTGGAGTGCAGTGGCACAATCTCGGCTCACTGCAACCTCTGTCTCCTGGGTTCAAATGATCCTCCTTCCTCAGCCTCCCTAGTAGCTGGGACTACAGATGTATGCCACCACACCTGGCTAATTTTTGTATTTTTAGTACAGACAGGGTTTCACCATGTTGGCCAGGCTGGTCTGCAACTCCTGACCTCAAGTGAACCACCCACCTCCGCCTCCCAAAGTGCTGGGATTATAGGCATAAGCCACCATGCCCAGCCTTCATTTAGGAAATTTTTAACTGTAGAGATGATACGTTATGGTAGAATAAGCATGGGCCCTAAACCTAGCACTAGGCTGGGTTTAAATCAGTTCAACCTTTACTTGCAGTGAGTACTTACTTAATATCTTGAACTCCATCTTAATAAGGAGCCTAATGATATTTGCTAATTTTTGGTAAGAAATGGAGATAATGATTTTAAAGGGACAGGCATGGAATAAACTTTTAATACGTGGTAGTTCTTGCTTACTAAAGTTGTTCCTTTATTACAGGACATTTTCTACATTGAAAACCAAAAGGAATACGAAAATAAAAAAGCTGCTAGGAAGAGGAGAACACAAGTGTTGGGAAAAAAGATGAAACAAGCTATTAAAAGTCTAAATTTTCAAGAGGATGATGATACATCACGAGAAACTTTTGCAAGTGATACAAATGAGGCCTTGGCCTCTCTTGATGAGTCACAGGAAGGACATGGAGAAGCCAAGTTGGATGCAGAGGAAGCCATTGAAGTTGATCATTCTCATGATTTGGACATTTTTTAAGTACATTTTTGACAGTTTGAGGACTAAGCCTTTCTAAAATAACATTGTAATAAACCATTTTTACTGAGATTGCAATGTTTTGCACTGATAAACATGAGAATCTGGAGGAAAGACAATTGTTTTGTTTAAAATGGTGTATGTGCAGAAAGGAATGCAATTGATAGAACATTTAAGGATATCTCATGTCTGACAATACTTAAGAGTATATAGCACAGGATTTAATTTCTCATTCTGTTGCACGTGCTAATTGTGAGTATTACTAGTTGATAATCAGTTTTGTCTAGGTCATAACATACTATTCGAAAGTTTGCTTTTTCAAGTTTATCTTTGCAGTGAATTATGCTTTGACTTTAAAACATTCCACTAAAATCATAATGGGACATATAAATTATTAAGCTGTTACAAATGCATTCAAATTTGTTTTTTCTGTGTTCTAAGAACTCAGGCAATTTTAAGGATAAAAACTAACATTGGCCAGGCACGGTGACTCACGCTTGTAATTCCAGCACTTTGGGTGGCTGAGGCAGGCGGATCACTTGCGGTCAGGAGTTTGAGACCAGCCAGGCCAACATGGTGAAACTTTGTTTCTACTAAAAATATAAAAACTAGCCAGGCGTGGTTATGCATGCCTATAATCCGAGCTAGTGGGGAGGCTGAGGCAGGAGAATCACCTGAACCCGGGAGGCAGAGGTTGCAGTGAACTGAGATTGCACCACTGCACTCCAGCCTGGGCGACAGAGCGAGACTCCGTCTCAAAAAAAAAAAAGATACAGTTAAGAGGTGTATGCTGATGATTCGTCCCACTCATTTGTTTGTCCAGAAGTAAATAAATGTCAGAAATTTTTAAGAGTCTCAGTCTGTCGCCCAGGCTAGAGTGCAGTGGCACGATCTCGGCTTATTGCAGCTGCCATTTCCCAGGTTCAAGTGATCATGTGCCTCAGCTTCCTGAGTAGCTGGGATCACAGGTGTGCACCACCACGCCCAGCTAATTTTTGTATTTTTAGTAAAGACTGTTACGCCATGTTGTCCAGGCTGGTCTTGAACTCCTGGCCTCAAGTGGTCTGCCCACCTCTGCCTCCCAAAGTGCTGGGATTACAGGCATGAGCCACTGCACCCAGCCTTATTCTTAAATTTAACATGTTTTTTGACTTCTTAATTAACTTGGTTATATACTAAATGTGATCTACTCCTGTGTATTACTACATACTTTAAAAAAATTTTCAAGCTGGGCGTGGTGACACACACCTGTAATCCCAACACTTTGGGAGGCCAAGAGAGGAAGATTGCTTGAGCCCACGAGTTCAAGACCAACCTGGGCAACATCGTGAGACCCTGTCTCTAGTTTAAAAAAGAAAAAGAAAAACAAACATTCCCAGTGGCAGCATGCCTAAGACTGTTTTACCTTATGTTAAGGAAGTTAGGTATTTCAAATGTTACATATGCCGGCACAGTGGCTCATGCCTGTAATCCCAGCACTTTGGGAGGCTGAGATGGGTGGATCATTTGAGGTCAGGAGTTGAAAACCAGCCTGGCCAACATGGTGAAACCCCATCTCAACTAAAAATATAAAAAATTAGCCAGGCATGGTGGTGCATGCCTGTAATCCAGCTACTTGGGAGGCTGAGGCAGGAAAATCGCTTGAACCTGGGAGGCAGAGGTTGCAGTGAGTCGAGATCATGCCACTGCACTCAAGCCTGGGCGACAAAGCAAGACTTTGTCTCAGTAATAATAATAATGAAATATTACATGTGCATGAAGTTTTAAATTACTCATTAATGAAGAAAATAAAGGTAGTTTAGACATTCCAAGAGTTAACTGTAGTTTACAAAAATATATTAAGCAAAAATATGCTTGATATATTAAGCAGAAATTTTGTTTGTTAAGCAAAAATGTAAAATTCAGCAATTATAAACTATTCCTTCAGACAATGTACTTGAAGTCTTTCGGTAGTTCTGAGAATATGGTCATTGAAGTTGGATCTAAGAGGAAAGTGGTTATCGGTTGCTTTTTATTTATAAAGAATGCAAAAATAAAATTAGATTTTTGGCAGTCCTTAATGAGCTTCAAGTGATTATAATTTTAAATCTTGAATGTTTTTTCATAAAATTGCTATAACCAAGAAAAATATTTTTAAAAGGTAACTGGATATTGACTCAAAACAATTTATGGGAGGTGATTTTAGAATTAGTACATTAAGAAAGATAATCTGAGTACTTAAATGCCACATATTATAAATATTGCCAATTTTTCTAGCAAAATTATGCCTTTTTAAGGGCATTGATGCCTGAAGCTACTTTATCTTCGTCAAGATTGTTTCTTCTCCACACTTTCCTGGTTTTTTATCAATAGTTTTTTTTTCTTTTTTTTTTTTTTTTTTTTTTTTTTTGAGAGGGAGTTTTCACTTTTGTCGCCCAGGCTGGAGTGCAATGACGCGATATCAGCTCACTGCAACCTCTGCCTCCTGGGTCAAGCGATTCTCCTGCCTCAGCCTCCCAAGTGGCTGGGATTACAAGCACACGCCACCACACCCAGCTAATTTTTTTGTATTTTTAGTAGAGATGGAGTTTCACCATGTTGGCCAGGCTGGTCTTGAACTCCTGACCTCAGGTGATCCACCTGCCTCAGCCTCCCGAAGTACTGGGATTACATGAGCCACCACACCTGGCCAATAGTTGTTTCTTTAACATTTGAAAACCATTCAGATTTCTGGCTTGTGTTGCATCCTACTGCCATACAGAAAACAGTGCTTCAATTTTTAAGGTTATTTATTTCTTTTTTTCAAAGTTTAGGTTTTTATTGAATATGCTATAAAAGAGGTTTAGTCAAAAAGACCAAAGCCCATGTCCTTATCAGACTCCTCAGATTGTTCTTTCTTTGCTTCCACTTTTTTTCAACTGAAGCAGTAGCAGTGGAGTGGGCAGGACCTCCAGCTACTGCAGGTCCACCAGCCCTTACATTGCAAATCGGGTTCCCAATGCTGACATTGGCTAGGGCATTTGCAAACACACCAGGCCAGAAAGGTTCAACATTTACACCAGCTGCTTTAATGAGGGCTTTGATTTTATCATCATGCAGAACGAGGGCCGAGTAGATGTAGGCAAGCTCGGAGAGGGAGGCCATGGCACGGGCATGTGTGGGGTTGGCGCTGCTGGACACAGTGCTAATCGCTGGATAAAGTGAGGCTCTCACCCCAGTGTGGCCTTAGCTTCCTTGGAAGGACCAAGCACCTTGGCAGCAGCTGAGGAAAGGGGAGTTTTTAAGGTTCTTTAAAAATTTATCGGCCAGGCATGGTGGTTCACGCCTGTAATTCTAACACTGGGAGGCCGAGGCAGGCGGATTGCCTGAGCTCGGGAGTTCGAGACCAGCCTGGACAACATGGTGAAAACCCATCTCTACTAAAATACAAAAAATCGGCCAGGCATGGCAGCATGTGCCTGTGGTCCCAGCTACTCGGGAGCCTGAGGCAGGAGAATTGCTTGAACCTGGGAGGAGGAGGTTGCAGTGAATGGAGATCATGCCACTGCACTCCAGACTGGGCACAGAGCAAGACTCTGTCTCCAAAAATAAAATAAAAATGTATCTCAGATGACTCTCTCTGAACCTTTCTGGCTATCCAAATGAAGATGTGCAAACTGTTCTTAGGTATGTATTCATTTAGTTTATGCTCTCATCAAACCAGCATGTCTTGCAGTAATTCTTCCTGCTTAGCCTAATATTAATATTTTTCCTACTTGCCAGTGGGTAGGACTTGCACTAATAACCCTCCATCTCTCTGTTTTAGTAGTTTAAGCATTTATCCTCACTTGTAACCTTTATTAAAATCAGTTTTCATAATCTAAAATATTCTGCAATATGACAAATCTTAGGAAATAAAATAGGCTGGATTGATTTGGGTTTAGACAAATTGGATTTACACTCGAGCTGAATGTAATAGATGGTGAAACATAAATGGGACACGTATCAGTTGTGCAGTATATAGTGATGTTGAGCATTTTTTCATGTACTTGACCTTTGCATGCATTCTTTTGAGAAATGCCTACTGGCCGGGCGCGGTGGCTCAAGCCTGTAATCCCAGCACTTTGGGAGGCCGAGACGGGCGGATCACGAGGTCAGGAGATCGAGACCATCCTGGCTAACACGGTGAAACCCCGTCTCTACTAAAAATACAAAAAAAAAAATAAGCCGGGCGAGGTGGCGGGCGCCTGTAGTCCCAGCTACTCAGGAGGCTGAGGCAGGAGAATTGCGCGAACCCGGGAGGCAGAGCTTGCAGTGAGCGGAGATCTGGCCACTGCACTCCAGCCTGGGCGACAGAGGCAGACTCCGTCTCAAAAAAAAAAAAAAAAAAAGAAATGTCTACTAAGATCTTTTACCTTTTGAGACAGGGTCTTGCTGTGTTGCCTGGACTGGGAGTGCAGTGGCACAGTCATGGCTCACTGCAGCCTCGACCTTCGGGGCTCAAGTGACCTTCCTGCCTGAGGATCCACCATGCCTAACACCACACTGGTCTCAAACTCCTGGGCTCAAGCAATCCTCCCGCCTCAGCCTCCCAAAGTGCTGGGATTATAGGCGTGAGCCACCACACCCAGTCCTTTTACCCAGTTTTAAATCAGATTGGTCATTTTTCACTATTCTTTATATAGTCTGGTTTTTAACCCCTTGTCAGGTACATATTTTGCAGATGTTTCGTCCCATTCCGTAGGTTGTCTCATCACTCCTGTTTCCTTTGCTGTGCAAAAGTCTATCAGTTTGATGTAATCCCATGTGTTTATTTTTGCTATTGGCCTGTTTTGCTGAGGTCTTATTTTAAAAATCCTTGGGCCAGGCGAAGTGGCTCACACCTGTAATCCCAGCACTTTGGGAGGCTAGGGTGGGTGAATCACATAAGCATAGGAGTTCAAGACCAGCCTGGGAACATGGCAAAACCCCATCTCTACAAAAAAATTAAAAATTAGCCAGGCATAGTGGTGCACACCTGTGGTCCCAGCTACTCGGGAGGTTGGGGTGGGAAGCTCACCTGTGCCCACGATTGATTGAGGTTGAGGCTGCAGGGAGCAGTGATTGCGCCACTGCACTCAACCTTGAGTGACAGAGAACCTCCCTGTCTCAGAAAACAAAAAAAAACAAAAAAAAACAAAAAAACCTTGCCCAGCCCAATGTTGTAGACTATTTCCGTATGTTTTCTAGTAGTTTTGTAATTTCAAGCTACATTTAATCCTAATCCATTTTGAGTTGATTTTTGTGTATGGTAAGAGGTAGGAGTCTAGTCTCATTCTTCTTCATGGGGATGTTCAATTTCCCCAGCACCGTGTATTGAAAAGACTGTCTTTTCCCTCATGTGTGTTCTTGGCACCTTTGTTGAAAATCAGTTGACTGTAGGTGGCATGCGCAATATATAAAGAGGAAAATCAGCCATGGACCAATAAAGAATGTTAATTTGAAGCGATTTTTTTTTTTTTTTTTTTTTAATGACGAAGTCTCGTTCTGTGGCCCAGGCTGGAGTGCAGTGGCGCGATCTTGGCTTACTGCAAGCTCTGTCTCCCAGGTTCACACATTCTCCTGCCTCAGCCTCCCCAGTAGCTGGGACTACAGGCGCCCACCATCATGCCCAGCTAATTTTTTTTGTATTTTTTAGTAGAGATGGGGTTTCACCATGTTAACCAGCAAGGTCTCGATCTCCTGACCTCATGATCTGCCCGCCTCAGGCTCCCAAAGTGCTGGGCTTACAGGCGTGAGCCACCGTGCCCGGCCTGAATAATTGTTCAGTTCAACATATTTTCTAGTATGTGTCAAAGTTGTATTATGTCACAAACAAACATCTGCATTTTTTAATTGCTCATTATAAGAATGATGTTTTACTCAAGAAGAGATTTGTTTTGTTTGTTTTGTCTTGTCTTGTCTTGTCTTATTTTTTGGAGACAAGCTGTTGCTCTGTTGCCCAGACTGGAGTGCAGTGGTGCAATCACAGCTCACTGCAGCCTCAGCCTCCTGGGTTCAAGTGATCCTCTGGCCCCAGCCTCTCAAGTAGCTGGGACCACAAGTACACGTGACCATGCCTGGCTTATTTATTTATTTATTTATTTAATTTTTTGAGACAGAGTCTTGCTCTGTCACCCAGGCTGGACTGGACTGGCACCATCTCTGTTCACTGCAACCTCCGCCTCCCGAGTTCAAGCAATCCTCCTGCCTCAGCCTCCCGAGTAGCTGGGATTACAGGTGCACACCACCATGCCTGGCTAATTTTTATGTTTTTAATAGAGATGGTGTTTTACCATGTTGGCCAGCCTGGTCTTGAACTCCTGACCTTAAGTGATAACACCTGCCTTGGACTCCCAAAGTGCTGGGATTACAGGCATGAGCCACTACACCCGGCCAAATTTTTTTATTTTTTGTAGAGATAGGAATTTACTATGTTGCCCAGGCTGGTCTCGAATTCCTGGGCTCAAGTGATCCTTCTGCCTCATCCCCCCAAAGTGCTAGGATTACAGGCATGAGCCACTGTGCCAGGCCAGAAGGGGGATTTTTTTTAAAGCCCTTAAAATAGCTCTGAGCTGGACACTTTTTTTTTTTTAAGATAGATCTCACTCTGTCACCCAGGTTGGAGTGCAGTGCCTCTGCCTCCTGGGTTCAAGTGATTCTCCTGCCTCAGCCCCCTGAGTAGCTGGGATTACGGGCACCCACCACCACACCTGTAAGCTGGACACGCTTAACTGCTACTACAACTGCTGAGAGTTACTATGAAGTTAGCAAAACATTGTTACATCAGAGCAGCGTTGTCATCATAATTAGACTAGTGAGTTAGTAAAGTAGATGAGAATTCCATCCACTGCTGTCAAGAATGGCTTCAGGGAAAGATACTTATCCTACTTTGCCTAAACTCAGTAACAACTGCTCTGATGAGAGTCCCTACAAATCTGCTAATAAGTAAGGACTTACGGGGTTCTGGGGGTTTTTGTTTGCTTGTTTTGCAACCTGGGAGCTACAAAGATAAGGTCAATAACTTTGTGTTCCCCTCTGGCATCTATATAGAAAGTTTTATGTTCCAGAGGGAAATATGTGTGCAAGGAAAGCAAGTGTGACCTGAGTGTAGAGCATACATAAATTCAGAAGTCAATATAGTTACTGTTTTTTGTGGCTGGCCAGACATTTCCTTTAGGCAGTGGGTAGGCCTGAGGCAAATCCCTTAAAGTCAAGTTAAAATGGGCCTGATGCAGTGGCTCACGGCTCTAATGTCAACAGTTTGGGAGGCCAAGGCGGGTGGATCACTTGAGGTCAGGAATTTGAGACCAGCCTGACCAACATGGCAAAACCCCAGCTGGGCATGGTGATGAACTCCATCTCATTTAAAAAAAAAAAAAAAAAAAAAAAAAAAAAAAAAAAAAAAAAGATTAAAATGGACATTGTGGGCAAATTGTAAAGGATAGCATGCAGTTAGAGTTACAGATACCTGGCCCTGACTTGATCTTGGTGATACCTGGGTACTTGAATGGTTATCTTTTAGTTGAGTTTCAATAGCACAGCTGTCTGTCCTGCAGCAGCAGGGGACCAAACGTGAATGCACAATTGCCTCCAGTCCATGGAATGATGCTAAAATGATTGTATTTGGCTCACAAGATATCTTTTCTTCTTGCTTTCCTAAT
The DNA here is from genome assembly GCF_037993035.2 of Macaca fascicularis. Lineage (NCBI taxonomy): Eukaryota > Metazoa > Chordata > Mammalia > Primates > Cercopithecidae > Macaca > Macaca fascicularis. The sequence continues at coordinate 133,205,525 of NC_088380.1, forward strand.
CGTCAGGTATGAGGAGATTCATTTGCCACAATTTTCATTAAAGCAAGGGATGATCCCAAGACGTTATGTTATGCCTTGGAAAGAAAACATGATATTCAGGAATGTGAATCTGAAGGTATTTCCCCATAAGCATACATAAGAAAAAAAAAAAAAAAAACCTTAAGCTGGATGCGGTGACTCATGCCAATAATTGTAGCACTTTGGGAGACCAGAGGCTGGTGGATCATTTGAGGTCAGGAGTTCAAGACCAGCCTAGCCAACATGGTGAAACCCCGTCTCTACTAAAAATATGAAAATTAGCTGGGAGTGGTGGCGGGCACTTGTAATCCCAGCTACTTGGGAGGCTGAGGCATGAGAATCTCTTGAACCCGGGAGGCAGAGTTTGCAGTGAGCCGAAATTGCGCCACTGCAATCTAGCCTGGGCGACAGAGCTAGATTCTGTCTCTAAATAAATAAATAAATTATACATATATAATTTAGTATATCGGTGATAGATGTACATAACTATACAAAAACTATTTTGAGCCGGGCGCGGTGGCTCAAGCCTGTAATCCCAGTACTTTGGGAGGCCGAGGCGGGTGGATCACGAAGTCAGGAGATCGAGACCATCCTGGCTAACATGGTGAAACCTCGTCTCTACTAAAAATACAAAAAACTAGCCGGGCGTGGTGGCGGGCACCTGTAGTCCCAGCTACTCGGAGGCTGAGGCAGGAGAATGGCGTAAACCCGGGAGGCAGAGCTTGCAGTGAGCCGAGATCGGGCCACTGCACTCCAGCCTGGGTGACACAGCGAGACTCCGTCTCAAAAAAAAAAAAAAAAAAAAAAACTATTTTGATGTACTGTCACATAAACTTGCAAATGAATGTTAAATAGTAATATTTGTTTAAATAACCTATTTATATACTGAAGAATTTCAGAAATTTCACGTGATGCTATCTAGAAGTTGTTAAACTCATCATCAGAAGATGCCATTAATATTAAAAGTACACTACAGAGTGTATATTTTTTAGGTTGTACTGCATATTCAGATAGCAAGGCACGGGAATATTTTGGCTAGTTTTACACATGATTTACCCATTCAATGCTCCTGTTCAGTCAGCAGTTTTATTTACTTATTCCTTTTTTTCTTTTTGGAGACAGGGTCTTGCTCTGTCGTCCAGGCTGGAGTGCAGTGGCATGATCAAAGCTCACTGCAGCCTCAATCTGCTGAGCTCAATTGATTCTCCTGCCTCAACCTCCCAAGTAGCTGGGATTACAGGTGCACATCACCATGCCTTGCTAGCTTTTTGATTTTTAGTAGAGATGAGGTCTCACTATGACTTCCAGTTTGGTCTTGAACTCGTGAGCTCAAGCGATCCTACTGCCTCGACCTTCCAAAGTTCTAGGATTATAGGAGTTAGCCACCACGCCGGGCCTACTTTATTTATTTATTTATTTATTTATTTATTTAGAGATAGGGTCTCACTCTGTCAGCCAGACAGGAGTGCAATGATGCAGTCATGGCTCACTGCAGCTGCAGCAACCTCTTGGGCTCAGGTGATCCTCCCACCTCAGCCTCCTGAGCAGCCGGGACTACAGGCATATGCCACCATGCCCAGAGAGTTTTGGTATTTTTTGTAGAGATGGGATCTCTCTATATGGTCCAGGTTGGTCTCCTGGGCTCAAGCGATCCTCCTGCCTTGGCCTCCCAAAGTGCTAGGATTACAGGCATGAACCACTGTACCCGGCTCCAGTCAATAGTTTTAAAACAGCAGGAAAACTACTATAGGTAAAATGCTGCAGCCACTGTAGAAGATAGTGAGACCATTCTTCAAAAAATTAAGCATAGAATTACCATATGATTCAGCAATTCCACTTCTAGGTATATGCTCAAAATAATCGAAAGCAGGGATTCCAACAGGCTTGTTTTAAAACATTTTGTGGCTGGCACGATGGCTCATGCCTGTGATCCTAGCACTTTGGGAGGCTGAGGCAGGCAGATAACCTGAGGTCAGGAGTTTGAGACCAGCCTGGCCAACATGGTGAAACACCATCTCTACTAAAAATACAAAAATTAGCCGGGCATGATGGCACATGTCTGTAATCCCTGCTACTTGGGAGGCTGAGGCAGGAGAATCACTTGAATCCAGGAGACAGAGGTTGCAGCAAGCCAGATCACGCCAGTGCACTCCAGCCTGGGCAACAGAGCGAGACTCCATCTCAAAATAAATAAATAAGTAAATAAATAAATAAACAAATATGTTTACTCAGATTTACTACAGTCTTAATATTAGTCTGCATTTCATGTAATTTAGTAGCGTATCCAGGTCATTTTAAATGCCCTAAGTAGCTTCAGCATGGTGACAGTATTGACTTTTTCATTTATGAGAATTATAGGTTGTAAACTTTATAAGTTAAAATCAGTAAAGAAAAACTTTGTTTTGATTGCATCAAAACACTTATTCTTGACCTTACTTTTAGAGCTATGATTCAGCATCATTTTTCAGAGCTATTTTACTTTTGCAATTTAGTTGACAGTGTTCCTACCAATGAAACTTAAATAAGTGAATTAAGTAATTAAGTAAAGTGAATGTTCCCACACTGAGTAAATGCTAACTTATGCTTTCCTTCCTTTTATTTATCCTCACCATTTTTCCATTAGGAGTTTAAAAACTGCATCTAACAACATTAAAAAATGTAGCACAGAGGCTGGGTGCAGTGGCTTATGCCTCTAATCCTAGCACTTTGGGAGGCTGAGACTGGGGGGTGGTTTGAGGCCAGGAGTTTAAGACCAGCCAGAGCAACATAGTGAGATCCTGTCTATAAATTAAAAAAAAAAAAAAAATTATCCAGGCATTGTGGTGTATGCTGTAGTCCCAGCTGCTTGGGAGGCTGAGGCAGGAGGATTGCTTGAGCCTAGGAGTTCCAGGCTGCAGTGAGTTATGATTGCACCACTGCACTCCAGCCTGGGTGACAGACTAAGGCCCCCCATCTGTGAACTATATATATATATATAAAACACAGCATTTTATATATATGTAATTAGCAGACCAATCCAGTTCCACTGCCTAATCTTACCACATTCCTCTACCTTTCTGTCCTCCTCACTGTATCTTTATTATTCATCCTCGTTGATCTTCAATGTCAGATGAACCAAACTGAAATAGACTTGCAGGATGTTTAATTAATTTATTTATTTTTGATAAATATATATATATATATATATATATATACAACATACCAGAGTTGGGACTGCATCCCAAGAACAGGCCAGAATGCTATTTGGCAATATTGAAGAATCAGAAGTAGATATGTATTTAAGTTAATAACTTCAAATAGTTGTTATTTATTTATTCAACAGTCATAACAGCATCATTATACTTTATACCCTTTTGATACTTAGTAGTTGGCAAAGCTTTTTCATTCACATATATTTTATTTGCTACTCAAAGAATCCTTTAATATTCCCATTTTATATTTGAAAAAACTGAGTCTTCTGGGAGTAAAGGACTTGAAAAGGTCACGTTAAGCAGTGAAGCTCAAGTTCAACGATCTGCCTCCAAATGTATCACCTTTATAATCTGCGTGACTCTTTCTGGTAGTCAGATCACACTGACCCACAAAGCATTGCTTTTAGAAAAGGGATGTTCCTCTGTTCAGCAGAGCTTCCTTCTCAACCAGGATGGTTAGAAAAACTATGGGGAAATTTCCATCTTTTTTTGGAGAGGGGATGGGGTCTCACTCTCTTGCCCAGGCTGAAGTGCAGGGGTGTGATCATAGCTCACTGCAGCCTTGGTTTCCCAGGATCAAGGGATTCTCCTGCCTCAGCCTCACAGACATGTGCCACCATACCCACCTAATTTTTTATTTTTTGTATAGATGGGGTCTTGCTATGTTGCCCAGGCTGGTCTCAAACTCCTGAGCTCAAGCAATCTTTCTTGGCTTCCCAAAGTGCTGGGATTAGAGGTATGAGCCATGGCTCCTGGTGAAACTTCCTTCTTAATCTAACAAGAAAATGATGTTTGATGTGTAACAGAGAAGATTTTCTTTCCTCTTAGCGAGCAGAAGTGTGTGGAATCCATACTGGCCCTTTAGAAGACTCTCTGTTTTTGGATCACAGTGAAAGGCTTTGCCATGGGGAAGATCGCAAAGTTGTCTTGCAGAAAGGCCCACCAGAAATAAAAATTGCAGATATGCCTCTGCATTCGCCTCTCTCCAGATACCAAAGCACTGTGATTTCCCATGGCTTCAGGAGGCGACTAGTCTGATGAAAGAAGAGTAAAATAATAAAGTGTTTCAATCTCTGCTCTCTTACTGTCTCTGATAAATGTTTAATGTGTTGTAAATTTGTATTTCACCTGCAAGTTCAATTTGTTTAAAGGTCTTAAGTCAGTTGTATAACTTAGAGATTATACAAGCTTTAGCAAGGAAACACTCTGAGATAATCTGAGATGAAGTGGAGGAGGAAGGAAAACTGCCTTGCTGACATTCATTTCACACTAAGCACATAAGAATCAGCAGACCAATCCAGTTCCACTGCCTAATCTTACCACATTCCTCTACCTTTCTCTCCTCCTCACTGTATCTTTATTATTCATCCTCGTTGATCTTCAATGTCAGATGAACCAAACTGAAATAGAGTTGCAGGATGTTTTACTTATTTATTTATTTATTTTTGATACAGAGTCTCGCTCTGTTGCCCAGCGGCTCACTGCAACCTCTGCATCCCGAGTAGCTGGGTCTATAAGTGCACAATTCAGGAGGAAAGAGAGCATGCCTGGCTAATTTTTTATTTTTTGTAGAGGTGAGGTTTCATCATGTTCCTCAGGCTGGTCTCAAACTCCTGAGCTCAAGTGATCCACCCACCTAAACCTCCCAAAGTGTTGGGATTACAGGTGTGAGCCACCACGCCTGGCAAGATTTGGAAATATTTTTGCTACTTGCTGATTCCACCTAACCTCCTCTTTTCTGACTACTCCTCCAACACACATATACCTAAGATTCTGGATACTGGTAATTAATCACCATGGTAATTAGAAGTGTTTGGCAGAAAACTCTTTGATGCATCAAACAATTTTAGTGAGAGTGTAGCAGGACGAGCCACAGACGAAACTCCTCAGACACCGAATTAAAGAAGGAAGAGGTTTTTTTATTCAGCCTGGAGCGCCAGCAGACTAGCATCTTAAGAGAGCCGAGCTCCCCAAAAAAGAAATTCTTGGCCTTTTTAAAGGCTTACAACTTTAAGAGGTCCACGTGAAAGGGTTGTGATAGATAGAGCAAGCGTGGGAAACGTGACTAGGGGCTACATGCATCAGCTAACAGAACAAAAAGTTTTACAATGCTTTTTTCATACAGTGTCTGGAATTTACAGATAACACAAGTAGTTTAGGTCAGGGGTTGATGTTATTATTACTACTTTTTTTTTTTTTTTTTTTTGAGACGGAGTCTCGCTCTGTCGCCCAGAATGGAGTGCAGTGGCCAGATCTCAGCTCACTGCAAGCTCCGCCTCCCGGGTTCCCGCCATTCTCCTGCCTCAGCCTCCTGAGTAGGTGGGACCACAGGCGCCGCCACCTCGCCCGGCTAATTTTTTGTGTTTTTAGTAGAGACGGGGTTTCACCGTGTTAGCCAGGATGGTCTCGATCTCCTGACCTAGTGATCCGCCCGTCTCGGCCTCCCAAAGTGCTGGGATTACAGGCTTGACCAACCGCGCCCGGCCTATTACTACTTTTTTTTTTAACCGCTAGGGCAGGGTGGTGGTGTCAAGGTTGTCTGGCTATTTATCTTATTTTTGTTTCTTTCTAACTTTTTTCTCTCTTTCCTCCTGTCTTGTGAACTACGCAAGGTGGAGGGAGGAGGGCAGCAGGAGTAGTAGTGGTCTCCTTCCTTAAGAGAGATACATTTTCTGTATTGGTTTAGAGTATCCAAGTGCCAATTTCCTACAGCAAATAATTTATTCACATAATTTGGCTACACAACAACTACCATATGTAAAGTGATGCAGCCACTGTAAAAGACAGCCTGGTAGTTCCTCAAAAAATTAAACGTAGAATTACCATATGATTCAGCAATTCCACTTCTCAGAATATACTCAAAAGAATTGACACCAAGAATGTGAACAGATATTTGTACACCAGTGTTCATAGCAGCATTATTCACAAGAGCAAAAATGTGGAAACAACCCAAATGTTGATCAACTAATGAATGGATAAACAAAATGTGGTATACACCTACAATGGAATATCATTTACCCACAAAAAGGAGTGATATTCTGATACATGCTACAACATGGAGGAACATTAAAACATCATACTAAATAAAACAACCCAGACACAAAAGAATAAATATTGTGTGGATTCCTCTTATGTGAGATCTGAAAATAGTCACCTTCATAAAGAAAGAAAGAATAGCTGGGCACAGTGGCTCACACCTGTAATCCTAGCACCTTTGGGAGGCCGAGGTGGGTGGATCACCTGAGGTTGGGAATTTGAGACCAGCCTGACCAACATGGAGAAATCCTGTCTCTACTAAAAGTACAAAATTAGCCAGGTGTGGTGGCGCATGCCTGTAATCCCATCTACTCGGGAGGCTAAGGCAGGAGAATTGCTTGAACCTGGGAGGTGGAGGCTGTGGTGAGCCGAGATCGCGCCATTGCACTACAACCTGGACAACAACAGCAAAACTCTGTCAAGAAAAAAAGGAAGGAAGGGAGGGAAGGGAATGGAAGGGAAGGGAAGGGAAGGGGAGGGGACGGGAGGGGAGGGGAGGGGAGGGGAGGGAAGGGAAGGGAAGGGAAGGGAAGGGAAAGGAAGGGAAGGGAAGGGAAGGGAGAAAAAGAAAAAGAAAAAGAAAGGAAAGAAAAGAAAAGAAAAAGAATAGTGGTTACCACAGTCTGTGGGGGAGCAGGGAATGGGAAGTTATCATTTAATATGTACAGAATTTCAGATTGGCATGATGGAAAAATTCTAGAGATGGATGGTTGCCTAAGGTGAATGTACTTAATGCCACTAAATAGGATATTCAAAAAGGGCTAGCCAGGTGCGGTGATGTGGGCTTGTAGTCCCAGCTACTGCAGATGCTGATGTGGGAGGATTGCTTGAGCCCATTAGTTAGAGACCAGCCTGAGCAACATAGCAAAACTTTTATTTTATTTTTATCTTATTTTATTTTATTTTATTTCATTTGGTTTTGTTTGTTTTTTGAGACGGAGTCTCGCTCTGTCGCCCAAGCTGGAGTGCAGTGGCATGATCTCAGCTCATTGCAGCCTCCACCTCCCAGGTTCAAACGATTCTCCTGCCTCAACGTCCCAAGTAGCTAGCTGGGACTACAGGCGCGTGCCAGGACACCTGGTTACATTTTTGTGTTTTTAGTAGAGACGGGGTTTTACCTTGTTAGCCAGGATGGTCTCCATCTCCTGACCTCGTGATCTGCCTGCCTCGGCCTCCCAAAGTGCTGGGATTACAGGCGTGAGCCACCGCGGCCCAGCCAAGCACAGCTATTCTTAACGTGACAAATGCTCAGTATGCCGTCTTCGTATCATGAAGTGGCATATATAAATTCTGTTTAATTTAGGCCAGGTGCTTCGTAGCATATCAAAGATAACTGAGATGGCAGCCTTGGATAAAAAGCAGTTCAGACTTGAGGTTCTTGGCATATTCTCACCAAATTACTATTTAGTAATATAGCTGGGACTACAGGCTCACACCACCATACCCAGCTAAGTTTTTTGTATTTTGGGTTTCACCGTGTTGACCAGACTGGTCTTGAACCCTTGAGCTGAGGCAATCCACCCACCTCGGCCTCCTAAAATCCTGGGATTACAGGCATGAGCCACTGCGCCCAGCCAGTAATACACTTTTTTTTAAATGTTAGGTTATTTGTTTTACGTATTTGTTTATGTATTTATTTATTTTGAGACGGAGTCTCACTCTGTCACCCAGGCTGGAGTGTGGTGGCGCAATCTCGGCTCACTGCAACCTCCACCTCCCAGGTTCAAGCAATGCTCCTGCCTCAGCCTCCCGAGCTGGGTCTACAGGCACCTGCCACCATGCCCGGCTAAATTTTGTATTTTTAGTAGAGATGGGGTTTTACTACGTTGGCCAGGCTGGTCTTGAACTCCTGACCTCAGCTGATCCTCCCGCTTCAGCCTCCCAGAGTGTTGGGATTACAGGCGTGAGCCACCACACCCAGCCTTTTTGTTTTATTTTCCTAAAGACAAATTATTGCTCTGTTGCACAGGCTGGAGTGCAGTGGCTATTCACAGGTGAAAACAGCATACTGAAGCTTTTCTAAAAAACAATATTGCCTGGCGCAGTGGCTCACGCCTGTAATCCCAGCACTTTGGGAGGCCTAGGTGGATGGATTACCAGGTCAGGAGTCGAGACCATCCTGGCTAACACGGTGAAACCCCGTCTCTACTAAAAAAAAAAAAATTAGCCGAGCATGGTGGCGGGCGCCTGTAGTCCCAGCTACTCGGGAGGCTGAGACAGAAGAACTGCTTGAACCCAGGAGGCAGAGGTTGCAGTGAGGCGAGATCAGGCCATTGCACTCCAGCCTGGGTGACAAAGCAAGACCTCATCTCAAAACAAACAAAAACAATATTTTAAGACTTAAGTATGTACATTTTTTGGACAGAATACTATTGCACACTTAATACTACACTATAGCATAAATGTAATTTTTTTTTTTTTTTTTGGAGATGGAGTCTCGCTCTCTCACCCAGGCTAGAGTGCAGTGGCGCCATCTCAGCTCAATGCAGCCTCTGCCTCCCAGGTTCAAGCAATTCTCCTGCCTCAGCCTGCTGAGTAACTGGGATTACAGGCGCGTGCCACCAAGCCCGGCTAGTTTTGGTGTTTTTAGTAGAGATGAGGTTTCACCATGTTGGTCGGGCTGGTCTCGAACCCCTGACCTCATCATCTGGCCGCCTCGGCCTCTCACAGTGCTGGGATTATAGGCGTGAGCCATCGTGCCCAGCCGTAAATGTAACTTTTATATGCATTTGGAAACCAAAAAAAATTTGTGTGATTCACTTTATTGCAATACTTGCTTTATTGCAATTCTTCCAGTGAAGGAAATTAAAAGTACTACTCCAGGGAATACAAGAATGCTAAGTGACACAGCCATGTTGCTGATATGGGGAAAGTTTTAGTGGTCTACATAGAAGATCAAGCCAGCCACAAAATTCCCTTAAGCCAAAGCCTGATTCAGAGCACTTCCAGTGGTCTCGAACTGAACGTGCAATATCTCCCTCCCTGCATTTCTGGGTTAAATCACATTTAGTCAGGATGTATAAGGTATAAGTATAAGTCACATCCTGACTAAATGTGATTTAACCCAGGAATGCAGGGTTAGATTAATATCCAAGAATCAGTTAATGTAACACTCTATATCAAAAGAATAAAACACAAAAGCCACATGATCTCAGTAGACACTAAACAAGTGTGTAACAAAATCTGACACTCCTTCATGATAAAAACTAGGAATCAAAGGAAACTTCCTCAACCTGATACAGCTCATCCGTGAAAAACCCACAGCAAAAAAATTAAAAACAAACAAAACAAAACAAAAAGCCCACAGCTAATATTATAACTAATGGTGAAGAAAGACTGGATCACTTCCTCCTAAGGTAAGGAACAAGGCAGAGATGGCTGCTCTCACCAATTCTGTGTGTTATAGACTCAGCTTCTTAAACCTCATGAGCCAACCTCTGCTAGCTTCACCAGCTTCTTAAACCTCATGAGCCAACCTCTGCTAGCTTCAGACTATTCTTCTGCAGCTTCTTCACCTCTCAGCTTGCTCTGGATTAGGCATTGGCTTAAGAGAATTTTGTGGCTGGTTTGACCTTCTATATGGACCACTAAAACTTTCCCCATGTCAGCGATATGACTGTTTGACTTATTAATATCATTCATATATTCCCTGGAATGGCACTTTTAATTTCCTTCAAGAACTTTTCCTTTGCATTCAAAACCTGGCTGTTTGATGCAAGAGGCTTTCTTTTGGCCTATCTTGGCTTTCAACATTTCTTCACTAAGCTTAACCATTTCTAGCTTTCAGTTTTGATACAGTTTGAATGTATGTTCCTGTCCAAATCTCATGTTGAAATGTAATCCCAAGTCTAGGAGGTGGGGCCTGGTGGGAGGTGTGTGGATCATGGAGGCAGATCCCTCATGAATGGCTTGGGCCATCCCCTTGGCGATAAGTGAGCTTTTACTCTGAGTTCACATGAGATGTGGTCCTTTAAGTGTGTAGCACTTCCCCCACCCCGACTCTCTCTTGCCCCTGCTTTTGCCTTGTGATGTGCCTGCTCCCACTTTCCCTTCCACCATGAGTAAAAGCCCCCTGAGGCCTCCCCAGAAGCCAAGCAATGGTGGCGCCATGCTTCTACAGCCTGCACAGCCATTAGCCCATTTAACCTCTTTTCTTTATAAATTACCCGGTCTCAGGTACTCCTTTATAGCAAAGCGAGAACCAACTAATAGAGATTTAAAGTGGAAGACGTGTGATACTTCCTTTCTCTTGAACACTTAGAAGCCATTGTAGGGTTATTAATTGGACTAATTTCAATACTGTTGCGTCTCAGGGAATAGGAAAGTCCAAGGAGAGGCGTAGGAATAGGGGAATGGCCAGTAAGTGGAGCAGTCAGAACACACACCACATTTATCTATTACGTTTCTGTCTTCTATGGGTGCAGCTTATGGCGCCCCAAACAATTCCAATAGTAACTTCAAAGATCACCGATCACAGATCACTACAACAGATATAATAATCATGAAAAAGCTTGAAAAATTGTTAGAATTTCCAAAATGTGACGCAGAAACATGAAGTGAGTGCATAGTGTTAGAAAAATGGCACCAATGACTTAACGGGGCTGCCACAAATCTTCAATGTGTAAAAAACACAGTGTCTGCCAAACACAAGAAAATGAGGTATGCTTGTGATTCTTTTTATATGCTGCTGGATATGATTTGATATTATTTTGCTAAGGATTTTTACATCCATATTCAAAAGGGATATTGCTCTGTGCAGCTTTGATATCACAGTAATACTGGCTTCATAGAATGAATTGGGAAATATCCTTCCTATTTTTTTGAAACAATGTGAAAAGAATTGGTATAAATTCTTCTTTAAATGGTAGAATTGACCAGTGAAGCGGGCCGGCCGCGGTGGCTCATGCCTGTAATCCCAGCACTTTGGGAGGCCGAGGCAGGCGGATCACAAGGTCAGGAGATCGAGACTGTCCCGGCTAACACGGTGAAACCCCATCTCTACTAAAAATACAAAAAAATTAGCCGGGCGTGGTGGCGGCGCCTGTAGTCCCAGCTACTTAGGAGGCTGAGGCAGGAGAATGGCATGAACCCAGGAGGCGGAGCTTGCAGTGAGCCGAGATTGTGCCACTGCACTCCAGCCTGGGTGACAGGGCCAGACTCCATCTCAAACAAAAAAAAAAAAGAATTGACCAGTGAAGCAATCTGTAGCCTGGGCTTTTCTTTGCAGTTAGGTTTTGGGTTATTTATTCAATCTTTTTACTTATAATAGGTCTATTCAGATTGTCTTTTTTTTTTTTTTTCCCTTGAGTGAGTTTTTGTTATTGATAATATTAAAAAGAAGAATGTTGAATTAATATGAATAATAGTTGGATTTACATTTGCAGTTTTACTGTGTTTTCTATATGCCTCATGTCCTTTTTGTTCCTCGATTTACATTTACTGCTTTCTTTTGCATTAAGTGAATACTTTCAAAGTAACGTTTTAATTTATTTAATAGTTATTTAATATATTTTTTGAAGTATTTCTTTAGTGGTTGCTCTCAGGCTTGCCATATGCAACTTAATTTATCAACTTCAGATTTCAACTAATTTAATTTCAGTGAGATATAGACCCATTACTTCATTATAGCTCTATTTCTTGCCCCCCGTTTTTGTGTTATTACTGTTACACATATTACATTTTTAAATGTTACAAATACAACAGTACATTGGTATAATCATTACATTATATAATTTTATATCTTTTAAAGAAGCTGAAAGAAGGAAAGATAGCAAGTATATATTTATAGCTTTTGTTATATCAACCTTCTTACTTATCATTTCTGGCTCTCTTCATTTGTTCCTATGGATTTGAGTTACCATCTGGAGTCATTTCTTTGGTCCAAAACAGCTATGCCACCATCCGTCTCCTTTGGGCTGTTATTGGCAAATATTTTCTTGTTTTTTTAAATTTTTTAACTTTATTTTTTTTTGAGACAAAGTCTCACTCCGTCGCCCAGGCTGCAGTGTAGTGGTGCGATCTTGGCTCACTGAAACTTCTGCTTCCCAGGTTCAAGCAATTCTCATGCCCCAGCCTCCTGAGTAGCTGGGATTACAGGCACGTGCCATCACACCCCGCTGATTTTTGTGTTTTTAGTAGACAGGGTTTCACCATGTTGGCAAGGCTAGTCACGAACTCCTGACTTCAGGTGATCCACCCTCTTCAACCTCCCAAAGTGCGGGGATTACAGGCGTGAGCCACCGCACCCATCCAGGCAAATATATTTGTTTAGGTTATAGGCCCCAAAATACAGTGTATACATATTATTTTACACTATTGCTGTTTAAATCAGTTAAAATAAGAAAGCAGAAGAAATATGTATTTATACTATCTTGAATAATTACATAATTAGATTTACTGGTTGTTAGGGACCAAATGTTTTTGTCCCCTCAGATTCAAAGGTTGAAACCTCAACTCCTGATGTGATTGTATTGGGAGGTGAGTATTGTATTGGGAAGTGAGTATGTTTAGATGGAGCCATGAGGGTGGAGTCCCATGATGGGATTAATATCCTTATAAGAAGAGAAAGAGACCAGAACTCACTTACTCTCTTCACCATGTGATAACACAGCAAGAAAAAGTGGTCATCTGCAAGCCAGGAAGAAGAAGGCTCTCACCAGGAACTCAATCTTCTGGGACCTTGACCTTGGACTTCCCAGATTCCACAACTGTGAGACATGAATGAATGTTGTTTAAGCCACCCAGTCTACTATATTTTGTTACAGCAGCCAGAGCCAAATAAGTCACTACTGCTCTTTGTGTAGATTCAGATTACCTTCTGAGATCCATTTCTTTTGGTCTGAAGAACTTCCTTTACTTTTTTTTTTTTTTTTGAGACGGAGTCTCGCTCTGTCACCCAAGCTGGAGTGCAGTGGCCGGATCTCAGCTCACTGCAAGCTCCACCTCCCGGGTTCACGCCATTCTCCTGCCTCAGCCTCCCGAGTAGCTGGGACTACAGGCGTCCGCCACCTCGCCCAGCTAGTTTTTTGTATTTTTTTAGTAGAGACAGGGTTTCACCATGTTAGCCAGGATGGTCTCGATCTCCTGACCTTGTGATCCGCCCGTCTCGGCCTCCCAAAGTGCTGGGATTACAGGCTTGAGCCACCGCGGCCGGCCCTACTTTTTTTTTTTAAGGCATGTCTACTAGCAATGAATTGTCTTAGTTTTTGTTAATCTGAGAAATCTTTATTTCACCACCATTTTTGAAAGAAGCTTTGGTGGATATAGGATTCTTGGTTGTCAGGTTTAGTTTTGCTTCTTTTTTTTTTTTTTTTAAGAGCACTTTGAATATGTTATTCCACTGCCTTCTGGCTGCCACTGTTTCAGCTGAAAAGATAACTGTCAATGTTATTGGGGTTCCCTTGTAAGTGACTCATTGTTTTCTTTGGCTATTCTTTGTTGCTGAGTCTCAGCATTTTTCCTATGATGTTTCTGTTTGTGGGTCTACTTGTGTTTATCCTACTTGGAGTTCATTGACACTCTAGATGTGTCAGTTAACATTCAATAAATTTGGCAAGACTTCAGCCATTATATGTTCAATTTTTTTTTCTGCTCCATTCTTTTTCCCCTCTCCTTCATGCTTCCATTACTTCTGTGTTAATTAACTGAGTGGTGTCCCAAATTTCTCTAAGACTCTTAATTTTTCTTCATTCTATTTTCTTTTTGTTTTTCATGTTATGTAAGCCCTATTAATCTATCTTCAAATTCCCTACTTTTTTATTCTGCCAGTTTGAAGATACTATTGAATCCCCTCCTCCCTACCCCCAACCCCTAGTGAATTAATATTTAATTTGTTATACTTTCCAACTCCAGAATATCCATTTGTCTCTTTATAGTTTCTATCTCTTTACTGTTATTCTCTATTTAATGCAACATTTTTCTCATATCTTCCTTTACTACTTCTTTTTTATTTTTATTATAAAAGGATACAGTTTAAGCACAGCCAGGTGGAAGACACGCATAAGGCAAGGTATGGAGGAAGGAGCAGAGAGCGCCTATGCTCTCTTCAGGTGCACCACCCTCTCAGCACCTCCACATGTTCAGCAAGTTGAAACTATTCATTTTATTTTTTTCTTTTTCTTTTCTCTCTCTCTCTCTTTCCTTCCTTCTTTTCTTTTCTGTTCCTTTTCTTTCATGACAGGGTCCTGCTCTGTCACCCAAGCTGCAGTCCAGTAGTAAGATCATGGCTCATTGCAGCTTCCACCTCCCAGGCTCCAGCACTCCCCCTGCCTCAGCCTCCCGAGCAGCTGAGACTACAGGCACATGCCACCACACCAAATTTGTTTGTTTGTTTGTTTGAGACAGTTTCTCTCTCGTCACCCAGGCTGGAGTGCAGTGGCACAATATTGGCTCACTGTGACCTCCGCCTCCCAGGTTCAAGCGATTCTCCTGCCTCAGCCTCCCGAAGTAGGTAGGATTACAGGCGCGTGCCAACACACCCAGCTAATTTTTTTGTATTTTTAGTTGAGATGGGGTTCACCATGTTGGCCAGGCTGGTCTTGAACTCCTGACCTCAGGTGATCCACCTGCCTCGGCCTCCCAAAGTGCTTGGATTACAGGTGTGAGCCACCACAACTGGCCTACTATTTTTTTTTAATTTTCATTTATTTATTTGTAGAGACAAGGTCTTGCCATGTTGCCCAGGCTGGTGGAACTACTTCTTTAATCATAGTTTTCTTTAGTTCTTTGAACATATTTATAATGGTTCCTTTGAATGCTTTGTTAAAACTGACAGCTCAGCCAGGCACAATGGCTCACACCTGTAATCCAAGCATTTTGGGAGGCTGAGGGAGGATTGCTGGAGCTCAGAAATTCAAGACCAGCCTGGGCAACATAGTGAGACCCCCATCTCAATAAACAAAACAAAGCTGGTCATTTCTCTTACTTGCTTTTTTTTTTTTTTTTTTTCTTTTTTGGTGAATGGATTATACTTCTCTCTTTTTTTGCATGTCTCAAAATTTTTTCTTGGAAAATGGATATTTTAGAAAATATGCCGGGCGCGGTGGCTCAAGCCTGTAATCCCAGCACTTTGGGAGGCCGAGACGGGCGGATCATAAGGTCAGGAGATCGAGACCATCCTGGCTAACACGGTGAAACCCCGTCTCTACTAAAAAATACAAAAAACTAGCCGGGCGAGGTGGCGGGCACCTGTGGTCCCAGCTACTCCGGAGGCTGAGGCAGGAGAATGGCGTAAACCCGGGAGGCGGAGCTTGCAGTGAGCTGAGATCCGGCCACTGCACTCCAGCCTGGGCGACAGAGCCAGACTCAGTCTCAAAAAAAAAAAAGAAAATATATTGTAGCAACTTTGGGTACTAATTCCTTCCATTCCCACCCAACTGTAGTGCATTTTGTTCTTATTTGCTTGTTTATTTGTTTAGTGACTGGCTGGACAATTTTAGTGAAGTATAATCTCTCCCCACCCCCATTACCACCCCACATCCACCTGCAGTGTTAAACCTCTGATATTGTTTCTCAGGATCTCAGCCTTGGGTATGCCCAGTTACCCTCTGAGGACAGTGGTTTTGGCAGAACTCTCTTCAATATTTATTTTCCTGACTCCACCCAGCTGTTAAGCTCCACTAATTGCAGCTGATTGCTCTATTGTTTTCAACAACACCCTAAGGAATGAATTGCTCCAAAGACTAATCCCATTACATTTGGGTTCTTTTTTTTCAGTCTCAGCTCACCGCAGCCTCCACCTTCTGGGTTCCAGCTATTCTTGTGCCACAGCCTCCAGAGTAGCTGGGATTATAGTCGCACACCACCACACCCAGCTAATTTTTGTATTTTTAGTAGAGATAGTTTCGCCATGTTGTCCAGGCTGGTCTTGAACTCCTGACTTCAAGTGATCCACCCACCTTGGCCTCCCAAAGTGCTGGGATTACAGGCATGAGCCACCACAGCTTTGGGCTCTTTTGAAGGGATAGTTCTCAAGGTCAATGAGATTTGTTCTTACTCCAGAAGGATTCTTCCAGCTATCTCTTTCCCTGGTTCTCTCAGTCAAACTAGCCAGCCTACAGTTTATATCTCCAGTGAGTCTACCAATCTCCTTTCGATTGCCTTTCATGACAACCTCCCTTGTGTTGGAGAGCACCTTAGGCTTAAGCTTCTCCAAACACTTTTGCAAAAAAGTCACGTCCTCTGGGAAGAAAGTAGGTGTGTTATGGCCTGCTTCTCCCCTTAGGCAAAATCTCCAAGCCATGGCTGTGGAGTTTGGGATGATTTTTAAAAAGAAACGTAGGCCAGGCGTGGTGCCTAATGCCTCCCACTTTGGGAGGCCGAGGCGATTGGATCACCTGAGGTCGGGAGTTTGAGACCAGCCTGACTAACATGGAGAAACCCCGTCTCTACTAAAAATACAAATTTAGCCGGGCGTGGTGGTACAAGCCTGTAATCCCAGCTACTCAGGAGACTGAGGCAGGAGAATCACTTGAACCTGGGAGTTGTACTTCGGCCTGGCAGTAAGAGTGAAACTCAGTCTCAAAAAAAAAAAAAAAAAAAGGCACAAATCTCTCCACATGACATATTCCAGGAGTTGAGCACTCAGTGGAGTGGGAGGACAGTGTAATTGGGTCTTCTTATCTTGGAACCACCACCTGACAACCTGGGCAAGTGTAATTGGGGCCTCAATATTCTTGGTGGCTCTGTGCCCAATGTAGAGAGCTTCTATCCCATGGGTTGGAGCAGGGTAGAAGAGAGTCCCCACCTCCTGGTAACACTTGCCTGGTGCTTAGCCTGAGAAACAGGTAAGGGGAAGGATGAGAAATACTGACATCCTGCCCCTCCTGCAAAGACAGCCCTCTGACTAGAAATGGGAGAGGAGAAGCCCTGTGTTCAAGTTCATCTAGATATTCATGCTCTCTAGAGTGTGCGGTTGGATTTCTTACAGAAGCACCAGAACCGCGCCCTGTAGCCTTTTCGTCCAAACACCTTGACCTTACTCTTTTAGCCTAGCCCTTGTGTTTGCGTGCGGCGGCTGCCGCAGCTCTAATACTTTCAGAGGCCCTCAAAATCACAAACTATGCTCAACTCACTCTCTACAGTTCTCATAACTTCCAAACTCTATTTTCTTCCTCACACCTGACGCATATACTTTCTGCTCCCCAGCTCCTTCAGCTGTACTCACTGTTTGTTGAGTCTCCCACAATTACCATTGTTCCTGACCCAGACTTCAATCCGGCCTCCCATATTATTCCTGATACCACACCTGACCCCCATGGCTGTATCTCTCTGATTCACCTGGCATTCACTCCATTTCCCCATATTTCCTTCTTTCCTGTTCCTCGCCCTGATCACACTTGGTTTCTCAATGGCAGTTCCACCAGGCCTAATCGCCACTCACCAGCAAAGGCAGGCTATGCTATAGTATCTTCCACGTCTATCCTTGAGGCTACCGCTCTGTCCCACTCCACTACCTCTCAGCAAGCCGAACTCATTGCCTCATTCTTGCAAAAGGACTGCGTGTCAATATTTATATTGACTGTCTCTTTGGACTCAGCCCACTTGCACCCAAGGGAAATAAACAGCCTTGTTGCTCAAACAAAGCCTGTTGGTGGACTCTCTTCACACAGACTCATGTAACATAGAGAACATAAGTACAGACCAAAGAATTAGAAGAAATACTAGACTAATTCTGTCTTCTTATTTGGCAAGTACTGAAACCTAAGTAAAGGTATATGAGAAAAGATAAACAGTGAGCTATAATTTACATAACTATGCCATTCTGTCACCCAATTCAGTCCAAGACTCGAGAAATAACTGGGAGGACCTCATAGAGGAGTTATTTTATATATCACATGTAAGGAACAAAAAGCTGTAGTCCTGAATTTCTAAAAGCTATTTAGGATACGTAGATTTTTACTTCCTATAATCCCTTAACACTACCTTACCACTAAAATATGCCAGAGCCAATTAACCCACTTCTCTTTAAGAGGAAGCATTATCAGCACTCTGTGTCTATTAAGAATCTTTCCAGGGCCAGGCGCGGTGGCTCACACCTGTAATCCCAGCACTTTGGGAGGCCGAGGCAGGCGGATCACCTGAGGTCGGGAGTTTGAGACCAGCCTGACCAACATGGAGAACCCCTGTCTACTAAAAATACAAAATTAGCCGGGCATGGTGTCGCATGTCTGTAATCCCAGCTACTTGGGAGGCTGAGGCAGGATAATTGATTGAACCCAGGAGGCAGAGGTTGCAATGAGCTGAAATCGTACCATTGCTCTCCAGCCTAGTCAATGAGGGAAACTCCGTCTCAAAAGAAAAGAATTTTGTCCTCCACTGAAAACAAAGGTAAATTTAGCTGGTGATGGGATAATTTCCAGCAAGGTCTTTGAGTAAAATTTTGAGGTATTTCTTATGTTTATACCACTCAACTAGAAATCAAAATCCAAGGTAATTACTGAGACCAAATAAATTTCCTAGGAATGAGGAATGGGAATGTTACAGGACATCCTGAAGGGGCTACACCCTCTATGAACAGATATCTTGCACTCCAGGAGCTCTTTACCATGATTTACTGACAGAAGCCTGCCTTTCAGAAAACATCTTTTTCTTCTTTTTAGAATGTGGGAACACGTGTGTGATAGAATACTGAATAATTTGAGATTTACCTAGTTTTGTGGACAAAAATAACGTATATAACCAGAAAACAAAGTCAGTGCATCCAAATATTTCCGGTATTATTTCTGCTTGGTGGAGTTATGGATGATTCTTATTTACATCCTTATACCTTTAAAAATTATCAACAGCATGGCTGGGCTGGGCAATAGCTCACACCTGTAATCCCAACACTTTGGGAGGCTAAAGCAAGGGGATTGCTCGAGCCCAGGAGTTCGAGATTAACCTGGGTAACATAACAAAACTCTGTCTCTACAACAAATAGAAAAATTAGCTGGGTGTGGTAGTGCACTCCTGTCGTCCCAGCTACTCCAGAGGCTGCGGTGGGAGGATCACTTAAGCCTGAGAGGTCGAGGCTACAGTGAGCCGTGATTGCACCACCGCACTCCAGCCTGGGTGACAGAGTAAGTCCTTGCCTCAAAAAAAAAAAAAAAGAAAGAAAGAAAGAAAAAAAAGAAAAAGAAAAGAATAATTATCTGCAGCAGATGTATTTCATCAGAAAAGAAGGAACCATTTTTGCTTTGCACACACTGCTCCTCATGTGGAATGCACTCTCCCTCTGTTCTGTCAGAGTTTCAAATCCAAGATAAATGTCAAGTCTTCTTGAAATCTGTTTCTTCGTCTATTTTCTCCTTAACCTGACTTTTCCACCCTGATTTCCAAATTCATTATTTGCCTAATACTTCTGCTTCCTGACCAGAAGAGGTCAGTGTTGTGTTGCTTAAGAAAAAACAAAGCCTTTCTGATAAATTGTTTTGGGGTTTTTGTTTGTTTTGTTTTGCTCTTTTTTACTAAGGGAAAACTTTTTCTTTAGAAATATGATATTATATTTCCTAGAGATATTATGGTATTATAGAAATCAGACATAAACATCTATCAGTGCCTCTGTAACTAACAAGATTTCAAGTGGAGTATCTTATCAACAAATGGGAACTTACACATTTTGGACTATTCTCATTAGTACCTAGCACTTTACTGAGCCACAGACAATTTTATCTGATATGTAAAAATTTGAAAGTAGAAAAAGAGAAAACAAGAGAGATGTATATTTAAACAGGAAAACCAAACTTTTCCAGGGACAAACTAAAAACCATTAGTACAGTACTTCAAAGCATCAACTTGGGAGTTAGACCAACTAGGATTTGAGGTTTTTTGTGTTTGTTGTTTTTGTTTGTTTGTTTGTTTGTTTTTCAGAGGGAATCTTGCTCTGTCAGCCAGGCTGGAGTGCAGTGGTGCGATCTCAGCTCACTACAACCTCTGCCTCCCGGGTTCAGGTGATTCTCCTGCCTCAGTCTCCCAAGTAGCTGAGTTTGCAGGTGTGCACCACCACGCCCAGCTAATTTATTTTGTATTTTCAGTAGAGACAGGATTTCATCATGTTGACCAGGCTGGTCTCAAACTCCTGGCCTCAGGTGATCTGCCTGCCTTGGCCTCCCAAAGTGTTAGGATTACAGGCGTGAGTCACCACACCTGGCCAGTATTTGAGTTTTGACTCCATCACTTACTGTGCAACTTTAAGCATGCTCCATACACCACATGCCTCATCCTCAGTTTCTCATCTTGAAAATGGGGATACTGATAGCTAATTCATAATATTGTTTTTATTTTGTGGTGGTGATGGTGGGTTTTCTGTTTTGTTTTGTTTATTTGAGACAGGGTCTCACTCTGTCCCCCAGGTTGGAGTGCAGTGGTGCGATCTGAGCACACTGCAACCTCCAAGCAGTGACTACAGGCACACACCACCACACCTAGCATAGCTGTTCCTTCTTTAACTTTCACTGTGGGAACTACTCTCCTGGCACCAAGTGTCTTACAATAACCTCTTAGTTCGTCCCCTGCCTCCTCTCTCACCTTTCCCATAAATAAATTGGGACAGTTCTGTAAATTCTGTATGCTGCTACTAGGATGATGTAGTCACCTGTGGTCCCTTCATCTTCCTGTTCAAAAGCCATTCATAGGCCGGGCGCAGTGGCTCACGCCTGTAATCCCAGGACTTTGGGAGGCCGAGTTGGGTGGATCACTTGAGGTCAGGAGTTTGAGACCAGCCTGGCCAACATGGTGAAACCCCGTCTCTATTAAAAATACAAAAAATTAGCCGGGCGTGGTGGTGCAGGCCTGTGGTCCCAGCTGCTCGGGAGGCTGAGGCGCGAGAATTGCTTGAACTCGGGAGATGGAGGTTGCAGTGAGCGGAGATCACCACTGCACTCCAGCTTGGGTGACAGAAGAAGACTGTCAAAAAAAAAAAAAAAAGCCATTCATGAAATGTTCTGTGGATGGATGGTGGTGGTGATTCCACAACAATGCGAATGTACTTAGTGACACTGAACTGTACACTCAAAAATGGGTAAAATGATAAATTTTATGTTATGCATATTTATTACCAAAAACCCATTAATGATTCAAACATCCACAACATAATGCTCTATAGGGACCATCACCATCCAACTCCAGTCAATCTTCATTAGTACAACTGCATCTTACTGTATGATGCTCATGCCACCCCCACCGCCCCCACATATGCTTGCACTCACACTCCTTTCTCGGCAACAACTTCCTTCAAAGTCCTCATACCTAGCCTGTGCTTTGTCTTGGATTTAGCTCTTTTGTTTTTCAGACTTGCTGGATATAACCATATGCTGACCTTCCAGCCATTCAAAGCCCAGTTCAACTGCATTTTGTCCATGAAGTTTTCCCTCTCACATCTGTCATGTTGGAAATAATCCTCTCTTTTGCTGGGCTTCGATAGTGTTTTCTATCACTATTCAGCCTGTACAAATCTGCTTAAGGACTGAGACCGTGCCTTAATCCTCTTGGTATTTCCCTTCACTTTTACCACAGTGCTTCACACAGAGCAGATCTGCAATGACCATTTATTGAATAGCTGATGTGAAAGACAAAGGCAGCCCGGAAGCTGATGCTGGGATCCCCGTGGAGCTTTGCACCACCCCTGACTCTTAAGGTCCAATCCCCAACCTGTCTGCACAGGCATTTAAAGGGCTTTACATGCTTTGGTGTAACATTTCATTTTGATGGTTTTTGGAAATGTTAGTTTTCCTCTTTCTTCATTTTATTAGTCATTAAATTCTAAATTATGAAATTGTGGGACCAAAATATAATGGGTTTATAGTCAATATTCCTTAGGTTCCCATGGAAAACCTGTAGGAAAGGAATATTCTTTTTTTTTTTTTTTTTTTTTTTTGAGACAGGGTTTCACTCTGTCAGCCAGGCTGGAGTACAAGGCTGGAGTACAGTGATGCAATCTCAGCTCACTGCAATCTCCACCTCCCAGGCTCAAGCGATCCTCCTGCCTCAGCCTCCTGAGTAGCTGGAATTACAGGTGCATGCCACCACCACCCGTCTAATTTTTTGTATTTTTTTAGTAAAGATGGGGTTTCACCATGTTAGGCACACTGGTCTCGAACTCCTGACCTCGAGGCCACCCACCTGGCCTCCCAAAGTGCTGGGATTACAGGCGTGAGCCACCATGCCCAGCCAGGAAAGGAATGTTCTATCTCTCTAACTCCATTTCTTTATTGGGTGTGCTAGCAGCATTTTGCAATTGGATGGCCTAAGGACATAATTTTAAAGATAATGAATTAATCTTGATAAAATTTTAAATGTTAAGCACCATTATCTTCTTCCTTTTTTTTTCTTTTTTTGAGACGGAGTCTTGCTGTCACCAGACTGGAGTGCTGTGGTGCGATCTCAGCTCACTGCAACCTCCAACTCCCTGGTTCAAGCAATTCTCCTGCCTCAGCCTCCCGAATAGATGGGATTACAGGCATGCACCACCACGTCCAGCTAATTTTTGTATTTTCAGTAGACAAGGGGTTCCACCATGTTGGCCAGAATGGTCTTGGTCTCCTGACCTCATGATCTGCCTGCCTCAGCCTCCCAAAGTGCTGGGATTACAGATGTGAGCCACCCCGCCGAGCCTTTTTTTTTTTTTTTTTTTTTTTGGTCAGCCAGGCAGGAGTGCAGTAGAGCAATCACAGCTCACTGCAGCTTTGACCTCCTGGGCTCAAACTGTCCTCCCACCTCAGTTTCCCAAATTGCTGGGACTGCAGACACACACCACAACACCTGGCTAATTTTTGTATTTTTTGTAAAGACATGTTTTTGCCATATTGCCCAGGCAGGTCTTGAATTCCTGAGCTCAAGCAATCCACATGCTTCAGTCTCTCAAAGTGCTGCGATTACAGCTGTGAGCCACCGTGCCCAGCCGTTATCTTCTTAATGAATGATTGCCGAGCAATACTTTATCTTCCAGGAAAATAACCATGGAAGAATGCATGGATGTCCCTTGTGTAACTTTGCCTCCATTGTTGCCAGGAGTTAACATTATGTTAACATCTCCATTATAGAGATGCATCTTCACCTATAATCCCAGCAATTTGGGAGGCTGAAGTGGGAGAATCTCTTGAGCCCAGAGTTCGAGACCATCCTGGGCAACATGGTGAAACCCCGTCTCTAACCAAAACCCAAACCGGAAAACAAAAACAAAAACAAAAGCAAAAAATCCACCCACACAAATTAACCTGGTGTGGTGGCATGCACCTGTACTTCCAGCTACTTGGGAGACTGAGGTAGGAAGATAGCTTGAGCCAAGGAGTTGGAGGCTGCAGTGAGCCATAATTGCACCACTGCACTCCAGCCTGGGTGACAGAGTAAGACACTGTCCCCCCAGACTCCTCCCAAAAAACAGATGAATCTTCATTGTAAATGATTTGTCAGTGTTAACAATGAACTCTGGACTTCTTAGCTATTTTTACTAGCTTAGCCATTTTACTTGGCCATTTTAACTAGGAGAAAAGTTTAACTCTTTTTTTCCTTTTTTTTTTAACCTTTTTTTCTTTTTTTTTTCAGCTTTTTTTCTTTTTTCTTACTTTTGGAGAAAAGTCTCTTAAAAAACAAGAAAACAAAAACACAAAGAAAGAGCTTTGAACCTACTTGAGGACTGAGCTCCCGGTCTAATATAAATATACATTTTCTATTTCAGAAAATAGCATTCTTAGACCAGGCACAGTGACTCATGCCTGTAATCCCAGCACTTTGGGAGGCTGAGGTGGGTGGATCTCCTGAGGTCAGGAGTTCGAGACCAGCCTGGCCAACATGGTGAAACCCCATCTCTACTAAAAACACAAAAACTAGCCAAGTGTGGTGGCATGGGCCTGGAATCCCAGCTACTTGGGAAGCTGAGGCAGGAGAATCCCTTGAACCTGGGAGGCAGAAGTTGCCGTGAGCCGAGATTGCGCCATTGCACTCCAGCCTGGGCGACAAAAGCCAAACTCTTGTCTTAAAAAAAAAAAAAAATAGCCAGGCACGGTGGCAGGCCCCTGTAATTCCAGCTACTTGGGAGGCTGAGGCAGGAGAATCGCTTGAACCCGGGACGCGGAGGTTGCAGTGAGCCGAGATCGCACCACTGCATCTAGCCTGGGTGATGGAGTGAGACCCTGTCTAAAAAAAAAGAAGTTGCCTTTCCTTTAGGTGGAGGTGGTGCTGCACACCTATAATCCTCGCTACTCAGGAAGCTGAGGCAGAAGAATTCCTTGAACCCAGGAGGTGGAGGTTGCAGTGAGCCAAGATTGCGCCTAGGTGACAGAGCAAGACCCTGTCTCAATCAATCAATCAATCGATCAATCAATAAAAAGAAATTGCACTACTGTTTGTTCCTAAGCAGACAGCTACAGATAAAAGATTAAATCTCTCTGTAGGTAGCTACTCTGTGTTCACCTTCTTTTATGTAAAGTACTGATTTATGATTTACTTAGAGCAAGATGAATACATAATTGACTATTACCCTCCCTGCTCCTTTTCTCCTGCAACATGTGGATTACCACACACTTCCTCTTTCCCCTCCAGCCCATTTTTCCCCTTTAAATATTGAAGCCCTCAAAATCATCTTTGGAGAAAGGCACAGACCACAGACTGTTTCTGTGATTTCATGTTTATTTCTTCCAGGCCTGTCCTTAACCTTGACAAAATAAACTTCTAAATTGATTGAGACCTGTCTCAGATACTTTTTGTTTACAGTAGTCACAGTCACAGCCCACATAGCTGAGGCAGAGTTAAAGAAATTGGATCACGGGTAAATGACTTTCATTTCCTATAAGCAAGGTCAATGATGTTGCTATTTCACTAGTACAGGCTGCTTCTGACCAGTGTTCATTCTGATTGATGAATACTAGTGCTGAACAGCGTGTCAATGATTTTGATTACTGCTCCTTTCTGAAAGCTTTTAGGCCTAGCTTTTGAAAACAGAGTGATCTAGAAACAGAGAGAAGAGTCATTCTCCACCACCAAATACAGAGTGCTGAGTCCTCAGTACTGAACCCAAAGGCTGGTAGGTCATAGAGAGTATATCCTGAGTCAATAGAGGCAACTGTTTTTGTTTTTGAAACAGAGTCTCTCTCTGTCACCCAGGCTGGAGTGCAGTGGCATGATATCGGCTCACTGCAGCCTCCGCCTCCCAGGTTCAAGTGATTCTCGTGCCTCAGCCCCACAAGTAGCTGCAATTACAGGCGTGCGCCACCACACCCGGCTAATTTTTGTATTTTTAGCAGAAATGGGGTTTCACTATGTTGGCCAGGCTGGTCTCGAATTCCTGGAGTCAAATTCCAGCCCTGTTCTCCCAAAGTGCTGGGATTTCAGACGTGAGCCACCATGCCCGGCCGAGGCAACCGTTATACAAATACTTTAAGGTTAGCGAAAAGACTGTTTAGACTTCATGCAAAAGCACTAACCATAAAGAAAAGATTGAAAATTTGAAGTTCATTAAAATTAAAAACTTATCTTCATCATAAGATTCCATTAAAGGAGTGAAAGAAGGCGATAGACTGATAGAAGACATGTGAAATACATAAATCTAAAGTCTCCCATTCAGAATATATAAAACACCCCTTTAAATCAATAAGAAAAAATAAGCAATCCAATTGTTTTTTTTTTTTTTTTTTTTTTGGAAATGGGGTCTCACTCTGTTGCCCACGCTGGAGTGCAGTGGCACAATCTTGGCTCACTGCAAACTGTACCTCCCAGGTTCAACCGATTCTCCCATTTCAGCCTCCTGATTAGCTGGGACTACAGGCGTGTGCCACCACGCTCAGCTAATTTTTGTTGTTTTGTTTTGTTTTGTTTTGTTTCTTTGAAATGGACTCTCACTCTGTCACCCAGGCTGGAGTGTGCAGTGGCACGATCTCGGCTCACTGCAACCCCTGCCTCAAAGGTTCAAGTGATTTTTCTGCCTCAGCCTCCAGAGTAGCTGGGATTACAGGTGCACACCACCACATCCAGCCTAATTTTTTTATTTTTTATTTTTTATTTTTAGTAGAGACAGGGTTTCACCATGTTGACCAGGCTTGTCTCGAACTCATGATCTCAAGTGATCCACCCGCCTCAGCGTCCCAAAGTGCTGGGATTACAGGCGTGAGCCACCACGCCTGGCCTAATTTTTGTATTTTTCTGATAAAGATAGGATTTTGCCATGTTGGCCAGGCTCCAATCTTTCAAATGGGAAACAGACAAACAGGCATTTAACAAAAGAGAGCATCCTCTTTGTTCTCTGGCAGTGTGAGGGAAAAAGCATGCCCCTTTATTTTCTCTAGGGACTTCTTGTCTCCTACGGATAGGCCTTAGACAAATTACACACACACACACACACACACCAAGCACAGATGAGCAATAATTCTCAGCGATGATGAAGTTCAAATCCAAACTAAGAACAACAAACATTTTCCCAAACACAAAAATAATTTTCTAAGATGACTCCTGCACACAATGAAGAAAATAATTTGGGCTCTCCAGATCTTTGCACCAACAAGAAAATTCTTTGAGATGCTTTACTTAGCAAAACAAAATAGCCATTTATACCTAGTCTCTACCATCAGCAGCACGAAGAATTAGCAAAGGCTTTGAAATCAGTTTTCTTTTTTTTTTTCCTAAAGATCACCAGGAGGAGATAAAGGTACTGTCCTCTGTCTGAAGTGTTTGGAATTTTTTTAACTCTCTCTCTCTCTCCCACAGACCCCCACCCACCCCCTCCACACACACACACACACACACACACACACACACACACACACACACACTTTTTTCCTTTAATACTTTTTTTTTCTTTTTGAGACGGAGTCTCACTCTATTGCCCAAGCTGGAGTGCAGTGGTGTGATCTCAGCTCACTGGAACCTCCGCCTCCCAGGTTCAAGTGATTCTTCTGCCTCAGCCTCCCGAGTAGCTGGGACTACAGGCACAAGCCACCATACCTGGCTAATTTTTTTTTATTTTTAGTAGAGATGGGGTTTCACCGTGTTAGCAAGGATGGTCTTGAACTCCCAACCTCAGGTGATCCACCCGCCTCGGCCTCCCAAAGTGCTGGGATTATAGGCATGAGCCACTGCACCCTGTCTTTTTTTTTTGAGATGGAGTCTCCCTCTGTCACCCAGGCTGGAGTGCAATGGCACGACCTCGGCTCACTGCAACCTCCATCTCCCGAGCTCAAGCGATTTTCCTGCCTTAGCCTTCTGAATAGCTGGGACTACAGGTGCGCACCACCATACCCAGCTAATTTTGTACTTTTAGTAGAAATGGGGTTTTGCCATGTTGGTCAAGCTGGTCTCGAATTCCTGACCTCAGGTGATCTGCCCACCTTGGCCTCCCAAAGTGCTGGGATTACAGGCATGAGCCACCATGCCTGGCCTCTCTGGCCACTTCTGATCTGTTCTTAGTTACTGTAATTTTGCCACTTCAGAAATGTAATATGAAATCATAAGGCATATAACCTTTGAGACTGGGTTTTCTCACTCAGCATAATGTACTTTTAATTAATTAATTAATTAATTTTTTGAGACAGAGTCTTGCTCCATTAACCAGGCTGGAGTGCAGTGGCACAATCTCAGCTCACTGCAACCTCTGCATCCCGGCTCAAGCAATTGTCCTGCCTCACCTCTCAAGTAGCGGGGACTACAGGTATGTGCTACAACACTCAGCTAATTTTTTGTATTTTTTTCAGTTGTTTGTTTCCTTTAATTAACATCTAAATAGGTTATACATCTTTTATAATTATAATATGGAAATGTATATGAGCAAAATATATAAATTTTTTGGTGAATGCTTAGGGAAGAATGAGGTCAGTCAAGTTCACCCAAGGTCTTAAGCAGCAGCATCTATGCAGCCAGGGCGTGGTCAGAGTTTGGGGACAGAGGTAAATATCCGCAATTCATGCATCCTTTTGATTTCTTCTTTTAGTGCCTGATTAACCATCTGGTGTTGCTGGGCAGTTCTCTTCTCCTTAATTCTTCTGATTCAATTTTAATTTCATCCATCGTCCCACAACTCCTGAAATGTCAGTGACTTTGACAGCTGTAGCTCACGGAAACTTTGAGAATTTGGGTCACTCTGAGCTCCCCCTCAGTCTGGGTGGCAAACATCCGGTGGTGAAGTGGAAGCCCGCGGATCCAGCGGAGCAGAGGCGCTGCTGCGGCCAGGCTCCGGGCCGCCATGCCTGGCCGACGGGACCTGCTGCCCGAGGTCACTGTATGCCCCTAATTTTTTGTATTTGTAGTAGAGACGGGGTTTCACCATGTTGGCCAGGCTGCTCTCAAACTCCCGGCCTCAGGTAATCCACCCACCTCGGCCTCCCAAAGTGCTGGGATTACAAGTGTGAGCCACCGTTCCCGGCCAGACCAGCAGCCCTTTGCCACATTGTAACCCTGTGAGTTTGTTTTCATTAAATCGTTTCTCTTTTCTATATTTATGAGTCATTTTCCTAAAGATTTGGGGCCTTATATCTTCAAAATGATAACCTCCTTCCTTCCTTCCTTCCCTCCATCCCTCCCTCCCTCCCTCCTTTCCTCCCTCCCTCCCTCCCTCCTTTCCTCCCTCCCTCCCTCCCTCCCTCCCTCCTTCCTTCCTTCCTTCCTTCCTTCCTTCCTTCCTTCCTTCCTTCCTTCTTTCCTTCCTTCCTTCCTTCCTTCTTTCCTTCCTTCCTTCCTTCCTTTCTTTTTGAGACACAGTGTCACTCTGTTGCCCAGGCTGGAGTACAATGGCGGGACCTCAGCTCACTGCAACCTCTGCCTTCTGGGTTCAAGTGATTCTCCTGCCTCAGCTTCCCAAGTAGCTGAGATAACAGGCATCTGCCACCATGCCCAGCTAATTTTTTATATTTTTAATAGAGATGGGGTTTCACCATGCTGGCCAGGCTGGTCTCGAACTCCCAACCTCAGGCAATCCACTCGCCTCGGCCTACCAAAGTGCTGGGATTACAGGCATGAGCCAGCGCACCTGGCCTTTCTCTCTCTCTCTCTCTTTCTTTTTTTTTTTTTTTTTCCGAAGTCTCGCTCTGTTACCCAGGCTGGAATGCAGTGGTGCCATCTTGACTCACTGCAACCTCTGCCTCCTGGGTTCTAGCAATACTCCTGCCTCAGCCTCCCAAGTAACTGGAACTATAGGCACCCGCCACCATGCCCAGCGAATTTTTGTATTTTTAGTAGAGACGGGGTTTCACCATGTTGGCCAGGATGGTCTTGGCCCGCCTCAGCCTCCCAAAGTGCTAGGATTACAGGCATGAGCCACTGCGCCCGGCCTTCTTTCTTTCTTTCTTCCTTTGTTTTCTTTCTCTCTTTCTCTCTTTCTTTCTTTCTTTTTCCTTCCTTCCTTCCTTCTTCCTTTCTTTCTTTCTTTCTGTCTCTCTCTTTCTTTCTTTCTTTCTTTCTTTCTTTCTTTCTTTCTTTCTTTCTTTCTTTCTTTCCTTTTGGGTCAGGATTATAAAGGTGTTCATCCTTTGATCTTTCTGGGGAGTTGAAGAATTATTTTCAAGTACAGGAAGGTTCGTTGTCATTCTGGTACTGGAAGACAAAGATGATGCTTGTGTCACAGTGTTTTCAAGCAATCGCTTGTGCATTTTATCCTAAGTATTTACAGGCAAGAAGTCTTTGACTGGTGCTGTCAGAGGAGAGAGAGGTTTTTGTGAGCCAAGGGTCAGAGTGGGTTCCAAGAGGGCACAGGATTTGAGGAGATGAGAGCTGGGCATGGTGGCATAGGCCTGTAGTTCCAGCTACTCAGAAGGCCAAAGCGGGAGGATCGCTTGAGTCCAGGTGTTCAAGGCCAACCTGGGCAACATAGTGAAAACCCATCTCTGTTAAAAAGAAAAGGATTTGAGGAAATTAAAACTGCAGTGGACTTTCTACACGAGGAAAAATTACGAATAGAGGCAATGAGGAAGTAAAAAAAAACCCACTGTATTTATGGGAAGGTGAAAACCTCCTGGGTAGGCCGGGCGCGGTGGCTCGCACCTGTAATCCCAGCACTTTGGGAGGCCGAGATGGGCGGATCACGAGGTCAGGAGATCAAGACCATCCTGGCTAACACGGTGAAACCCCGTCTCTACTAAGAAATACAAAAAACTAGCCGGGCGAGGTGGCGGGCGCCTGTAGTCCCAGCTACTCGGGAGGCTGAGGCAGGAGAATGGCGTAAACCCAGGAGGCAGAGCTTGCAGTGAGCTGAGATCGCGCCACTGCACTCCAGCCTGGGTGACAGAGCGAGACTCCGTCTCAAAAAAAAAAAAAGAAATGTGATCTATCCTGTAAAAAACTTTAAATCCCCAAACAAGTGATTGACACAGATTACTGTGGATTAGAGGGGACGTTCATGATCAGAACAGGATTTGACAAAAATTAATCTGGCAATACCTCAAAGGATGAATTGGAGACAAAGAGACAGCGACATTTGTTTGGAAACATATCCAGGTGAGAAGTGCCAGATTCACATCAAAGCTGCGTTAATGGAGAAAAAGGGGCTGCTCGCGACATTTTATGTTGGAGTGAATGAAGTGCACAGTGGAGAACTGGGCACATGGACACAGCTTTGACCCACAGTGGAAGAGGTGAATTGCACTTGGGAGTTATCTTTATAAAGGAGATCAGGAAGGCAGTATTAAAGAGAGTTATTTTAACCTCCAAAAAAAAAAAAAAAGGAATAAAACAGTTTTCTAGAAAGACAGATGGTGATACAGAAAGGAAAAAAAAAAATTGGCCAGGCACAGTGGCTCACACCTGCAATCCCAGCACTTTGGGAGGCCGAGGCAGGTGGATTACCTGAGGTCAAGACTTTGAGACCAGCCTAGCCAACATAGTGAAACCCCATCTCTACTAAAAATACAAAAAAGTAGCCGGGTGTGGTGGCATGTGCCTGTAATCCCAGCTACTCTGGAGGCTGAGGTATGAGAATTGCTTGATCCTGGGAGGCAGAGGTTGCAGTGAGCCAAGGTTGCACCACTGCACTCCAGCCTGGGCAACAAGACCAAAAGTCTGTCTCCAAAAAAAAAAAAAAAAGAAATAAAAAAAAGTAAGAAAGAAATCAAGGTGTGGTGTCGGAAGTAGGAAGATGTAGGGAGCTTTCTTTTCTTTTCTTTTCTTTTTGAGACTGAGTTTCGCTCTTGTTGCCCAGGCTGGAGTGCAATGGCGCGATTTGGCTCACCGCAACCTCCACCTCCTGAGTTCGAGCAATTCTCCTACCTCAGCCTCCCTAGTAGCTGGGATTACAGGCATGTGCCACCACACACAGCTAATTTTTGTATTTTTAGTTGAGACGGGGTTTCTCCATGTTGGTCAGGCTGGTTTCAAACTCCCGACCTCAGGTGATCCGCCTGCCCCAGTATCCCAAAATGCTGGATTACAGGCATGAGCCACTACTGGCGGGAGCTTTCTTTTATGGTGAAATTGTTTAAGGAAGCATTTAGCATGACTAATCTGTTTTCCCCTTTGGAAATGGTTCACTTAAGTACAGCCTAATTAGGAGGGAATAGACAATGCACCCAAGGTCAAGATGGAACTTGCTTTGTTACCTTCTAAAGACTCATGAGAGTGGCAATATTTACGAACTGATACATTTAGAATGAGCCATGAACTGATGTGTGGGTGTGCATTTTTAATCAAAGCAGGAATGACATATCTAATCATGTCACTAACTCAAATTTCTTGTGTCTTAGTGCAAATCAAATTAATACCATGACTCTTATTTATCTTATTAAAAAAGCAATTCCCAACATGTATTACTTATTTATTTAGAAAGTAAATAACTTTATCAACCTGCTTTGGAGATATAAACTGCCCTGAGGAAGCAGTAGTCAGAATAAAAGCCAGCTACTGCAATTATCTCCTGCCGCCCTCTTGGATTCAAAAACTCACAGCTGGGCATGCACCTGTCATCCCAGCTACTTGGGAGCCTGAGGTGATTCGATTGCTTGAGCCCAGGAGTTTGAGACCAGCTTGGACAATGTAGTGAGACTCCTGTCTCAAAAAAAAAGAAGATTCATAAGCCTAGTTTCTCCCTATTTCCTCTCCTTCACCACATTCCACTGATGTGTTGGCCTTCCTCCTGTACTTCAAGTATAGTGAGTTTGTCTCCATCTCAGAATGACCTGGAAAGTTCTTCCTGAGATTTTCACATGGCTCTTTCTTTCTTTCTTTCTTTCTTTCTTTCTTTCTTTCTTTCTTTTTCTTTCTTTCTTTCTTTTCTTTCTTTCTCTGAGGCAGGGTTTCACTCTGTCACCCAGGCTGTCACTGCAGCCTCAACCTCCCAGGCTCAAGTGATCCTCCCACCTCAACCTCCCAATGTTCTGGGATTACAAGTGTAAGCCACCATGCCTGGCATCATTCAGTTTTTTCTCTTTTTTTCTTTTTTTTTTTCTTTTTTTTGGAGCAATAAAGCTTTTTAATCACCTGGGTGCAGGTGGGCTGAGTCCAAAAAGAGAGTCAGCAAAGGGTGGTGGGATTATCATTAGTTCTAACAGGCTTGGGATAGGCGGTGGAGTTAGGAGCAATTTTTTGCGGGCAGGGGGTGGATCTCACAAAGTACATTCTCAAGGGTGGGGAGAATATTATAAAGGACCTTCTTAAGGGTGGGGGAATATCACAAAGTGCATTATCACAAGGGCGGGGAGGCTGTATTGTCATAAGGTCAATTGATCAGTTAGGGTGTGGCAGGAACAGATCACAATGGTGGAATGTCATCTTTTGTGGTTCTTCAGTTGTTTCAGGCCATCTGGATGCATACATGCAGGTCACAGGGGATATGATGGCTTAGCTTGGGCTCAGAGGCCTGACATTCCTGTCTTCTTATATTAATAAGAAAAACAAAACAAAATGGTGTTGAAGTGTTGGGGCAGCAAACATCTTTGGCAGTGGTATGGAGAGATAATGGGCAGTGTTTCTCAGGGCTGCTTCAAGTGAGATTAGGGGCAACATGGGACCCTAGAGTGGGAGAGATTAAACTGAAGAAAGATTTGGGGGTAAAGGGTGATATTGTGGAGTTGTTTGAAGGAGCATTTGTCATGTAGAATAAATGGTGATGGCCTAGATGTGGTTTTTTATGAACTGAGAAACTAAATGAAAGACACAAGGTCCAAATAAAAGAAGGAGAAAAATAGGTATTAAAGGACTAAGAATTGGGAGTACCCAGGACATCCAATTAGAGAGTGTCCAAGGGTGTTCAGCATAATTATTTGCTTGGCTGGCGAGTTTTTTTTTTTTTTTTTTTTTTTAGACGGAGTCTCGCTCTGCTGCCCAGGCTGGAGTGCAGTGGCCGGATCTCAGCTCACTGCAAGCTCCGCCTCCCGGGTTCACGCCATTCTCCTGCCTCAGCCTCCCGAGTAGTTGGGACCACAGGCGCCCGCCACCGCGCCCGGCTAGTTTTTTGTATTTTTTAGTAGAGACGGGGTTTCACCGTGTTAGCCAGGATGGTCTCGATCTCCTGACCTCGTGATCTGCCCGTCTCGGCCTCCCAAAGTGCTGGGATTACAGGCTTGAGCCACCGCGCCCGGCCTGGCTGGCGAGTTTTTGGGCTTTATCCTTGAGTTTTTTTTTTATGTTGTCATATACCAGACCAGATTGGTTTAGGTAAAAACAACACTCTTCATTTAAAATTATACAGAGTCCCCTTTTTTTTAAGCAGTGAGTAAGTCAGGGCCTCAGTAATTTTGGTGGAAAGAGAAATGCAAAGCCAGCAACTGTTTGTTAAAGAAGGATTAGAAGTGGCTAGGAGAGAGTGAGATTGATAGTGTGGTGGAGATAGCTGGGGAGAGGTAGAGGGCAGCATAAGAACGGGAATGAGAATAAGAGTGAGTATAAAAGTAAAGAATAGGACTTCATCAGGGTGAAAGTATTGGAGGGTGCCCTGTCAGCACAGATCATCCATCCACTCCAAGAGGGAGTCAAGAGTGGCAGATTGGGGATAGTACCAGGAGATATCCACTATGGTGGTTTGGAGGAAAAGTGTAAACTGGCAGTGTAAACAAGGGCAGGGCATATACAAGTAGTTGAGAATGGTGAATAGGAGTATGACTAGACAGAAGATAGTAGGGATGACAAGTTTTTGGGGTGCAGTCCAAGTAGTGGGGGTGACTGTGTAAAGCCCTGTTGTAAAGAGTAGGGTAAGGAAGAAGAGACCTAATAAAAATGAAAGGATGTATTAGGCTTATAAGTGTTACTATTATCCTTTAGGAATGAAGGTGAATTTAAGGGAAGTAGGAGAGAGTACTTGTGACTTCCAGGAGGAAGAGGAGAAATCAGATTGTCTGTCTGATGGGCACAGCTTTACTCTGGAACGATGAACCTAATGGGGGGGGGCTTCTGCAGACGAACAACCATTGGGGTACTATAGATGACTAAGTGGGGTCCGATCCACCGAGGTTGTAGAGTTTGAGGGGTCAGATTCTTTTTTTTTTTTTTTTTGAGACGGAGTCTCGCTCTGTAGCCCAGGCTGGAGTGCAGTGGCTGGATCTCAGCTCACTGCAAGCTCCGCCTCCCGGGTTCACGCCATTCTCCTGCCTCAGCCTCCCAAGTAGCTGGGACTACAAGCGCTGCCCCCTCGCCCGGCTATTTTTTGTATTTTTTAGTAGAGACAGGGTTTCACCGTGTTAGCCAGGATGGTCTTGATCTCCTGACCTCGTGATCTGCCCATCTCGGCCTCCCAAAGTGCTGGGATTACAGGCTTGAGCCACCGCGCCCGGCCTGAGGGGTCAGATTCTTAACAAGAACTGATTGACCAGCTAGGGTGTCTTCATATGGCTGGGAATCTGGGGTAGGCAAAAGAAGATTAGCAGCTCAGCAAATTTCCTGTCTAGCTTGCTGGAGGACTGGAATATAATCACCTAGAGGGCTGGTGTCTGGAATGAGACTGGGGCCTAATAAAAAGGAGCATCCATACAGGAGCTCAAATGGGCTGTGCCCTGTAGCATCCCAAGGACAGGCCTGAATTCTGAGAAGGACAGTGGTAAAAGTACTGTGTAGTCCTTTTTAAGTTGGAGGCTGAGCTTGGTGAGGTGTGTCTTTAAAAGACCATTAGTTCTTTCTACCTTTCCTGAGGATTGAGGGTGATAAGGAGCGTGAAGTTTCCATTGAATGTCCAGGGCCTGGGAGACTACCTGAGTGACTTGACTAATGAAGGCCGGTCTGCTATCGGACTGTATAGAGGTGGGAAGGCCAAACCGAGGAATTGTCTGACAGAAGGGAAGAAATGATCCTGGTGGCCTTCTCAGACCCTGTAGGAAAGGCCTCTACCTATCCAGTGAAAGTGTCTACCCAGACCAAGAGGTATTTTAGTTTCCTAACTTGGGGCATGTGAGTAAAGTCAGTTTGTCAGTCCTGGGCAGGGGCAAATCCCCAAGCTTGATGCATAGGGAAGGGAGGGGGCCTGAACAATCCCTGAGGAGTAGTAGAATAGTAGATGGAACACTGAGAAGTGATGTCCTTGAGGATAGATTTCCACAATGGAAAGGAAATGAGAGGTTCTAAGAGGCAGGCTAACGGCTTGTAACCTACATGGAAGAGGTTATGAAATGATGACAGAATAGAATGGGCCTGTGAGGCTGGAAGGAGATAGTCTCCTTGGTCCAAGAACCATTTGCCTTGTGTGGGAAGAGATTGATAGGTGGAAGTTTCAGTGGGGAAGTAGGTGGGAGTGACCGATGAGAAGGAGAAAAACTGGCCATGGGAGATAGAAGTTGGAACGCTAGCTGCTTGTCTAACCACCTTATCAGCATAAGTGTTGCCCTAAGTGATGGGATCTGATGCCTTTTGGTGGCCCTTGCAGTGAATGACTCCAGCTTCCTTTGGAAGTAAAGTGGCCTTGAGAAGAGTTTTTATTAAAGAGGCATTTATGATGGAGGACCCTTGCATAGTGAGGAAACCTCTTTCTGCCCATATAACAGCATGATGGTGCAGGATATGGAAGGCATATTTAGAGTCAGTATAAATAGTGATGCATAGTTCCTTTGCAAGAATGAAGGCCCGAGTTAAGGCAATGAGTTCGGCTTGCTGAGAGGTAGTGAAGTGGCACAGAGCAGCAGCCTCAATGATAGATGAGGAAGATATTATAGCATAGACTGCCTTTGCTGGTGAGTGGCGATTAGGCCTGGTGGAACTGCCATCAATAAACCAAGTGTGATCAGGGTGAGGAACAGGAAAGAAGGAAATATGGGGAAATGGAGTGAATGTCAGGTGGATCAGAGAGATACAGTCATGGGGGTCAGGTGTGGTATCTATCAGGAATGATGCAGGAGGCCAGACTGAAGTCTGGGCCAGGAACAATGGTAACTGTGAGAGATTCAACAAAGAGTGACTATAGCTGAAGGAACTGGAGGGCAGAAAGTATATGCATCAGATGTGAGGAAGAAAATAGATTTTGGAAGTTATGAGAACTGTTCAGAGAGAGTTGAGCATAGTTTGTGATTTTGAGGGCCTCTAAAAGTATTAAAGCAGCAGCAGCCGCCACATGCAGACATGAGGGCTAGGCTAAAAGAGTAAGGTCAAGTTGTTTGGACAGAAAGGCTACAGGGCGTGATCCTGGCTCTTGTGTAAGAATTCTCACCACACAGCCCTGCACTTTGGCTGTGTGTAATGAAAAAGGTTGGGATGAGTTATGGAGAGCTAGTGTGGGAGCAGCTTTTAGGGCTGTTTTTTAAGGAATGGAAAGGGGAGTGAGGAAATGATTTAGGATTTACAGGGTCAGTTAGGTTTATCTGGAACAGAATAATGGGTTGTGGAGGGAGGTATTGAGGATAGGAGAGTATATGGGTTTGGCACCATGGGGTGGATAGGCAAGACAATTTGGTTGATAAGGTGCAGATCCTGAACTAACCTGTAAGGCTTGTCTGGTTTTTGGACAGGTAAAATGGAGGAGTCATAAGGAGAGTTTATAGGCTTTTAAAGGCCATGCTGTAACAGGCAAGTGATAACAGGCTTTAATCCTTTAAAGGGTGCTGTGGGATGAAATATTGGCATTGAGCAGGGTAAGGGCGATTCGGTTTTAATGGGATGGTAAGGGGTGCATGATTGGTCACCAAGGAAGGAGTAGAGGTATCCTATATTTGTGGATTAAGGTGGGGAGATACAAGGGGAGGATGTGAAGGAGGTTTTGAACTGGGCAAAAAGGTGGCAATGAGGTGTGGCTGTAGCCTAGGAATAGTCAGGGAAGCAGATAATTTAGTTAAAATGTCTCGACCTAATAAGGGGACTGGGCAGGTGGGGATAACTAAAAAGGAGTGCATTAAAGAATGTTGTCCAAGTTGGCACCAGAGTTGGGGAGTTTTAAGTGGTCTAGCAGCCTGGCTGTCAATACCCACAACAGTTATGGAGGCAAGGGAAACAGGCCCTTGAAAAGAAGGTAATCTGGAGTGGATAGCCCCCATATCAATTAAACAGGGATGGACTTAAAACAGGGATGGACTTACCCTCCACTGTAAGAGTTACCCGAAGCTCAGCATCCATGATGGTCCAGGGGACCTCAGAGGCAATCAGGCAGTGTCAGTCTTCAGCCACTAAGCGGAAGAGATATGGGAAAGCGTCGGCCAAGGAACGTTGGGTTTGGGCTCCAGGAGCTTTAGGAGTGGCGGCAATGTGAGTCAGACAGTCCGACCTCCGGTAGGGGCCCGCACAGACAGGGCACGGCTTAGGAGGAATACCAGGCTGTGGGCATTCTGAGGCCCAGTGGCCAGGCTTTTGGCATTTGAAGCAAGGTCCATGAGGAGGTTTTGAAGGAGCCCCTGGGAGCTGTGCTTGGATGTTCTGAAGTTTTTGTATGCTAGAGATGTGGTTGTGGGTTGTCTTACAGCGGAGGCCAGTAGCTGTAACTCAGAGATGCACTGTCGCTTGGCTGCCTCTTCTCTATTATTGTACATCATGAAGGCAAGGTTAATTAAGTCCTGTTGTGGGGTTTGAGGGCCAGAATCCAATTTTTGGAGTTTTTTCTAATGTTGGGAGGGGATTGGGTAATAAAATGCATATTGAGAATAAAATGGCCTTCTGGCCTCTCTGGGTCTAGGGCAGTAAAGCGTTTAAGGGTTGTTGCCAAAAGGGCCATGAACTGGGCTGGGATTTTTTTTTCTGATGAAAAAGAGCCTAAACGCTAACTGATCTGGGAGAGGTCGGCTAAAGAAAAAGGAGCATTAACCTTGACTATGCCTTCAGCTCCAGCCACCTTTCCAAGAGGAAATTGTTGAAGGAGAGCTAGTCCTGGAACGAAGCTGTAAGCCAGACCAGGTGTGAGGAGGGGAGGTGATAGAAGGATTATAGTGTGGAGGAGCAGAGACCAAGGAAGAATTGGGACCTGGCTCGGCCTGGTGAGGAGCAGCCTGGGGAGGAGGGGAGAGGTCAGACGAGTCCGTAGAAAAGGAGGATTCAAAGGACTCAGAGCTCGGGGTGGAGACTGAAGGAACAGACAGGAGAGAAAGAAGAAAGACTTGGGATGAGTCACATTGGGAGCAGAGACTAGGGAGGGACCAATGTGTAAAAGAATGCCTGGACGTCAGGCACCTCAGACCATTTGCCCATTTTTCAACAAAAATTATCTAGATCTTGTAGGATAGACAAGTCGAAAGTGCCATTCTCTGGCCACTTGGAACTACTGTCAAGTTTGTATTGGGGCCAAGCAGTACTGCAGAAGAAAATAAGGCATTTAAGTTTAAGTTCTTGAGAAAGGAAGGGGGAATGGAGGGTGGAAGCTTAGTGAAAAGACCGCTTACCCGATTTGAAATTGGGGAGATGTTCCTTGGGCTAGTGGGTCTGAGGACCCGAGGTCATAGGTGGATCTCCTCACAGAGTCCGAGGGCAAGGACAGTGGGCTGGTCTCCTGAAGTAGTCCTCCTGTCCCGGGTTTTCAGCACCAAATGTCATGCTCATCCAACAGGCTTTGTGTGACCAATAAAACTTTTTAATCACCTGGGTGCAGGCAGGCTGAGTCCAAAGAGAGAGTCAGCCCAGTTTTTTGAGACGGAGTCTCACTCTGTCACCCAGGCTGGAGGGCAGTGGTGCAATCTCGGTTCACTGCAACCTCTGCCTCCCAGATTCAAACAATCCTCGTGCCTCAGCCTCTGGAGTAGCTGGGATTACAGGTGTGTACCACCACGCCTGGCTAATTTTTGCATTTTTAGTAGAGACAGCGTTTCACCATGTTGGCCAAGCTAGTCTCAAACTCCTGGTCTCAAGTGATCTGCCTATCTCGGCCTCCCAAAGTGCTGGGATTACAGGTGTGAGCCACCTTGCCCAGCCACATTATTCAGTTTTAAAATTGAATGCCATCTCCTCGGGGAGGTAGAGCAGATGCTGCTGGGCGCCCTGCCCATACCCCCTCACCAGGCTGTGCATTCATCCTCTAGCTGTTATGGGCCTTGGCTGCTAATGGCTCAGGCCATTGTCCTTTCACAGAGGATTGTTGTTGGCTGAGAGGAGCCTTCTCCCCTAGAAGTGGTCCTGGAGATGATGGCTGAGAGGTTACGTCCTCCTCTTGGAGGAGCCAGAGCCAAAGACTCACTGATGAAGGGATATAGCAGCCTTCTCACCTCTGGGTGGGACAACTTCTGTGGTACAATTAACAGCTGAGAGCTTGCTGTGGGATCAGGTGGAGGCTAAACTTCCTTTATTATTATTATTATTTTTTTTAAGGCAGAGTCTCACCATTCTGTTGCCCAGGTTGGAGTGTAGTGGTATGATATCAGCTCAATGCAACCTCCGCCTGCCTCCCGGGTTCAAGAGATTCTCCTGCCTCAGCCTCCCAAGTAGCTGAGATTACAGGCACACAGCACCATGCCCGGCTAATTTTTGTATTTGTAGTAGAGACGGGGTTTTACCATGCTGTCCAGGCTGTCTTGAACTCCTGATCTCAAGTGATCCACCTGCTTTTGTCTCCTAAAGTGCTGGGATTACATGTGTTGAGTCATTGTGCCCGGCCGGGAGGCTAAACTTCTGAAGTCATTTTGCCTAACTTTTTCCCTGGTGTCTTCTACTTTTTTACTCCCAGGTTTTTTCTTTTTCTTTTTCTTTTTTTTTTTGAGACGGAGTCTCGCTCTGTCGCCCAGGCTGGAGTGCAGTGGCCGGATCTCAGCTCACTGCAAGCTCCGCCTCCCGGGTTCATGCCATTCTCCTGCCTCAGCCTCCCGAGTAGCTGGGACAACAGGCGCCCGCCACCGCGCCCGGCTAGTTTTTTGTATTTTTTAGTAGAGACGGGGTTTCACTGTGTTCGCCAGGATGGTCTCGATCTCCTGACCTCGTGATCCGCCCGTCTCGGCCTCCCAAAGTGCTGGGATTACAGGCTTGAGCCACCGCGCCCGGCCTCCCAGGTGTTTTCTTAAAATCACTGAAGCAAGAATTCCTGCCTCAGTTTCTGCCCACCGGGGAACATAATCTAAAGGTAGTGATAGAAGTGGGCCTAGGAAACTGACTAGAACTAGTTTGGTACATTGGATCACTCGTCCACTAGGTGGCAGTGAGAACCCCATCATCGGTGGTGGGAATGACTGTGGTGATGGCAGTTGCTAACATGTTCACCTGTAGTTCACTGGGGACGAAGTGTAGTTAGAATTGTGTTAAACTGTGGAATGGCCCTGGCATTTGAGTGTATGGAGAAAGCAGGGGAAACCTGGGCATGCAGGACCACTGTACTATTTTTTCAACTTCTTGTGAGTCTGTAATTCTTTCAAAATAAAAAACTTAAAAACTGAAGATAGGCTGGACGAGATGGTTCATGCATTGTAATCCCAGCCTTTTGTGAGGCCAAGGCGGGAAGATTGCTTGAGCCCAAGAGTTTGAGACCAGTCTAGGCAACATGGTAAAACCCCATCTCCACAAAAAAAATACAAGAATTTGCTGGATGTGGTGGTGCACGCCTACAGTCCCAGCTAGTCAAGAGACTGAGGTGGGAGGATCACTTGAGCCAGGGAGATCAAAACTGCAGTGAGCCGCGATTGTCCCCCTGCACTCCTGCCTGGGTGACAGGAGACCCTGTCTCAAAACAAAACAAAACACTTAAGTAAATAAATGGCGATATCATGAAAACAATATTGTATCCTAGGTGGACTAGCAAACATTAGTGCCATCCTCAAGGATTAAGGGATGCAGAGACAATGATTCTCACATATTCCCATTTAATTCAATAACTTGGTTTCTGCAAAAATCAAAAGAATTGTGCCAGATGACATGGACTACCAGAAACTCAACAGATAGTAGCCCCAATTAAAGCTCTTGGATTGGAAGTAATATTTTTACTAGAACAGATTAACACAGATTTTGATGTGTGGTGTGTAGCTATTGGACTGGCAACTATATAAATATAAATTAATGTAATTGAATATATTCATGACTTTGTGTCAGGACTATGTTAACGCTCCTATTCTCCATCACAATGCAGTCCAAAGGGACCCAGATCATGTGGCTATTCCACCGAATTTCATATTCAGCAGTTATGTTGATATGGTAAGTGAACATAAGAAGTACCCTGGGTTGCTGATAAGACATGCACTTCAGAAGGTAGAAGATAAGCCCTTAAAGGAGTCTGCCACATGCAGTGGTGAAGTTGACAGGGGTCCAGTGTTCTGAGGCATGCCAGGAAATGTCCTCTATGGTAAGGAACAAGCTATTGTACCTTCCAACTCCTACCACGAAGAAAAAAGCACAGAGCGTGGTAGACCACTATGCATATTGGAGGTATACATCACATTTGGGGAACACTGCTTTGATTCATTTATTAGATGATGATGAAGGTTACCAGTTTATTTATTTATTTATTTATTTATTTATTTATTTTATTTATTATTTTTTTTTGAGACGGAGTCTCACACTGTTGCCCAGGCTGGAGTGCAGTGGCGCGATCTCGGCTCACTGCAAGCTCCGCCTCCCGGGTTCCCGCCATTCTCCTGCCTCAGCCTCCTGAGTAGCTGGGACTACAGGCGCCCGCCACCGCGCCCGGCTAATTTTTTGTATTTTTAGTAGAGACGGGGTTTCACTGTGGTCTCGATCTCCTGACCTTGTGATCCGCCCGCCTCGGCCTCCCAAAGTGCTGGGATTACAGGCTTGAGCCACCGCGCCCGGCTATTTTTATTTTTATATTTATTTTGAGATGGAGTCTCACTCTTGTCGCTCGGGCTGGAATGCAATGATGCAATCTTGGCTCACTGCAACCTCCACCTCCTGGGTTCAAGCAATTCTCCTGCCTCAGCCTCCCAAGTAGCTGGGATTACAGGTGTCCACCACCACACCCACCTAATTTTTGTATTTTTAGTAGAGACGGGGTTTTACCACTTTGGCCAGGTTCGTCTCAAACTCCTGACCTCAGGTGATCTGCTTGCCTCGGCCTCCCAAAGTGCTGGGATTACAGGAGTGAGCCACCACATCCAGCCTTAAAGTGACCAGTTTAAGTGAAACCCAGAGCAGAAAGAGGCTCTATAGTAGATCCAGTTTGCACTGCAAGAAACATTGCCACTTGGGCCATATGACCAAGGAGATTCTAAGGTACTAGATGTGTCTGTGGTAGATAAAGATGCAGTGTAAAAGCTCAAATATGAGAATCTCAGGGCAGACGAGAAGGGTTCTGGGGCAAGGCCAAGCCACTGGTAACAAAACTATATACCATTCAAAAAACAGCTTCTGGGCCAGGCGCGGTGGCTCATGCCTGTAATCCCAGCACTTTAAGAGGCTGAGGCAGGCAGATCACTTGAGGTCAGGAGGTTGAGACCAGCCTCGCCAACGTGGCAAAACCCCATTTCCACTAAAAATACAAAAATTAGTTGGGCATGGTGGTGCACACCTGTAATCCCCATCTACTCTGGAGGCTGAGGTAGGAGAATCACTTGATCCCAGGAGACAGATCTTGCAGTGAACCAAGATTATGCCACTGCACTCCAGCCTGTGTGACACAGTGAGGTTCCATCTCAAACAAACAAACAAACAATCAACAACAAAAAAGCAACAACTACAACAACAAAAACTAGCTCTGGCATGGTTTCTCATGCCTGTAATCCCAGCACTTTGGTCGCTTGAGCTCAGGGGTTCAAGACCAGCCTAGCCAACATAGCAAAACCTCATCTATACTAAAAATACAAAAAATTAGCTGGGTGTGGCCGGGCGCGGTGGCTCATGCCTGTAATCCCAGCACTTTGGGAGGCCGAGGCCAGCAGATCAGAAGGTCAGGAGATCAAGACCATCCTGGCTAACATGGTGAAACCCCGTCTCTACTAAAAATACAAAAAATTAGCTGGGCATTGTGGCGGGCGCCTGTAGTCCCAGCTACTTGGGAGGCTGAGGCAGGAGAATGGTGTGAACCCAGGAGCCAGAGCTTGCAGTGAGCCAAGATCGCGCCACTGCACTCCAGCCTGGGTAACAGAGCAAGATTCCATCTCAAAAAAAAAAAAAAAAAAAAATTAGCCGGGTGGCATGAGCCTGTAGTCTCAGCTACTTGAGTGGCTGAGGCATAAGAATTGCTTGAGCCTGGGGAGGTAGAGGTTGCAGTGAGCCAAGATCAGGCCACTCCAGCTCAGGCAACAGAGTGAGACCCTGCCTCACAAACAAACAAAAAACCCCAGCTTCTCACACACTATTGGGACCTGGAAGAGACTGATTATGAGACATCCAATGATCATGCAATTAGAATGAGCTGGCTATTATGACCTACCAAGTCATAAACTCGAG
The DNA here is from genome assembly GCF_037993035.2 of Macaca fascicularis. Lineage (NCBI taxonomy): Eukaryota > Metazoa > Chordata > Mammalia > Primates > Cercopithecidae > Macaca > Macaca fascicularis. The sequence goes on from NC_088380.1 coordinate 133,249,369, forward strand.
GACGCCAGTGCATTCCATCATAAGGTGGAAATGGTACCTCTGAAACTGGGATCAGGTAGGTCCGGAAAGCACAGATAATCTGTACAAACTGATGTCAGTAGTCCAGGCTGACATATCACCCACTAATCTTACACAAACATTTTTCCTTTGGCTCATACCTATAGTTTCATGAGGCTTCACTAGGACCACCTGATAGAGAAAGAAAAATCTCTTGGTATGTTGCTATAGGCAGAAAAGAGACTGTTGCTGCTCTACGGCCCATTTGGGTTGAAAGATAATGGTGGAGGCAAATTCTCTCAATGGCCAGAAATTCAGGGGGTGGGGGGTTCCTGGTTATCTATTATGTGTGGAGAGGAACATCACCCAGCAAAAGGTGGGGATACTTGGTTCATGGTCAGTGGCAAGTGGTCTGCCGGCTTGGAAGGAACAGGACTGAAAAAAATTATAAAGAATGCCTGGAGAGGCTGGACATGGTGGCTCATGCCTGTAATTCCAGCACTTTGGGAAGCCGAGGCAGGTGGATCACCTGAGGTCAGGAGTTTGAGACTAGCCTGGCCAACATGGTGAAACTCTGTCTTTACTAAAAATATATAATTAGCTGGACATGGTGGCACACGCCTGTAATTCTAGCCCCTTGGAAGCTAAGGCAGGAGAATTGGTTGAACCCGGGAGGCAGAGGTCGCAGCAAGCCAAGATTGCACCACTGCACTCCAACCTGGGCAGCAGGGCGAGACTCCATCTCAAAAACAAACAGAAAAAAAGAATGCTTGGAGAAGAAGCATGTGAGTAGGTTGATGGGAGTGGGCAAGAAATGCCAGCTAATGTCCACTAGAGAGCATGCACTGCATATGAGGCTCTAACAAGCAGTCACCTAGTGGATGCCGGCTAGCTTCTATCCTCAGCCACACCAGCACTTGCACAGTGGTTTATGAGCAGAGTAGCCGTGGTAGCAGCAATGTGGGTTATGCATGAGTTCAGCAGCATGGGTTCCCTCTCAACAATGCTGATCTAGTTACTGTTGCTGCTGAGTGTCCAGCCATAGGAACAAAGAGCAAAACTGAGCCCTCCGGGCAGTACAGCCCCTTGAGAAAACCAACCACTACTTAGTGGCAAAATGATTATATCAGACCCCTTTCATTCTGCAATGAGCAACAATTCATCCTGGGCAACATTGTATTTATTATAGTCTCAGGACCAGCTGCACCAGTCAGGGTTGTTAAGTTTGTTCCACTAGCCCTCCTCTTATAAGGTCCCAGAAATTGCACCAGCCAGAATCCCAGAAAACCTGCAGCCAGATGGACTGACATTAACATGAGAAACATTTGGGGCTGAAGAGTACAAAGGGTAGACTGTAGCAGATGCTGTTGGTGCCCTCGTAAATCCCCCTAGACAGGCTGGTGTGCCAGTGTTGGCTGCTAATGGTTTATACATGTGCTCCTCCCCGGAGACTTGCATTTGGCTGAAGGGAGCTGCCTAAGCCACAGATGACTGAAAGATTAACATACTTCCCACTCCACAGATAATCTGGGGTCAATGACTGATGGATGCAGGGGGATAGGCCCAGCCCCTTGCTTCCGGAAGGTTCACCAAACATTTGTGCTCCCCCTTCCACAGTGCCCTGTGGCACTGTCCAGCCACAGACTTCATTTTTCAGCCTGTTTGCAACTAGCCAGGGCCATGTGGATAGTTCTCATCAATGGAATGTGAGAGGAAATGAGATGTATTCTCTCAAGACCAAGAGGATTAAGAAGACTTCTCTACTTGTTCTTTCTCCATCCTTTGTCCTGCCTGCAGAGGACATGGAAACCCTACAGCTGGGGCAGCCACCAGATTAAAGGAGCCTGGGTTCCTGAATCACCACATGGAAGGCTGCCACCAGTCAGGAACACCTGTACTGTTAAGTGAGTGAGAAGTAAACTTCTACTGTGTTTAGCCACCAAGTGCAATGGTGCGATCTTGGCTGACCGCAACCTCCGCCTCCCAGGTTCAAGCAATTCTCCTATCTCAGCTTCCCGAGTAGCTGGGATTACAGGCATGTGCCACCAAACCCAGCTAATTTTTGGTATTTTTAGTAGAGACAGGGTTTCTCCATGTTGGTCAGGCTGATCTTGAACTCCCGACCTCAGGTGATCCGCCTGCCTAGGCCTTCCAGAGTGCTGGGGTTACAGGCGTGAGCCACTGTGCCTGACCGGGAGATGTTTTTTAAAAATATCCCAAGAGGGATACCAATCTAACTAGTATACCCTCTACCTAGGAACTCTAATGGAATTTCTGATGTACTGAACTGTGTGTTTCCAAAGGTTTCTTCTTATCCAGATTCTCTGGTACATTTCCTCTGAAAAATGACTGAGTGGTTGGAGTTATTCTGCATAAAGATGATATTGCTAACAGTGTCACTTACCTATTCTACTGTAAACATGATAAAGCGCAAAAGCCCACGGCCGAGAAGAACTAGATTCCAGTTCTGCCTCCTCTACCAGTGTGTTACAGGGTCTGGTAAAAATGTAACTTTTTTTTTTTTGAGACAGAATCTTGCTTGCTCTGTCACCCAGGCTGGAGTGCAGTGGTGCAGTCTCGGCTCACTGCAACCTCCGCCTCCTGGGTTCAAGCAATTCTCGTGTCTCAGCCTCCTGAGTAGCTGGGATTACAGGCACCTGCCACCACACCAGGCTAATTTTTGTATTTTTAGTAGAGACAAGGTTTCACCATATTGACCAGACTAGTCTCAAACTCCTGACCTCAGGTGATCTGGCCACCTCAGCCTCCCAAAGTGCTGGGATTACAGGCGTGAGCCATTGCACCTGGTGGTAAAATGTAACTTTACCTCTCTGAGACTGAGTTTTATCAACTGTAAGATGAAATGTGAGAGAGGACAATGGGACTTCTAAGAGCCTTTCTAGCTCTGATATTTAATGATTATCTATAGTATATTTCTTCAAGAAATATACAGCAACAGTTCTTTATAGGCTGGGAGGAGTGGGAGCACAGAACTTCAGTGCATTAAATTTTGCAGTCAACTTACAATAAACTAATCACTGAGTATCTTTTATTTTTGGAATTCAACATTTGGAGATGAGTCAAAGACACTAGGTTCTTTGCTTCTGGCGCTAGATATAATCACGTCGACTCAAATATTCCATTCAATTAAGGCAGTAATTGGTGGTGACTTATCTTTCAGAGGAGTGGAAGATGGAGCCAAGGAAGTCCAGTGGGAAATGGCTGTGTTTGGCAATACCAAGAAACACTCCAGGGCACCTGGCCACCACCACATCAGTGATGCATAGCCCAAGCCAAGAATGAATTCAACATTAAGCTATAAGCTATTGAAGTTTTAATTCCTTTAGAAACGAACAGGTATGGCTGTGTTCCAATAACATCTTATTTTCTGGTTGCAGTAATCATTTTTAAAAAGAAAGTCATTTGGAAGGCACAAAATTATTAAAGAAAGATTTCCAAAAGCTACCACAGATAAATCTGTTTTCCTCGTAAATGTAAGTCTTCTGACATTCTGTTTCTCTGAATCACATAGTTTTTTTTGTTTGTGTTTTGGTTTTTGTTTTTTGGGGTTTTTTTGTACCTGACAGGGCATTTAACTGATCTCTTGATGCTTGTGTAAGAAATCTAGGCCAAGTAGGCTGGGTGCGGTGGCTCACGCCTGTAATCCCAGCACTTTGGGAGTCCGAGGTGGGCAGATCACGAGGTCAGGAGATCAAGACCATCATGGCTAACATGGTGAAACCCCGTCTCTACTAAAAATACAATTAGCCGGGAGTGGTGGCAGGCACCTGTAATCCCAGCAACTCGGGAGGCTGAGACAGGAGAATGGCGTGAACCCAGGAGGCGGAGCTTACAGTGAGCAGAGATCTTGCCACTGCACTCCAGCCTGGGCAACAGAGTGAGACTCAGTCTCCAAAAAAAAAAAATAGAAAAGAAAAGAAAAAAAATCTAGGCCAAGTGTAGACAAGGAAGGGACTGGAAAGCATCCGGGTCTCTGACTTTTTCTGGGCTGCCTACGTTTCACCCATTGTGTAATACGCATGTTTCCATTGGGCTGACTTTCCCACAAGTGAGGACAATGAGCAATCCTCAGAGGCTGGAGCGGCTACTATATTCAGTTTCAGCTGTTGGATGATGCCTTGATGAACAGCCATGCAAGTTTTTGTCAAATTCTAGTGCTCAGCTGCAGTTTGAGTAACGACATCCTGTAAGGCTTTTAAAGGGACAAAAAAGACAGATGATCTCTTTCCCCTCTTTGTCAAGCATTTTGCTCTATTCAATTTACCACAAACCTGGCTCTTCGGTGTTTAATCTGTGTACTCCTATTACCAGTATAAAAGGAACAGTGATTTCCTTAAGAACTGAGACCTAAGGTGTTGCTGGCTTTCTCTGCTGAGGATCTGGGGAATGATTTCAAAATCTCCTTACAGAAAAATGCATCAAACCCCTAGAGGAGGTTAATATAGTTTGGATATTTTTCCTCTCCAAATCTCATGTTGAAATTTGATCCCCAATATCGGAGTGTGTCCTAGTGTTTGGGTCATGGGGGAGATCCCTCATGAATGGCTTAGTGCCGTCCTCACAGTAATGAGTGAGTTCTCTCTTGCTCTGCTAGGTTCCCTCAAGAATTGGTTCTTAAAAAGAGCTTGGTACCTTCCCCTCTCTCTCTTTCCTCCTTCCTCTTGTCATGCGATGCCTGATCCCTTCTGCCTTCCGCTGTGAGTGGAAGCTTCCTGAGGCCCTCTTTAGAAGCAGATGCTGGTACCATGCGTCTTGTATTGCCTGCAGAACTGTGAGCCAAATATAATCTCTTTCTTATAAATTACCCAGTCTCAGGTATTTCTTCATAGCACTGTAAATAGACTAAGACAGAGGTGTTGGAGAATCTAAGACCTGTTCCATTAGGAACCAACAGCATCTAACACATGCTTCTGGTATCGCCTGGACTTAAAATCTCCATGGTCTTTATATTTCCTCTTTTACCTTCTATAACCATTCACTTGCCAACTTACGTCTAGTCAATGTACACAGGGTTTTTCATATCATTCCTTTCTAAAATTGCCACCACTTATTTCAGGCTCTCTCAGTGATACCATAGCTTTAGACTCTGAACAGCCTCTATAGCCCCAAGGCATCTTGACATGCTAGACTATTCATTTTAAACCCATTTTCCATCCTATTTATTTCTGCTCATTTCTTCTCAGTGTTCCCTACTGCATACGTAATTAAATATAACCTTACCCTGGCATATCTTAAAATTATAAGCTTTAACTTGCTTCATTTTCCAACATTAATTTTATTTCTTTTTTCTTTTTGAGATGGATTCTCGCTCTCTTGCCCAGGCTGGAGTGCAGTGGTGCAATCTCAGCTCACTGCAACCTCCACCTCCCAGGTTCAAGCTATTCTCCTGCCTCAACCTCCCGAGTAGTTAGGATTACAGGCGGGTGCCACCACGCTGGCTAATCATTTTTGGTATTTTTTTAGTAGAGACAGGGTTTCACCGTGTTGGCCAGGTTGCCCTCAGGTGATCCACCCAACTCGGCCTCACAAGGTGTTGGGATTATGGGTGTAAGCCACCTCACCGGCCTGAATTGTATTTTAAAGGGAGCTCTTAGCCAGGACAGCTGGCTCATGCCTATAATCCCCGAACTGTGAGAGGCTGAGGCAGGCAGATCACCTGAGGTCAGGAGTTTGAGACCAGCCTGACCAACATGGTAAAACCCCGTCTCTACTAAAAATACAAAAATTAGCCAGACATGGTGGCACGTGCCTGTAATCCCAGCTACTCAGGAGGCTGGAGCATGAGAATCGCTTGAACCGGTGACAGGCCTCTGAGCCCAAGCTAAGCCATTATATCCCCTGTGACCTGCACATATAAGTCCAAATGGCCTGAAGCAAGTGAAGAATCACAAAAGAAGTGAAAATGGCCGGTTCCTGCCTTAACTGATGACATTACCTTGTGAAATTCCTTCTCCTGGCTGATCCAGGCTCAAAAGCTCCCCCACTGAGAACCTTGTGACCCCCAACCCTGCCCGCCAGAGAACAACCCCCTTTGACCCACCCAAATCTTATAAAAGGGCCCCACCCTTGTCTCCCTTCACTGACTCTCTCTTCGGACTCAGCCTGCCTGCACTCAGGTGATTAGAAAGCTTTATTGCTCACTGTCAGGCCTCTGAGCCAAAGCTAAGCCATCATATCCCCTGTGACCTCCACGTACACATCCAGATGGCTGGTTCCTGCCTTAAGTGATGACATTACCTTGTGAAATTCCTTTTCCTGGCTCATCCTGGCTCAAAAGCTCCCCCAGTGAGCGCCTTGTGACCCCCACCCCTGCCCACCAGAGACAACCCCCTTTGACTGTAATTTTCCTTTACCTACCCAAATCCTATAAAACAGCCCCACCCCTATCTCCCTTCGCTGACTCTCAGTCGGCCTGCACCTAGGTGATTAAAAAGCTTTATTGCTCACATTAAAACTGTTTGGTGGTCTCTTCACATGGACGCGCATGACATTTTGGTGCCGTGACTCGGATCGGGGGACCTCCCTTGGGCGATCAATCCCCTGTACTCCTGCTCTTTGCTCCATGAGAAAGATCCACCTACGACCTCGGGTCCTCAAACTGACCAGCCCAAGGAACATCTCACCAATTTTAAATCGGGTAAGCAGCTTCTTTTTACTCTCTTCTCCAACCTCTCTCAGTATCCCTCAACCTCTTTCTCCTTTCAATCTTGACGCCACACTTCAATCTTTCCCTTCTCTTAATTTCAGTTCCTTTCATTTTCTGGTAGAGACACAGGAGACACATTTTATCCGTGGACCCAAAACTCCGGCGCCGGTCACAGACTTGGGAAGACAGTCTTCCCTTGGTGTTTAATCATGCGGGGACACCTGCCTGATTATTCATCCATGTTTCAGAGGTGTCTGACCACGCAGGGACGCCTGCCTTGGTCCTTCACCCTTAGTGGCAAGTACCGCTTTTCTGGGGTGGGGGGCAAGAACCCCCGACCCCTTCTCTCCCTGTCTCTGCCCCTTCTCTGCTTTTCTGTGCGGGGGAGCAAGAACCCCCGACCCCTTTCCCACTTTTCTGGAGGGCAAGAACCCCCCAGCGCCTTCTCTCCATGTCTCTACTCTCTCTTTTCTCTGGGCTTGCCTCTTTCACTATGGGCAACCTTCCACCCTCCATTCCTCCTTCTTCTCCCTTAGCCTGTGTTCGCAAGAACTTAAAACCTCTTCGACTCACACCTGACCAGAAACCTAAATGCCTTATGTTCTTCTGCAACACCCTTGGCCCCAATACAAACTTGACAATAGCTCTTAATGGCCAGAAAACGGCACTTTCGATTTCTCCATCCTATACGACCTAAATAATTTTTGTCGAAAAATGGGCAAATGGTCTGAGGTGCCTTACATCCAGGCATTTTTCACACTTCGTTCCCTCCCTAGTCTTGTTCCCAATGCAATTCCTCCCAAATTCTCCTTCTTTCCCTCCCACCTGTGCCCTCAGTCCCAACCCCAACCGTTGCTGAGTCTTTCCAGTCTCCCTTTTCTACAGACCCATCTGACCTTTCCCCTCCTCCCCAGGCTGCTCATCGCCAGGCCGAGCTAAGTCCCAATTCTTCCTCAGCCTCCACTCCTCCACCCTATAATCCTTCTATCACCTCCCCTCCTCACACCCGGTCCGGCTTACAATTTAGTTCCGCAATTAGCTCTCCCCCACCTGCCCAACAATTTCCTCTTAGAGAAGTGGCTGGAGCTGAAGGCATAGTCAGGGTACACGTACCTTTTTCTCTATCAGACCTCTCTCAGATCAGTCAGCGTTTAGGCTCTTTCTCATCAGACTCCACTAAATATATACACGAATTCCAATATCTAACTCTGTCCTACAATTTAACCTGGAGTGACTTAAATGTCATCCTGACTTCCACCCTCTCCCCAGATGAACGGGAAAGAGTTTTTTCTCTAGCCCAGTCTCATGCTGATAACCATCGGCTTCACAAGTCAGACCTCCAGGAAGGCATTAGAGCAGTTCCCTGAGAGGATCCCCAATGGAACGATCAGGCTAATTCCCCAGGTATAGCTAGGCGAGATTACATGATTTCCTGCCTAGCTGAAGGGCTTAAAAAGGCAACTTACAAAGCTGTTAATTATGACAAGCTTAAAGAAACTACCCAAGGTAAAGACAAAAACCCAGCCCAGTTCATGGCCACTTAGCAGCAACCCTTAGACGCTTTATCGCCCTAGACCCAGAAGGGCCAGAAGGCTGCCTTATTCTTTTTTTTTTTTTTTTTTTTGAGACGAAGTCTGGCTCTGTCACCCAGGCTGGAGTGCAGTGGCGCGATCTCGGCTCACTGCAAGCTCCGCCTCCCAGGTTTACGCCATTCTCCTGCCTCAGCCTCCCGAGTAGCTGGGACTACAGGCGCCCGCCACCTCGCCCGGCTAGTTTTTTGTATTTTTTAGTAGAGACGGGGTTTCACCGTGTTAGCCAGGATGGTCTCGATCTCCTGACCTCATGATCCGCCCGTCTCGGCCTCCCAAAGTGCTGGGATTACAGGCTTGAGCCACCGCGCCCGGCCAAGCTGCCTTATTCTTAATATGCATTTTATCACCCAATCCACTCCTGACATTAAGAAAAAACTTCAAAAATTAGAATCTGGCCCTCAAACCCCACAACAGGAATTAATCAACCTCGCTTTCAAGGTGTACAATAATAGAGAGGAGGCAGCCAGACAGCAACGCATTTCTAAGTTACAATTACTTGCCTCTGCTGTGAGACAAAACCCAGCCATACCTCCAGCATACAAGAACTTCAAAATGCCTAAGCCGCACATGCCTAAGCCGCACACGCCTAAGCCACAGCAGTCAAGCATTCCTACAAGACTGCCTCCCCCAGGAGCTTGCTGTAAGTGCCAGAAATCTGGCCACTAGGCCGAGGAATGTCCGCAGCCCAGGATTCTTCCTAAGCCGCGTCCCATCTGTGCAGGACCCCAGTGAAAATCGGACTGTTCCAACTCACCTGACAGCCACTGCCAGAGCCCTGGAACTCTGGCCCAAGGCTCTCTGACTGACTCCTTCCCAGATCTTCTCAGCTTAGCGCTGAAGACTGACACCTCGGAAGCCCACAGGACCATCACAGACGCTCTAGGTAACTCTCACAGTGGAAGGTAAGTCTGTCCCCTTCTTAATCAATACAGAGGCTACCCAGTTCACATTACCTTCTTTTCAAAGGCCTGTTTCCCTTGCCTCCATAACTGTTGTGGGTATTGATGGCACATTTAAGAGGTATTTCTAAACCTCTTAAAACTCCCCAACTCTGGTGCCAACTTTGACAACATTCTTTAATGCACTCCTTTTTAGTTATCCCCACCTGCCCAGTCCCCTTATTAGGCCAAGACATTTTAATTAAATTATCTGCTTCGCTGACTATTCCTAGGCTACAGCCACACCTCATTGCTGCCTTCTCCCCCAGTTCAAAGTCTCCTTCACATCCTCCCCTCGTACCGCCGCACCTTAACCCACAAGTATAGGATACCTCTTCTCCCTCCTTGGCGACTGATCATTCACCCCTTACCATCTCATTAAAACTTAATCACCCTTACCCTGCTCAATGCCAATATCCCATCCCGCAGCACGATTTAAAGGGATTAAATCCTGTTATCACTCATCTGTTAGAGCATGGCCTTTTAAAGCCTGCAAACTCCCCTTACAATTCCCCCATTTTACCTGTCCTAAAACCAGACAAGCCTTACAGGTTAGTTCAGGATCTGCGCCTTATCAACCAAATTGATTTGCCTATCCACCCCGTGGTGCCAAACCCATATACTCTCCTATCCTCAGTACCTCCCCCCACAACCCATTATTCTGTTCTGGATCTCAGATATGCCTTCTTTACTATTCCTTTGCACCCTTCATCCCAGCCTCTCTTCACTTTCACTTGGACTGACCCTGACACCCATCAGGCGCAGCAAATTACCTGGGCTGTGCTGCCACAAGGCTTCACAGACAGCCCCCATTACTTCAGTCAAGCCCAAATTTCTTCCTCATCTGTTACCTATCTTGGCATAATTCTCATAAAAACACACGTGCTCTTCCTGCTGATCGTGTCCAGCTAATCTCCCAAACCCCAATCCCTTCTACAAAACAACAACTCCTTTCCTTCCTAGGCATGGTTAGTGTAGTCAGAATTCTTACACAAGAGCCGGGACCATGTCCCGTAGCCTTTCTGTCCAAACAACTTGACCTTACTGTTTTAGCCTAGCCCTCATGTCTGCGTGCAGCGGCTGCCACTGCTTTAATACTGTCAGAGGCCCTAAAAATCACAGACTATGCTCAACTCACTCTCTACAGTTCTCATAACTTCCAAAATCTATTTTCTTCCCCCCAACATCGCTCAAGACAACGCTTATGCTGATAAGGCAACTAAAAAAGTAGCCATCAAAAGACATCATATCCCATCGCTCAGGACAATGCTTATGCTGATAAGTTAGCTAAAAAAGCAGCTAACTTCCCGACTTCTATCCCTCACGGCTGTTTTCCTACTTCACATCGGTCACCCCCACCTACTCCCCCACTGAAACTTCCACCTACCAATCTCTTCCCACACAAGGCAAATGGTTCTTAGACCAAGGAAAATATCTCCTTCCAGCCTCACAGGCCCATTCTATTCCGTCGTCATTTCATAACCTCTTCCATGTAGGTTACAAGCTGCTAGCCTGTCTCTTAGAACCTCTCATTTCCTTTCCATCCTAGAAACCCATCCTCAAGGAAATCACTTTTCAGTGTTCCATCTGCTATTCTACTACTCCTTAGGAATTTCTCAGGCCCCCTCCCTTCCCTACACATCAAGCTCGAGGATTTTGCCCCCGCCCAGGATGGGTAAATTGACTTTACTCACATGACTCGAGTCAGGAAACTAAAATACCTCTTGGTCTGCGTAGACACTTTCACTGGATGGGTAGAGGCCTTTCCTACAGGGTCTGAGAAGGCCACTTCGGTCATTTCTTCCCTTCTGTCAGAAATCATTCCTTGGTTCCTTCCCACCTCTATACAGTCCAATAGCAGACTGGCATTTACTAGTCAAATCATCCAAGCAATTTTTCAGGCTCTTGGTATTCAGTGAAACCTTTATATCCTTTACCATCCTCAATCTTCAGGAAAGGTAGAATGAACTAATGGTCTTTTAAAAACACACCTCACCAAGCTCAGTCACCAACTTAAAAAGGACTAGACAATACTTTCTCAGAATTCAGGCCTGTCCTCGGAATGCTACAGGTTACAGCCCATTTGAGCTCCTGTGTGGACACTCCTTTTTATTAGGTCCCAGTCTCATTCCAGAGCCCAACTTGAACTGCACCCCAAAAACTTAGAGCCTAAAAACTCACCAACCAAGCAAGTGATTACGCTGAACCCCCTTAGGCCCTCTCTAATCAGATGTCCTAGGTCCTCCAAATTCTTAGTCCTTTAATACCTGTTTTTTCTCCTTCTCTTATTCAGACCTTGTGTTTTCCATTTAGTTTTTCAATTCATACAAAACCGCATCCAGGCCATCACCAATCATTCTATATGACAACTGCTCCTTCTAACAACCCCACAGTATCGCCTCTTACCACAAAATTTTCCTTCAGCTTAATCTCTCCCACTCTAGGTTTCCTCGCTGCCCCTAATCCCACTTGAAGCAGCCCTGAGAAACATCGCCCATTATCGCTCCATACCACCCCCCAAAAATTTTCGCTGCCCCAATACTTCAACACTATTTTGTTTTATTTTTCTTATTAATGTAAGAAGACAGGAATGTCAGGCCTCTGAGCCAAAGCTAAGCCATCATATCCCCTGTGACCTCCACGTACACATCCAGATGGCCGGTTCCTGCCTTAAGTGATGACACTCCACCACAAAAGAAGTGAAAATGGCCTGTTACTGCCTTAACTGATGATGTTACCTTGTGAAATTCCTTTTCCTGGCTCAAAAGCTCCCCCAGTGAGCACCATGTGACCCCCACCCCTGCCCGCCGGAGAACAACCCCCTTTGACTGTAATTTTCCTTTACCTACCCAAATCCTATAAAACAGCCCCACCCCTGTCTCCCTTCGCTGACTCTCTTTTCGGACTCAGCCGGCCTGCACCCAGGTGATTAAAAAGCTTTACTGCTCACACAAAGCCTGTTTGGTGGTCTCTTCACAGCGACATGAGTGAAACCCAGGAGGCGGGGGTTACAGTGAGCCAAGATCGTGTCACTGCACTACAGCCTGGGTAACAGAGTGAGACTCCGTCTCAGAAAAAGAAAAAAACAAAACAAAACAAAGATTCTCTCTGACTTCCTGAGAGTAAACTGTGGAAACACCAGGATAGAAAGAGGAAAAATCATTTAAAAGCCTCTAAATAATCCGTGATGGTGGCTCAGACCAGGGTGGTGGGCAAGGTTGTGAAAAAAAGTCAGACTCCAGAGATATTTTAAAGGTAGAGCTGACAAGATCCACTGATGGATCAAATACAGGATGTGAGAGAAAGGGAAGAGCCAAGGATAATTTTAGTTGTCCTTTATCAACCAGGAGGATGAAGTCGGCATTTACCACAATGTGGTAGACTGTAAGAGGAGCAAGTGTTGGAAGGTGGGGTAGAAGGAAGACAGATTTTTATTACATTATCAGTGATAACTTAAAATAGTCCTAATCTTATTCAACATTTTCATTAAAATAGTCCTTTCTACGCCAGGGGTGGTGGCTCACGCCTGTAATCCCAGCACTTTGGGAGGCCGAGGCAGGAGGATCACTTAAGGTCAGGAGTTCGAGACCAGCCTGGCCAACATGGTGAAACCATGTCTCTACTAAAAATACAAAAATTAGCTGGGTGTGCTAGTGTGCACCTGTAATCACAGCTACTTGGGAGGCTGAGACAGGAGAATCTCTTGAACCTGGGAGGTGGAGGTTGCAGTGAGCCGAGATCGTGCCACTACACTCCAGCCTGAGCAACAGAGTAAGATCCTGTCTTGCAGAAAAAAAAAAAAAAAAAAAAAAAAAACTTTCTAGCACATTTTAGATTTAACCTCAAAGCCCTTTTCCCTTGGTACTCTTATAATGCAAATCCTAGAAACTGTAGAAGATTGATATATTAAATTACCTGTAATCCCAGCACTTTGGGAGGCCGAGGCAGGTGGATCATGAGGTCAGGAGATCAAGACCATCCTGGCTAACAGAGTGAAACCTCGTCTCTACTAAAAATACAACAACAACAAAAAAGTTAGCCGGGCGTGGTTGGCAGGTGCCTGTAGTCCCAGCTACTTGGGAGATGAGGCAGGACAATGGCATGAACCCAGGAGGCGGAGCTTGCAGTGACCCGAGATAACACCACTGCACTCCAGCCTGGGCAATAGAACGAGACTCTGTCTCAAAATAAATAAATAAATAAATAAATAAATAAATAAATAAATATTACCCTGGCAAAAACTACCATAAGCAAAGTCTAAATAAAGATGACAGTCAGCCGGGCGCGGTGGCTCAAGCCTGTAATCCCAGCACTTTGGGAGGCTGAGACGGGCGGATCACGAGGTCAGGAGATCGAGACCATCCTGGCTAACACGGTGAAACCCCATCTCTACTAAAAAATACAAAAAACTAGCCGGGCGAGGTGGCGGGCGCCTGTGGTCCCAGCTACTCGGGAGGCTGAGGCAGGAGAATGGCGTAAACCCAGGAGGCAGAGCTTGCAGTGAGCTGAGATCCGGCCACTGCACTCCAGCCTGGGCGACAGAGCCAGACTCAGTCTCAAAAAAAAAAAAAAAAAAAAAAACCAAGATGACAGTCGGTCATGGTGGCTCATGCCTGTAATCCCAGCACTTTGAGAAGCTGAGGTGGGCGGATCACCTGAGGTTGGGAGTTGGAGACCAGCCTGACCAACATGGAGAAACCCTGTCTCTACTAAAAATACAAAATTAGCTGGGCGTGGTGGTGCATGTCTGTAATCCCAGACATTCAGGAGGCTCAGGCAGGAGAATGGCTTGAACCTGGGAGGCAGAGATTGTGGTGAGCCAAGACTGCACCATTGCACTCCAGCCTGGGCAACAAGGGTGAAACTCCATCTCAAAAAAATAAATTTAAAAAAATAAATAAAGATGACAAACTGAAAAAACTGTTGCAGTTCGTATTATAATACTAGGTTTCCTAATGTATAAAGAGTTCCTCCAAATCAGTAAGAAGCAACAGCAACAATCACATGGAGAAATGAACAATGGACTTGAATAAACAGTTTACATATGCATGCACACACACAAAACAACTATGAATGCCTTTTAAACATGATATTCAATATCATTCAAAATAGCAAGTTAAAGCTACAATTAGACAATATCTTTTCTCTGATAAAGATAAAAAAGATTATCATGCTTTGACCCTTAGGGAAAAAAACGATAAATAACTCAGGGCGTTGGCTAGGGTATAGGGAAATAGCCTCCAGGGAGGGTAATTTAGCAACAACACCTATTACTGTTTTAAAGACACAGATTCTGGCCGGGTGGGGTGGCTCAAGCCTGTAATCCCAGCACTTTGGGAGGCCGAGGAGGGCAGATTACGAGGTCAGGAGATCGAGACCATCCTGGCTAACACAGTGAAACCCTGTCTCTACTAAAAATACAAAAAAATTAGCCGGGCCTGGTGGTGGGTGCCTGTAGTTCCAGCTACTCAGGAGGCTGAGGCAGGAGAATGGCATGAACCCGGGAGGCGGAGCTTGCAGTGAGCCGAGATCGCGCCACTCCACTCCAGCCTGGGCGACAGAGCAAGACTCCATCTCAAAAAAATAAAAAATAATAAATTATAAAAAAACAAAGACACATATTCTTGGACCAAGCAGTTCTACTTCTAGCTATGTAGGTTAGAGATGTGATCACATACTTCTAAAATGACACATTCACAAGATTATAGTATGTAAATAGTATGGTATTAATAGCAAAAGATTGGAAACAACTTAATGCACAATAATAATAGAGTAACGCCCAAATAACTTGTGAGACATATATTATAAACGTCCATTAAAAATAATGAGGCAGCTTTGCAAGATGCATGATTAAAAGAAAAAGGCAAAGTGCAGAATGATTTGTGTAGTAACCTATCATTTGTATAAAAATGAGAGAGACAGAATCCATGCATATGTGTTTGTAACTGCATGGAATATCTCTGCAAGTATATATGGCAAACTGATAAATATCATTGATTCTGGAAAGAAACTGGGTGGCTGGAGAATAAGAGTGGAAGGAGACTTGTTTCTTTTTTTTTTTTTTTTTTTTAAGACGGAGTCTCGCTCTGTCACCCAGGCTGGAGTGCAGTGGCCGGATCTCAGCTCACGGCAAGCTCCGCCTCCCAGGTTCACGCCATTCTCCTGCCTCAGCCTCCCGAGTAGCTGGGACTACAGGCGCCTGCCACCTTGCCCGGCTAAGTTTTTGTATTTTTAGTAGAGACGGGGTTTCACTGTGTTACCCAGGATGGTCTCGATCTCCTGACCTCGTGATCCGCCCGTCTCGGCCTCCCAAAGTGCTGGGATTACAGGCTTGAGCCACCGTGCCCGGCCTGTTTCTTTTTTTAAACCAAGTATTTTAGCTTGAGTTTGTGGGAATCAAACTCTGAGATAGAAATGAGTGCAGATTTGTTGGGGAGTGCTCTCTGGAGATAACACCTGCAGGAAGTGAGGAAGGCAGCACTTTTTCTTTTTTTAATGTGGGGCCAGTGCAGCTGTCCCCAGGGCTCTGGGAGTTCTCTATGGCCTGTCAGGGAATCCCTGGGGCCTAAGATTGCAGTGGCCAGGTTTTGTGCTTATTTACTGGGGGGTGGATTGAGGGAAGAGCTATATACCCTTGGAGTAACCTGGCCTGACCATCTTTCAGGAAATGTCTTGGTCAAGGCTGTCCACCTGTTGCCCTTGGTTCTTGGGCACTGGGAGTCATGGGTCTTGCTGCCTATCCAGCTGGGCTCCCTTCCTGGGCCTGGCTGAGACCAGAGGCCTTAGAAACCCACAATGCAGTTGCAGCTGAGGCCTCAGCCTGTTCTATAGCTCTGTGATGAGCTCTAGAGTTGGGATGGTCCTTCAGCATCATGGCAAATTGAGGTAAGAAAAACAGGACTGGCCGGGCACGGTGGCTCACACCTGTAATCACAGCACTTTGGGAGGCCGAGGTGGGTGGATCACGAGGTCAAGAGATCAAGACTATCCTGGTCAACATGGTGAAACCCCGTCTCTACCAAAAGTACAAAAAATTAGCCGGGCGTGGTGGCGCACGCCTGTGGTCCCAGCTACTCGGGAGACTGAGGCAGAAGAATCACTTGAACCTGAGAGGCAGAGGTTGCAGTGAGCCAAGATTGCGCCACTGCACTCCAGCCTGGGGACAGAGTGAGACTTTGTCTCAAAAAAAAAAAAAGAAAAGAAAAACAGCAGGACTTTGTGCCCCCAACCCCTGCAGCCCATCATTGTCCTAGGGCTGACATCTGGAAAGGCCTTGGGAAAGGTAGCTTCACACAGTTCACGCACTGACATTCCCCACCGCAGGGATAGGGGTTTCTGAGCCCAGAAGAAGATCCGGGCAGAGTACCTTCAAGTTTGTTGAAAAATAAAATAGAGGCCGGGCGAGGTGGCTCACACCTGCAATCCTAGCACTTTGGAAGGTCAAGGTGGGCGGATCACTTGAGGTCAGGAGTTGGAGACCCGCCTGGCTAACATGATGAAACCCTGTCTTTACTAAAAATACAAAAATTAACCAGGCATGGCAGCACATACCTGCAATCCCAGCTACTTGGGAGGCTGAGGCAGGAGAATCACTTGAAACCAGGAGGCAGAGGTTGGCACATACCTGCAATCCCAGCTACGTGGGAGGCTGAGGCAGGAGAATCACTTGAAACCAAGAGGCAGAGGTTGCAGTGAGCCAAGATCGCCCCATTGCACTCCAGCCTGGGAGACAAGAGCCAAATTCTATTTCAATAAAAAAAGAAAAATAAAATAGAATAGCTTGTGTGTGGTGGGCAAGGAGCCAGTACTCTACTCTGAAATTATAGAAGGCTGGCACTGAAAGCCCTCCTTTGAAATTGTCTTTGGGGGCTGGTAACCTTCTTTTATTTAAATAGATTACTCTGACATTGATTCAACCTCCTAGCCCTGTCTCATCCAAGAGGATCTTTCTATTCCTTTAAGGCTCCCATTCTCCCTCAGGTGACAGAAGAGGAAAGAAAAATAACCAAAGTGATTGTGCCTTGAGAAAGCAGTTTACCACTTTGTTTTAAATGCCATATTTTATCTCTCAGTCTAATTTTAGCTAGAGATTCTTAGGTACATCTAACTATCTAACTTGAATCCGTTATTTTTGTTTGTTTGTTCGTTTTGAGACACAGTTTACTCTGTTGCCCAGACTGGAGTACAGTGGCCCAATCTTGGCTCACTGCAACCTTTGCCTCCCGAGTTGAAGTGATTCTCATGCCTCACCCTCCCGAGTAGCTGGGACTACAGGTGTATGCCACCACGCCCAGCTAATTTTCGCGTGTTACTAGAGACAGGGTTTCGCCATGTTGGCCAGGCTGGTCTCCAACTCCTGATCTCAAGTGATCCTCCTCCCTTGGCCTCCCAAAGTGCTGGGACTGCAGGTGTGAGCCACCACACCTGGCCTTATTATGTTTCAAAAGGAGTTTGGTATCTTTTTCTTTGTGCTCTTTTACTTCCTTATTTATAAAGTTTAATAATTCACATGTGGCCGGGCGCGGTGGCTCAAGCCTGTAATCCCAGCACTTTGGGAGGCCGAGACGGGTGGATCACGAGGTCAGGAGATCGAGACCATCCTGGCTAACACAGTGAAACCCTGTCTCTACTAAAAAAATACAAAAAACTAGCCGGGCGAGGTGGCAGGCGCCTGTAGTCCCAGCTACTCTGGAGGCTGAGGCAGGAGAATGACGTAAACCCGGGAGGCGGAGCTTGCAGTGAGCTGAGATCTGGCCACTGCACCCCAGCCTGGGCGACAGAGCGAGACTCCGTCTCAAAAAAATAAAATTGAAAAAAAATAATAATAATAATTCACATGTTACCTAGATTTTTCAACAAACAAATGAGTTTTTTTTTTTTTGAGATGGAGTCTTGCTCTGTCGCCCAGGCTGGCGTGCAGTGGTGCGATTTCAGCTCACTGCAACCTCCGCCTCCCCAGTTCCAATGATTCTCTGCCTCAGGTTCTCAAGTAGCTGGGATTACAGGTGCGCACCACCATGCTGGACTATTTTTTTTACTTTTAGTAGAGACGGGGTTTCACCATGTTGGCCAAGCTGGTCTTGAACTCCTGACCTCGTGATCCACCCGCCTTGGCCTCCCAAAGTGCTGGGCTTACAGGCATGAGCCACCACACCTGGTCACAAGTGAGATTTAAGAGACAAAGGAAATCGTGAAACTTATTTAATCCTAGGGCAAAAGAAGAAACCAAAAAACCCCACCAAAAACCCACTGCAAGTCTGGTGACCTGGCTTATGCCTGTGATCCCAGCACTTTTGGGAGGCTAAGGCAGGAAGATCGCTTGAGCCCAGGAGTTTGAGACCAGCCTGGACAACAGAGGGAGACCCCCATCTCTACAAAAAAATTTAAATTTTATAGGCATAATGGAACACACCTGTGGTCCCAGCTACTTGGGAGGCTGAGGCAGAGAATTACTTGAACCTGGGAGGTGGAGGTTGCAGTGAGCCAAGATGGTGCCATTGCACTCCAGCCTGGGCAATAGAGTAAGACCCTGTCTTTCAGAAAAACAAAACAAAGATAAAAAAATAAATAATAAAAATCCCCACTGCAAATGAATATTTTTAAGGCAATCAGGGAAATTCAAACACGGACTGGGTATTAGATGATACCAATAAATTATCATCCATCGTACTACATATAATTTTGACGTCCTTATCTATTAGCAATCCATGTTAAAGCATTTATGAGTGAAATAATATAATGTCTGAAATTCATTTTTCAAATTTCATCTAAAAAGAGGGGTGGTGGGAGGGATAGATGAAACAATATTGGTGACATAATAGTAACTGGTTGAAGTTGACAACAAACACATGGAGTTTAAGGTGCTATACTCTCTACTTTTATACATATTTTTAAATTTCCATAATGAAAATGTAAGAAATTCATGTATCTGGCCAGGCGCAGTGGCTCATGCCTGTAATCCCAGCACTTTGGGAGGCCAAGACGGGCGGATCACGAGGTCAGGAGATCGTGACCATCCTGGCTAACACGGTGAAACCCCGTCTCTACTAAAAACACAAAAAATTAGCTGGGCGTGGTGGCGGGCGCCTGTAGTCCCAGCTCCTCGGGAGGCTGAGGCAGGAGAATGGCGTGAACCCGGGAGGCGGAGCTTGCAGTGAGCGGAGATCGACCAGCGAGACTCCCTCTCAAAAAAAAAAAAAAAGAAAGAAATTCATGTATCTAAGTACACATACTTACTCTGTCATCTCCCTGAATTGTATCATTGAAGAAAAAATGAAGTTCAAATGAAGACTCTCTTTTGTATTGATACAATTTGTGGGAGCATCAAGCCTCAATTTGTTCACACATTAGTGTCTGTGTTGGTTCATAATTTGCTATTTCTACCACTGCAATTTCCTGCACAAAGCATTTCATTGATAACAGTCTAGGCTAATAACTGTAGCCATGAAAAACATGACAAAAGAAAGCTTAGTGCTTCTCAGCACCTGTGAGAGTGAAGACACACTCTTTCCATGGCGGAGTTCCATGTACTGGCATGTAAATTTCCCCCACTAAAATAATTTATGCATTCATGTGTGCACCTGGGGTGGGTTAGAGGTGTAGGAATATGTACCCATTCTACACTGGTCTGTTTCTTCAATGAACAAAACACTGCTTGAAGATCATTCTAAATCATTTCTAACAATGACATTCACATACTAAGCCCTCTGTGCTGAGTTCAGAGAGATTATACTAACAAACAGTGCTTCTCAAATGCTTTGCTCTTTGGAACAATTTACCTTCTTAAAAATTATTGAGGGCAGGGTGTGGTGGCTCACACCTGTAATCCTACCACTTTGGGAGGCTGAGATGGGCAGATCACCTGAGGTCAGAGGTTTGAGACCAGCCTGGCCAACAAGGCAAAACCCCGTCTCTATTAAACATACAAAAATTAGCTGGGTGTGGTGGTGTGGGCCTGTAATCCCAGTTACTCAGGAGGCTGAGACAGAATTGCTTGAATTCAGGAGGCAGAGGTTGCAGTAAGCCAAGATTGCGCCACTGCACTCCAGCCTGGGTGACGGAGTAAGACTCCGTCTAACAAAAAAAAAAAAAAAAAAAATGTTTATTGAGGACCTCAAAGGAGTTTATGTTCAAGTGACTTGTATCTATTGATATCTACTACATTAGAAATTAGAACCAACTGGGTGTGGTGGCTCATGCCTGTGATCCCAGCACTTTGATAGGCCAAGGCATTAGGATCACTTGAGCCTAGGAGTTCAAGACCAACCCGGGCAAAATATTGAGTCCTTGTCTCCCCCGTAAAAACTCAGCGGAAGGCAGGGCGCAGTGGCTAACGCCTGTAATCCCAGCATTTCCGGAGGCCGAGGCGGGCGGATCACGAGATCAGGATATCAAGACCATCCTGGCTAACATGCCGTGAAACCCTAAAAAATACAAAAAATACTAAAAAGCACAACAAATTAGCTGGACGTGGTGGCAGGCGCCTGTAGTCCCAGCTACTTGGGAGGCTGAGGCAGGAGAATGGTGTGAACCTGAGAACCGGAGCTTGCAGTGAACCAACATTGCGCCACTGCACTCCAGCCTGGGCAATAGAGCAAGACTCCATCTCAAAAAAAAAAAAAAATTAGCCGAGTGGCCAGGCGCGGTGGCTCACACCTGTAACCCCAGCACTTTGGGAGGCTGAGGTGGATGGATCACCTGAGGTCAGGAGTTCGAGACCAGCCTGACCAACATGGTAAAACCCTGTCTGTACTAAAAATACAAAAATTAGCCAGGCGTGGTGGTGGGCATCTGTAATCCCAGCTACTCAGGAGGCTGAGGCAGGGAGAATCACTTGAACCTGGGAGGCAGAGGTTGAAGTGAGCCAAAATTGCGCCATTACACTCCAGCCCGAGTAACAGAGCGAGACTCTGATTCAAAAAAAAAAAAAACAAAAATTAGCTGAGCACAGTTGCTCTCGCCTGTAGTCTCAATTACTTGGGAGGCTGAGGCAGGAGGATTGCTTGATCCCAGGAATTTGAGGTTGCAGTAAGCTGTGATTGCACCACTGCACTCCAGCCTGGGTGACAGAGTTAGACGCTTTCAAAAGAAAGAGAGAGAGAGAGAAAGAAATTAAAACCAAAATTAAAAATTATTAAATTTATCAAAACAAAAAACAATTTAAGGAGAAAAGTGGCCGGGCACGGTGGCTCAAGCCTGTAATCCCAGCACTTTGGGAGGCCGAGACGGGCGGATCACGAGGTCAGGAGATCGAGACCAGCCTGGCTAACACGGTGAAACCCCGTCTCTACTAAAAATACAAAAAACTAGCCGGGCGAGGTGGCGGGCGCCTGTAGTCCCAGCTATTTGGGAGGCTGAGGCAGGAGAATGGCGTAAACCTGGGAGGCAGAGCTTGTAGTGAGCTGAGATCCGGCCACTGCACTCCAGCCTGGGTGACAGAGCGAGACTCTGTCTCAAAAAAAAAAAAAAAAAAAAAAAAAAGGAGAAAAGTGGCCAGATTTACAAGCTTTTTTAATATTTAGTTTAACTGAAGGCAGCTGGAGTCTCACACCTGCTTCTGCGTTCTCTCTCTTGCAATATCACCCACAATGCAGCCTTCAGAAAACTCCACGGTACACTAGTCTAAGAATGAGAGTAAAACGAGGCAAATAATGCCTTAACATTATTACACAAATAATTTTGACCTCATATATCCTCCCCAAAAGTTCTCAGGAATGCTTAGGCTTCCCAGGATCACACTTTGAGAACTGCTGCTATATAACGTATGTGTGTAGGAAAGTTCATCCGCATGTGAAAATCACAGAGTGAACCTACTGGCCTCTGAGACCCATGGAGACCTGGAGGTATCTGGTTATTGTCAATCACTCACCCACAATTTTTACAACTATCTCAAAAAGAATTCCTCAGAAACAGCTCCAAAGAGAAAAATTGTACCCTTACCTAAAAGATAATCTAACCAACGTTAAATAAGGTTTTTAAACAGAGATTTAAAGTGCTTTCATGACACAAAGTCTTTTGAAAAAAAGGAAATTAATTTTAAACTTAATTCTTTTTTTTTTTTTTTTTTTTTGAGACGGAGTCTTGCTCTGTCACCAGGCTGGAGTGCAGTGGTGTGATCTCGGCTCACTGCAAGCTCTGCCACCCGGGTTCAAGTGATTCCCCTGCCTCAGCCTCCCAAGTAGCTGGGATTACAGGCACCTGCCACCACGCCCGTCTAATTTTTTGTATTTTAGTAGAGATAAGGTTTTACTATGATGGCCAAGATGATCTCCTGACCTCGTGATCTGTCTGCCTCAGCCTCCCAAAGTGCTGGGATTACAGGCGTGAGCCACCACACCCGGCCTAAACTTAATTATTAATAGCAAAATATTTGTTTAAAGACTGCAGTATGGTTTTTATTACAAGATATTTTATTTTCCCAACATCTGAAATTTCCAGTTTCCCAGGTAATGCTTGGCATAGTTGTGATTTTAGTTTTTCCAATGCATTATTTTCTCAGTATTTCTTGTTACAGATTGGTATTTATTTCCATTCAGTAAAACATGTTTAAACAACAAGCTTTGGTCAACATTCTACTAGTGAGGCATTACTCTTTTTTTTTTTCTTGAAATGGAGTCTCGATCTGTCACCCAGGCTGCAGTGCAACAGTGCAATCCCAGCTCACCACAACCTCCGCCTCCCAATTCAAGCAATTCTCCTACCTCAGCCTGCTGAGCAACTGGGATTACAGGCGCTTACCACCATGCTCAGCTAATTTTTGGATTTTTTTTGTAGAGATGGGGTTTCACCATGTTGCCAGGTTGCATTACTTTTTTAAAAATAACTTTTATTTTTAAAAAATTATTTTTGAAACAAGGTCTGGTTCTGTCACCCTGGCTGGAGTGCAGAGGCGCAATAAAAGTTCACTGCGGCCTCTTGGGCTCAAGCCATCCTCCCACCTCAGCCCCAAGTAGCTGGGACTACAGGCAACCACCACCATGCCCAGCTAATTTTTTGTATTTTTAGTAGAGACGGGGTTTTGCTATGTTGGCCACAATGCGTGGCTAATTTTTTTTTTTTTAATATGTATTTTTGGAGGTAGAGTCTTGCTCTGTTGCCCAGGCTGGAGTGCAGTAGGGCGATATAGAATCACTGCAACCTCTGCCTCCCAGGTTCAAGCAATTCTTGTGCCTCAGCCTCCCCCTGAATAGCTGGAATTAGAGGCAGGCATCACCATGCCCAGCTAATTTTTTGTATTTTTAGTAGAGACAGGTTGTGCCATGTTGGCAAGGATGATCTGGAACTCCTGACCTGAAGTGATCCACCTGCTTTGGCCTTCCAAAGTGCTGGAATTGCAGGCATGAGCCACTGTGCCTGGCCCATTACTTTTTTTTTTTTTTTTCTGATTATGATTATAAAAGTAAGACATAGTCATTGAAAAATTTTTAGAAAAAATCCAGAAAAATATAAAGAACAAAATAAAGATTATATGTAACCAGCTTCCAGAGACAATCACTGTTAATATTTTATAGTCGTTTTCCAAATTGTATTCTACATATCACAGTACACAGGTAGAAGTCTTAAAATCAGATTCAGCAAACAAGTAACATTTGACCCCTTTGCCTTAATGTTTGGAATAAACTGAAGCATGATCATGACAGGCATTGCAAAAATACACGGCTTTAGCTTATGTTAAAAGAGCATCTTGTGAGCCTAGAAACGTAGTATCAGAATATTTTTTTCATAATTTACTAAAACTGTGAAGAGTTAATTTATTGATGCTACTAATCCATCTAGATATTGGTTTCAGGATCAAATTTATTGTCATGGACAAATAAGCCAGAGTTTATTGAGTTGTTGACAAAACTGTAGTTTTGCAAATTACAAGGCCCGATACACACACATCACATAATTTTATACAGATGTTATGGTAAAAGAAGTGTGTGAATGAGAACTTCCAAATTAACCAAATATGTTCTTGTACATCTTATTGTTTTGATTACCACATCAATAACCCTTTTCGTGTATTTTCTCTGAAGTGTTCATCCAGTATTCTCTGAACAGATGGTCCCCTGAAATTACCTCATTCAGGATAGGTTAATTAAGCATGAAAATTATGATACAAAATATGGTTCCATCTTCCATAAGAAATGCTACAAAATCCTGCAAATGAAGTAGATTTGAACAAAGTGTTCTCAGGTTGTGCTTCGAAAAGAGAGTAAGAGAAGCCCATGCTTGGATAAAACAAGTTACAAGAATAGAGGTTGTTGCTGCTGTATTTCCAGTTGGTAAGGGAAGAAATTACAGAGTTCATTGGTGACCCAAGTACCTGAGGTTTTTAGTGATAAACCCCAAGTGAATGCATCAAAATTTTCCAGGGCCTGATCTTTCGGCATGAAAGTTTGGATTATGAGACAGTTGTGAAGCATTTATTGCTTTGATATATTAAATGTCTACTTTCAAGTCAGAGGTTTGGAAATTGCATCAAATCTTTAAAATCTAGAGTTTAGTGTAGTTGATGATTTATACAGTGATGGTCAGCAGGGTTCTACCCCATCCTGAAGTGTGTTTTGGAAATTTGTAGAGATCTTTTTATCCCTCACAGTGATTGGAGAATGCAACACTAGCATTTAATGAATGGGAACTAGGAATGCTGGATCTCCCTCAGTGTGTGGAAATTCTCACACGACAAAGAATTAGCCTCATGTTGCGTAACTTTCCAGTGATCCGCCATAATGAACCCACTTCAGATATAAATCAATGATAATTTGGTAGATTTAAGTAATAAAAAGCATTTTGTTGTTGTTTTTCACAAGTTACTCCCCAAACCTCTGTAATTTAGGAAAAGGTGGTTATGAATAAGGAAATGAATTGAAGACTTGTCTCTAAATAATTGATTTACTAACTCTGAACTTCCTATGTGAATATGGTTACAGTTCTAAAAAATTGATAGTAAATCAACTGGAGGCCAGGCACAGTGGTTCATGCCTGCAATCCCAGCACTTTTGGAGGCCAAGGCTGGAAGATCACTTGAGGTCAGGAGGTCCAGACCAGCGTGGCCAAGATGGTAAAACCCTGTTTTTACTAAAAATACAAAAATTAGCCAGGCATGGTGGCGCATGCCTGTAATCCTAGCTACTCAGGAGGCTGAGGCAGAAGAATTGCTTGAAACCCAGGAGGTCGCCAGACATGGTGGCTCATGCCTGTAATTCCAGCACTTTGGGAGGCCAAGGCGGGCAGATCACCTGAGGTCGGGAGTTCGAGACCATCCTGATCAACATGGAGAAACCCTGTCTCTACTAAAAATACAAAATTATCCGGGCATGGTAGCACATGCCTGTACTCCCAGCTACTAGGGAGACTGAGGCAGGAGATTCGCTTGAACTTGGGAGGTGGAGGTTGTGGTGAGCCGAGATCATACCATTGCACTCCAGCCTGGGCAACAAGAGCAAGACTCCATCTCAAAATAAATAAATAAATAAAATAAAATAATTTAAAAACTGGAAAAGGAACTATTAGTAGTGATTCATTATTTCCCTCTTAGAACACATTTTATCACTGATGACATATCATAGGCATCCCATTGTGTCGGTTGTTGTAATGTTGAAGTTATGTAATGGCATGAAAGTGTTCTGCAAAGTACTTTTGGAAATCTGACAGCCCTAATGGGCTGAATTAACACAATTCCATTGCTCATCTGTAACAACATCACACCTTCTCATTTCCTCCAGTGCACCGTCTTAGCATATTATCCCTACTTTCTTTTCTTTTACCATCTACAAACATAAATCACATTCATCCCCGCTACTTCATTTTTCTTGGATGGAATATCCTCTGATCTTCTTCTCTTAAATCCAATCCTATGGATTACAAGTAGCTTCAAGGATCTGACTCCTTCTTTACATATGTTAGTGCCTCACTGCTACTCAAAGTGTGGCCCAAGGACCAGCAGTATCTGCTCCACCTGGAAGCTTGTTAGACCTGCAGAATCTCCACCCTTTCCACAAATACTAGATCAGGATCTGCATTTTTGACAAGATTCCCAGAGATTCATATGCAGGTGCACTGTTACAATGCAGCCATGACCACTGATTTACATATTAAAATATTGAAAAATTGGTTGGCGTGGTGGCTCATGCTTGTAATCCTAGCATTTTGGGAGGCTGAAGTGGGTGGACAACCTGAGGTCAGGAGTTCAAGACCAACATGGCCAATATGGTGAAATCCCATCTCTACTAAAAATACAAAAATTAGGCAGGCATGGCGGTGGGCACTTGTAATCCCAGCTACTTGGGAGGCTAAGGCAGGAGAATTGCTTGAACCTGGGAGGTAGAGGTTGCAGTGAGCCGAGATTACGCCATTGTACTCCAGGCCTGGGTGACAGAAACAAGACTTCGTCTCAAAACAACAACAAAACTCTATTTCTACTAAAGAAAATATCTGTATTGCACAATTGTAGCTCATTGTGAAAAAGCTAGCGGTGGACAGCTATGCTAATTCTAGATATTTTCAAAGAATCACCTGAAAGGCTTCATAAACACAGATTGCCAGGATTCACTCCCAGAATTCCTGATCCAGTAGGTGTGGGTGAGGCCCAAGAATCTGCATTTCTCACAAAGCCTCAGAGAGATCACATTTTGGGACCACACTGATATAAGGCACAGACACCAAAATTATAAAGTTCTTTTTCATTGAAAGACACCTCCAATGCTGATATGCTAAATAAACATGGATTCCATATTTTGAATTTCAGACTATATATACAACTTGAGAGAATTAGCTGCAAAAAATAATTTTTCATGGTCAGTTAGAGCATGATAAC
This sequence comes from Macaca fascicularis, assembly GCF_037993035.2. NCBI lineage: Eukaryota > Metazoa > Chordata > Mammalia > Primates > Cercopithecidae > Macaca > Macaca fascicularis. The sequence goes on from NC_088380.1 coordinate 133,276,363, forward strand.
GTCGTCTTAAAATGCAGAGAGTAATACCTCCTTGATTTCTTTCTCTGACTGGTGAAAAAAATTAAGTGTGGGGAAAGAGATAAATTTTGATGACCAAATTATTTCCATTACAGATTTTCCTCCCTTTTTTTTTTTTTTTTTGAGAAGGAGTTTCACTCTTGTTACCCAGGCTGGAGTGCAATGGCGCGATCTCAGCTCACTGCAACCTCTGCCTCCTGGGTTCAAGCGATTCTACTGTCTCAGCCTCCCGAGTAGCTGGGATTACAGGCACATGCCATCACACCTGGCTAATTTTTATATTTTTAGTAGAGACGGAGTTTTATCATATTGGTCAGGCTGGTCTCGAACTCCTGACCTCAGATGATCTGCCCGCCTCGGCCTCCCAAAGTGCTGGGATTACAGGCGTGAGCCACCGTGCCCAGCCCACAGATTTTCTTCACAATGAGTTATGATATGTGATCACCTCAGCACTAGATATTCTGGCATTTTTAACCTGAAGTGGTTAACTGAGGATGTACATGAGTTAAATATATCATTGAGATACTATAATAGACCAACCCATGGAAGTCATAGAAATGGTTTGATCTTGTTCCTCATTTCAAAACTGCACATGAATGCCTTTTCCCTCAACGGCCAGCACGATTCAGCATGGAAGAGCAGGATGTGCCTGTTTATGAAGCATGTTTTTAGATATATTTAGTAGTTTTAGCCGGGCGCGGTGGCTCACGCTTGTAATCCCAGCACTTTGGGAGGCCAAGGCAGGTGGATCACCTGAGGTCGGGAGTTCAAGACCAGCCTGGCCAACATGGAGAAACCCCGTCTCTACTAAAAATACAAAATTAGCCGGGGTGGTAGCATATGCCTGTAATCCCAGCTACTCGGGAGGCTGAGGCAGGAGAATCACTTGAACCCGGGAGGCGGAGGTTGCGGTGAGCCGAGATCGCGCCATTGCACTCCAGCCTGGGCAAAAAGAGCGAAACTCTGTCTCAAAAAAAAAAAAAAAAAAGATATATTTAGTAGTTTTACTTTGTTATATTTACAACTTTATGAAGCATGTTTTAGATATATTTAGTAGTTTCAACTTTGTTATGTTTACAACTTTCACATTCATTTCTGAATCAATTCCTAAAGGTGTACTGTTGACCACTGTCTTAGTCCATTTGTGCTGCCATAACAAAATACTTGGAACTGGGTAATTTATAAAGAACAGACATGTATTGCTCACAGTTCTGTGAACTAGAAGGTCTAAGATTAAGGTGCTAGCAGATTTGATGTCTGGTGAGGATCTGGTTTCTGCCTCCAACATGGCACCTGGTTGCTATGTCCACATGGCAGAAGGGCAAAAGGATCTAGGGGCCGGGCATGGTGGCTCATGCCTGTAATCCCAGCACTTCGGGAGGCCGAGGCAGGCGGATCACCTGAGGTCAGGAGTTCAAGACCAGCCTGGTCAACAGGGCGACACCCCATCTCTACTAAAAATACAAAAATTAGCTGGGCATGGTGTCGAGCACATGTAATCCCAGCTACTCGGGAGGCTGAGGCAGGACAATCGCCTTAACCTGGCAGGCGGAGGTTGAAGTGAGCTGAGATCATGCCAGTGCCCTCCAGCTTGGGCAACAGCCAGAGATCCCATCTCAAAAAAAAAAAAAAAAAGAAAAGAAAAAGAAAAAAAGAAGGAACTAGGGAGCTCCCTTCAACCTCTTTTATCACAGCACTAATCCCATTCATGATGGTGGAGAGTTCATGACTTAATCACTTCCCAAAAGGGTGCCACCTCTTAATTCTATCACATTGGGTATTAGGTTCCAACGTATGAATTTTGGAGGGACACATACATTAAAATCATAGCAACCACCTGGGCTCTGTGAATAAAGTGTTGTTTGGATGGGCAACCAAGAGCAATTTCTCTTATTCATCTCATGTAGCAATTAATATGTTTTACTTATTATTATGTGCTCTTCTGCAATACCGAGACTTACACCTCTTTCACCTTTTTTTTTTTTTTTGGTTTGTTTGATATAAGGAAAACAACTTTGAATGGTGACTCTGAAGTTTCCGTCTGTTCTCTGATGAAAGATAAAAAGGTCATTTTCTACCGGAGAGCATAAAATTGTGGTTCTTTTGGAAAAATGTGTTGATTTATGAGATAGGTCATTGGGCTTTGTTGGAAATGATGAAAATGGTTTAGTAGCTGTAAGGCACCATTTGAGAAATTGAGATTTTTCCTGTATGCAGTCTTAAAACTAAACTAGGGACATTATTTAAATTGACATTTATCGATGGGGTAGCATTCTGGGTGATTTGGGGGTTTGTTTTGTTTGGTTGTTTTTGTAGAGATAGGGTCTCACTATGTTGCCCAGGCTGCTCTCAAACTCCTGGGCTCAAGTCATCCTCCTGCTTCAGCCTCCCAAAGTGCTGGGATTACAGGTGTGAGCTACCATGCTCAGCTGGGAAAGCATTCTGGAAAGTTTTTTTTGTTTTGTTTTGTTTTCAGACCAAGTCTTGCTCTGTCACCCAGGCTGGAGTACAGTGGTGCAATCTTGGCTCACTGCAGCATCCGCCTCCCAGGTTCAAGCAATTCTCATGCCTCAGCCTCCTGAGTAGCTGGGATTACAGGCCCCTGCCACTACGCCTGGCTAATTTTTGTATTTTTAGTAGAGATGTGGTTTCACTATAGTGGCCAGGCTGGTCTCAAACTCCTGACCTCGTGATCCGCACCTTGGCCTCCCAAAGTGCTGGAATTACAGGCATGAGCCACCGCGCCTAGCCCACATTGTGCAAAGTTTTGCCTAGAATTTCCATGTCCCACATCTCCACCAACGCTTAGTGTTATATAACACATGCCCATCTGATTGATGTGGAATGGTATACTTGTGTATGTGTGTTTTGTTGTTGTTGTTGTTTTAAATAAGCAGTTTTTTTTGCAAGGACCACACAAACTTGCACGCTGTAGCAGTGGTTTGTCATTAAGTTGCAGAATTTTTGTGGGTTTAAAATACACTTCCCTGGCCGGGTGAGGTGGCTCATGCTTGTAATCCCAGCACTTTAGGAGGCCGAGGCAGGTGAATCACGAGGTCAGGAGATCTAGACCATCCTGGCTAACAGGGTGAAACCCCGTCTCTACTAAAAATACAAAAAATTAGCCGGCCGTGGTGGAGGGCACCTGTAGTCCCAGCTACTCGGGAGGCTGAGGCAGGAGAATGGCATGAACCCAGGAGGCGGAGCTTGCAGTGAGCCGAGATGGTGCCACTGCACTCCAGCCTGGGCGATAGAGTGAGACTCCATCTCAAAACAAACAAACAAACAAACAAACAAAAAATGCTTCCCCAAATGCTAATGAGGGTGAGCATTTTTCACATCTGTACTGGCCATTCAAGTTTTCCCTCCTGACAATTGCCTGTTCTCATTATTTGCTCATCTTTTGTCTTTTTTTTTTTTTTTTTTTTGAGACGGAGTCTCACTGTGTCGCCCAGGCTGGAGTGCAGTGGCCGGATCTCAGCTCACTGCAAGCTCCGCCTCCCGGGTTCACGCCATTCTCCTGCCTCAGCCTCCCGAGTAGCTGGGACTACAGGCGCCCGCCACCTCGCCCGGCTAGTTTTTTGTATTTTTTAGTAGAGACGGGGTTTCACCGGGTTAGCCAGGATGGTCTCGATCTCCTGACCTCGTGATCCGCCCGTCTCGGCCTCCCAAAGTGCTGGGATTACAGGCTTGAGCCACCGCGCCCGGCCTTCATCTTTTGTCTTTTTTGTCACTGTTTATCAATATAAATATTCTGGATATTAATCCTTCATAAAATGTATTGGCCGGGCATGGTGGCTCACGGCTACAATCCCAGCACTTTGGGAGGCCGAGGCGGGCGGATCACCTGAGGTCGGGAGTTCAAGACCAGCCTGATCAACATGGAGAAACCCTGTCTCTACTAAAAATGCAAAATTAGCCAGGTGTGGTGGCACATGCCTGTAATCCCAGCCACTCGGGAGGCTGAGGCAGGAGAACTGCTTGAACCCGGGAGGCGGAGGTTGCGGTGAGCCAAGACACTCCAGCCTGGACAACAAGAGCGAAACTCAAAAATAAAATAAAATAAAATAAAAGGTGTATTGCAACACTTTCTTCAAGTCCGTGGTTTGTCTTTTAAGTTTGTATTTGATTCTTTCTATTGAGCTGAATTATAAAACTAAGTCAACTTTTTCATTATTTTTCTTTGTATTTTGTGCCTTCTTTAAGGTTTTAAGATCTTTTCCTGCCTACATGTCATAACGATACGCTTTTTTTTTTTTTTTTTGAGACGGAGTTCGCTCTTGTGGTTCAGATTGGAGTGCAATGGCAAAATCTGGGTTCACTGCAACCTTCACTTCCTGAGTTCAAGCAGTTCTCCTGTCTCAGCCTCCCAAGTAGCTGGGATTACAGGCATAGGCCACTATGCCTGGCTAATTTTTGTATTTTTAGTAGAGATGGGGTTTCACCATGTTGGCCAGGCTAGTCTTGAACTCCGGACCTCAGGTGATCCACCCGCCTCCGCCTCTCAAAGTGTTGGGATTACAGGCATGAGCCACCCCGCCCAGCCCAAGATTTGCTTCTATATTTTTTTCTTTCTTTCTCTTTCTTTTTTTCTTTCTTTCTTTCTTTCAGATGGTGTCTCGCTCTGTTGTTCAGACTGAAGTACAGCGGCGCAATCTCAGCTCACTGCAACCTCCACCTCCCAGGTTCAAGTGGTCCTCCTGCCTCAGCCTCCCAAGTAGGGTAGCTGGGACTACTGGCGTGTGCAACCATGCCTGGCTAATTTTTGTATTTTCAGTAGAGACGGTGTTTCACCATGTTGGCTAGGCTGGTCTCAAACTCCTGACCTAAGACATATGCCCTCCTTGGCCTCCCAAAGTGCTGGGATTACAGGCATGAGCCACCATGCCCAGCCAATTTTCTTCTAAAAATTTTAAAGTATAAACTGCTTATTTAGCTCTAGTAACTACCTGAAATATATTTTATATAGGGTTTGAGATAGGGATCTCATGTAGAGATACAGAGAGCTAATAAAGATAGTGAATATTTATTTTGTGTACTGTGTGAGTGCACTGTTTAAAATGATTTACCTTTTTTAACCCATTACATTCTCACAACTTAATGAGGAAATAATAACATTATCCTTGCTTATAGGTAAAAAAAAAATAAATAAATAAAATAGAGAAACAGGCCAGGTGCAGTGGCTCACGTCTGTAATCTCAGCACTTTGGGAGGCTGAGGTATGCAGATCACCTGAGGTCAGGAGTTCAAGACCAGCCTGGCCAACATGGCAAAACCCCATCTCTACTTAAAAAAAGTAATTAGCTGGGCATGGTGGTGGGCACCTGTAATCCCAACTACTTGGGAGGCTAAGGCAGGAGAATTGCTAGAACCTAGGAGGCAGAGGTTGCAGTGAGCTGAGATGGTGCCATTGCACTCCAGTCTGGGCAACAGAGCAAGACTACCTCTCAAAAAAAAAAAAAAAAAAAAAAGGTTGCATTCTCTTTCCTTTTTTCTTTTTCTTTTCTTTTTTTTTTTTTTTTTGAGACGGAGTCTCGCTCTGCCACCCAGGCTGGAGTGCAGTGGCCGGATCTCAGCTCATTGCAAGCTCCGCCTCCCAGGTTCACGCCATTCTCCTGCCTCAGCCTCCCGAGTAGCTGGGACTACAGGCGCCCGCCACCTCGCCCGGCTAGTTTTTTGTATTTTTAAAGTAGAGACGGGGTTTCACCGTGTCAGCCAGGATGGTCTCGATCTCCTGACCTCGTGATCCGCCCATCTCGGCCTCCCAAAGTGCTGGGATTACAGGCTTGAGCCACCGCGCCCGGCTTTTCTTTTTCTTTTTTTGTTTTTAGGCTAGTCAAGTGAAGCAGTGGGAGAAGAGAATGAACCAAGAAATCTGTAGTTGGTTGTGATCAAAAGTTGCATTTTATTTTTGTTTACAATGATATACAGAAACTCCCCTCTGTCCCCTTTATTTTGTTTTTTGCTTTGGTCTGTTATCCAGCAACCTTGTCAAATTCTCCTACTATTTTTAATAGTTTTCCCATATATATTCTTTTTTTTTTTTTTTTTGAGACGGAGTCTCACGCTGTTGCCCAGGCTGGAGTGCAGTGGCGCGATCTCGGCTCACTGCAAGCTCCGCCTCCTGGGTTCACGCCATTCTCCTGCCTCAGCCTCCTGAGTAGCTAGGACTACAGGCGCCCGCCACCGCGCCCGGCTAATTTTTTGTATTTTTAGTAGAGACGGGGTTTCACTGTGGTCCCGATCTCCTGACCTTGTGATCCGCCCGCCTCGGCCTCCCAAAGTGCTGGGATTACAGGCTTGAGCCACCGCGCCCGGCCATATATTCTTAATATTCTACGTGGAGAGTTATACTATATATAATGATGAATTTGTTTTAACCTTCTAAATCCTTACACTGTTTTTCTTGACTTCTTGCATAGTCTAGGATCTTAAGTTCAATGTTGAATAGAAGCAGTGACAACAAACATCCTTTTCTCATTCCAGGCATTAATAAGAATATTTCTACTACTTCACTCTTAAGTATGATGGTTGCTGTATGTTCTTGGAGATTATTACTACCAGGTTAAGAAACAGATTTTTAGCTGTTTTTTGTTGTTGTTGCTGTTTTGTTTTTTGTTTTGTTTTGTTAATCTTAAAGAAGTATCAAAATTTGTCAATGCCCTTTCTATTTTTGTCCTTTAATTTGTCCGTGTGGTATATTATATTAATAGATTCTCTCACCTTAATCCATCTTTACATCCCTGGGATAATGTCTGCTTAGTGACATATTGCTGGATTCTATTTACAGATGTTTTATTTAGGATGTTTTCTTCTATGTGTATAACCAATAATGAGCTATAATCTTCTTTTTTCTTGACTTTCTTCTCAAGTTTTGATATGAAAATTACACATTGGCCGGGCGCGGTGGCTCAAGCCTGTAATCCCAGCACTTTGGGAGGCCGAGACGGGCGGATCACGACGTCAGGAGTTCGAGACCATCCTGGCTAACACGGTGAAACCCCGTCTCTACTAAAAAATACAAAAAACTAGCCGGGCGAGGTGGTGGGCGCCTGTAGTCCCAGCTACTCGGGAGGCTGAGGCAGGAGAATGGCGTAAAAACCCGGGAGGCGGAGCTTGCAATGAGCTGAGATCCGGCCACTGCACTCCAGCCTGGGCGACACAGCAAGACTCCGTCTCAAAAAAAAAAAAAAAAAAAAAAGAAAATTACACATTAAGCATCATAATGAGTAAGTTTTCTGTTTCTCTAGTATTTGGAAACATTTGTAGATAATAAGAATTATCAGGCTGGGTGTGGTGGCTCACGCCTTTAATCCCAATACTTTGGGAGGCTGAGGCAGGTGGATCACAAGGTTATGAGATCAAGACCATCCTGGCTAACATGGTGAAACCGTGCCTCCATTAAAAATACAAAAAAATTAGCCGGGCGTGGTGGTGGGAGCCTGTAGTCCCAACTGCTTGGGAGGCTGAGGCAGGAGAATGGCGTGAACCCAGGAGGCGGAGCTTGCAGTAAGCCGAGATTGCACCACTGCACTCCAGCCTGGGCGACAGAGTGAGACTCTGTCTCAAAAAAAAAAAAAAAAAAAAAAAAAAAATCAGATCTTTGAAGCTTGATAAAACTCATCTGTAAAATTTTCTGACCTTGATGCTTTCCCTGAGTATATTCTTAAATGTTGATTCTGCTACTTTAACAATTACAAGTTTGTTTAATCAGCTTGAGTGAGTTTATTAACTTGTATTATTTTAGAAAGTTAATCATTTGGCCTAAGTAATTGAATGTAATGGCATCAGTTGTCCATAGTTTTATCTTTTGAACTTTTTATACTGTCTATGTTATATCCTGTTTTTCTTTCCTAATATTATTTACTTCTGCCTCAACTCTTATTTTCCTTGAAAAATTTCACCAGATGAGTTTTGTTGTTGTTGTTGTTGTTTTGGGTTTTTTTGGTTTTTTTTAGAGAGAGTCTCCTTCCGTTGCCCAGGCTGGAGGGCAGTGGTGAAATCTCGGCTCACTACAACCCCTTCCACCTGGATTCAAGTGATTTGCTGTCCTCAGCCTCCCAAGTAGCTGGGATTACAGGTGCGCACCACCACGCCCAGCTAATTTTTGTGTTTTTAGTAGAGACAGGATTTCACCATGTTGGGCAAGCTGGTCTCAAACTCCTGACCTCAGATGATTCAGCTCCCTCAGCCTCCCGAAGTGCTGGAATTACAGGTGTGAGCCACTGTGCCCAGCTTTACCAGATGATAGTCTACATTACTGGTGTTTGTAGAGATTCCGCTTCAATTTTGTTTATACTTCCTATTGCTTCCTTGCTTTCTTTTTTTGTTTGTCTGTTTGTTTGTTTGAGACAGAGTCTCACTTTGTCGCCTAGGCTGGAGCGCAATGGCACAATCTCGGCTCACTGTTCCCTCCGCCTCCCAGGCTCAAGCAATTCTCCTGCCTCAGCCTCCCCAGTAGCTGGGATTACAGACGCACGCCACCACACCCAGATAATTTTTGTATTTTTAGTAGAGATGGGGTTTCACCATGTTGGTCAGGCTGGTCTTGAACTCCTGGCCTCAAATGATTGGCCTGTCTCAGCCTCCCAAAGTGCTGGGATTACAGGCATGAGCCATTGCGTCTGGCCTTGCTTCTTTGCTTTCTATTCATTAACTTGAACTGCTATCTTATTTCCAGCCTTCTACTTTATTTGGGATGACTCTGTTTTGTTTTGTTTTGTTTTCTAACTTGTATTGGATATTTAGTTTATTTATTTGTTAATATTTTCTATTTTCTAATGTATGCATCTTAAGACTATTGGTTCTTCCCAAATCCTTTCTCAACTGCATTTGACAAGTTTTAGTATGTAGTGTTCTCATTGTTGGTTAAGTTCAAAATACATTCTGACTTACACATCTATTTATTCTTTCATTCTTTGTTTGTTTTTTATTTTTGTAGAGACGGGGTCTTGCTATGTTGCCCAAGATAGTCTCAAACTCCTGGCCTCAAGTGATCCTCCCACCTCTCATTGCTTACTTTAAAAGGTATTTTAATATTCCAAATGTATAAGGTAATTGGCTGCCACTTTATTATTTTCTAATTTCATTATATTTGTTCAAACTATTTGGTTATTTGAAATAGATTCCTCAAACTTTGTTGAGATTTGCTCCATGGCCTACTATGTCAATTTTGAAAATGTTCCATGTGCCTGAAAAGAATGTGAGTTCTCTAACTGTTGGTGCAGGGTTCCATACATGTCCATTTAATCTAGCTTGTTAATAAAGTAGTTTAAACCTTAGTAAACTTTTTTTTTTTTTTTTTTTAGAGACGGAGTCTTGCTCTGTTGCCCAGGCTTCAGTGCAGTGGCATGATCTTGGCTCACTGCAAGCTCCGCCTCCTGGGTTCAGGCCATTCTCCTGCCTCAGCCTCCCGAGTAGCTGGGACTACAGGCGCCCACTACCACTCCCGGCTAATTTTTTTTTTGTATTTTTAGTGGAGACAGGGTTTCACCATATTAGCCAGGATGGTCTTGATCTCCTGACCTTGTGATCCACCTGCCTCGGCCTCCCAAAGTGCTGGGATTACAGGCGTGAGCCACTGCGCCCAGCCTTTTTTTTTTTTTTTTTTTTTTTTTTGAGATGGAGTCTCGTTCTGTTGCCCAGGCTGGAGTGTAGTGGTGCAATTTCAGCTCACTGCAACCTCCATCTCCTGGGTTCAAGCGATTATCCTGCCTCAGCCTCCCTAGTAGCTGGGATTACAGGCACACACCACCATGCCCAGCTAATTTTTGTAGTTTTAGTAGAGACAGGGTTTCACCATGTTGGCTAGGCTGGTCTCGAACTCCTGACCTCAAGTGATCTGCCTGCCTTGGCCTCCCAAAGCACTGAGGATTACAGCCCTGAGCTACCATGCCCGGCCAAATGTATCGTTATTCTTGATATATTTGTACTTATTTCTATAATTTCTATAGTTTCTGTTTACTTTCTTTGCTTTTCTCCCCACTCCTTTCTGCTTTCTGTTAAATTTTTCTGCCTTCTGCCTTTCTGCCATACTGCTAAATTTTTCTTTAGGGCTCCATTTGCTTCACTAGTTTAGAAATTATACATGCTATTTATCTTTCTCACTGGCAATCCCCAAAATTTTAGATATTCACATGTTATTTGACAAAGTCAAAAGTTGATTATTCTGTTCACCTGAACAATTCAAGAACTTCGGTGTGCTTTAATTTTTAGTGCATCATTTTCATTTACAAGTTATGGTTACCTAGTATAGTATATCCCTCTTGAACCAAGAGTTATATAAGAGAGTATTTGTCTTCTTTACACATTTGGGTAGAAGAGCCTTGTTATTTTGTGATATTGTAAGTCTAGTATTACCACATTGCAATTAGAAAATGTGACATATGTTATTTCTACCATGTAAATTTTGTTCAGGGTTTTTGTTTTTTGTTTTGAGATAGGGTCTCACTCTGTCACCCAGGCTGGAGTACGGTAAGGCAATCTTGACTCCCAGGCTCAAGTGATCCTCCCATATCAGCCTCCTGAGTAGCTGGAGCTACAGGTGTACACCACCATGCTTAACAATTTTTTTCATTTTTTTACAGAGATAGGATCTCCCTATTGCCCAGGCTGGTCTCAAACTCCTGGGCTCAAGTGATCTGTCCATCTGGGCCTTCCAAAGTGCTGGGATTACAGGTGTGACTGCTACACCCGGCCCAATTGTTTGATATAATAGACATATCTAGTCTTGGTTCTATTATTTTCTTTTATGTTTTCTGTTTTCATAATTTAATTCTTTCACAATGTAATTTGTTTTCTTTTCTTTTTTGGTGATTCCAATATTTGCAGAAGTTTGTGTTTTTGTGACATTTTATAATTAAAAATGATTACTTTAGAAAATATGTGTTTTAGCAAGGCACGGTGGCTCAGCCTGTAATTCCATCACTTTGGGAGGCCAAGGCGCCTGGATCACCTGAGGTCAGGCATTTGAGACCAGCCTGGCCAATATGGCAAAACCCCGTCTCTACTAAAAATACAAAAATTAGCCAGGCATGGTGGCCGGTGCCTGTAATCCCAGCTATTCGGGAAGCTGAAGCAGGAGAATCGCTTGAATCCGGGGAGTGGAGGTTGCAGTGAGCCGAGACCGCGACATTGCACTCCAGCCTGGGTGGCAGAGCCAGACTTCCTCTTAAAAAAAGGCTGTGCGCGGTGGCTCACGCCTGTAATCCCAGCATTTTCGGAGGCCAAGGCAGGCGGATCACAAGGTCAGGGGATCAAGACCATCTTGGCTAACACAGTGAAACCCCGTCTCTACTAAAAATACAAAAAAATTAGCCAGGCGTGGTGGCGGGCGCCGTAGTCCCAACTGCTCCGGAGGATGAGGCAGGAGAATGGCGTGAACCCAGGAGGCGGAGGCTGCAGTGAGCCGAGATCGCGCCACTGCACTCCAGCCTGGGTGACAGAGGGAGACTCTGTCTCAAAAAAACAAAAAAGCAAACAAATACATACAGATAGAAAGATACATGATTTGCAAATATATATATAATATATATTTTGTATATTTTATATATATAATATATATATATACTTTCTGCAAATCATGTATCTGTTAAGGGAATTGTATCCAGAATATACAAAGGACTTACTATTCAAATAATAAAAAGATGAAAACTAAAGGTAACAATTTTTTTTTTTTTTTTTTTGAGATGGAGTTTCGCTCTTGTTGCCCAGGCTGGAATGCAGTGGTGTGATCTTGGCTCACTGCAACCTCTGCCTCCCAGGTTCAAGCAATTCTCCTGCCTCAGCCTCCCTAGTAGCTGGGATTACAGGCATGTGCCACCATGCCTGGGTTTCTTCATATTGGTCAGGCTGGTCTCGAACTCCCAACCTCAGATGATCTGCCCGCCCTGGCCTCCCAAAGTGCTGGGATTACAGGCATGAGCCACCGTGCCTGGCCCATAAATGATTTGAATAGACATTTCTCCTAAGAAGATATATGAATGGCTTTCTATGTTATGGTCTACATATTGTGGCCCCATAAAATTCATGTGTTGAACCCCCAATGAGATAGTATTTGGAGATAGAGCCTTTATGAAAGTAATTAGGGTAAATGAGGTCATAAGGATAGGGTCCTGCAAGAAGAGAGCCCTCATCTGGAGTCAAACCGTCTGGCACCTTGATCTTGGACGTCCTAACCTCCAGAACAGTGAAGTGAGAAATTCCTGTCTAAGCCACCCAGTCTATGGTGTTTTTTTGTTTTTGTTTTTTTGTTTCGTTTTGGTTTTTTTAAGGTGGAGTCTTGCTGTGTCACCCAGGCTGGAGTTCAGTGGTGTGATCTTAGCTCACTGCAACCTCCGTCTCGTCTCCCGGGTTCAACCAATCCTCCTGCCTCGGCCTCCTGAGTGGCTGGGATTACAGGTGTGTGCCACCACACCTGGCTAATTTTTTTTGTATTTTTAGTAGAGACAGGGTTTCTCCAGGTTAGCCAGGCTGGTCTTGAACTCCTGACCTCAGGTGATCCACCCACTTCGGTCTCCCAAAGTGCTGGGATTACTGGTGTAAACCACCATGCCCAGCCAATCTATGGTATTTTGTTACTGCAGCTCAAGCTAATACATCCTGGAATCGCTGTAATGAAAAAGATCGATAATAACAGATGTTGTTGAAGATGTGGAGAAATTGAAACCCTCAGACATTGCTAGTGGGACTGTACAATGTTGCAAGCACTTTAGAAAATGGGTTTTCAGTTCCTCAAAATGTTAAACATAGGCTTCCTATATGACCCAGCAACTCTACTCCTAGGCATCTATCCAAGAGAAATATGTGGAAAACATATGTACACACAAAAACTTGTACATGAATGTTCATAGAAGCACTATTCATAATAGCCAAAAAGTAGAACTAACCCAAACGTCCATCAATTGATACATATACAAAATGTGAAATATCCATACAATAAAATATCATTCACTGATGAAAAAGAATGAAGTACCAATACATGCTTATGACATGAATTAACCTTGGAAACATTATGCTAACTGAAATTAGCCAGACACAAAAGGGCAAATATTGTGTGAGGCCAATTATAGGAGACACCCAGAATAGTCTAATTCATAGATGGAGAAAGCAGAATAATGGTTATGAGGAGCTGTGAGTGAAGGGAAATAGAGTGACTGCTAATGGGTATGGTCTTTTGGAGTGACAAAAATGTTCTAAAATCACATTGTGGTGATGATGGCACAACTCTGTGAATATACTAAATTGAATTTGTATTATACATTTTAAATGGTTACTTTTGGACCGGACATGGTGACTCACACCTATAATCTCAGCACTTTGGGAGGCTGATGTGGGTGGATCACTTGAACCTAGGAATGCAAGACCAACCTGAGCAACATGGCCAAACACCATCTCTACCAAAAAAAAAAAAAATGCAAAAATTAGCTGGGGTGGTGGCACACGCCTGTAGTCCCAACTACTTGGGAGGTTGAGGTGGGAGGAGCCGGAGGTTGTGGTGAGCTGAGATAGCACCACTTCACTCTAGCCTGGGCAACAGACCCAGACCCTGTCTCAAATAAATAAATAAATACATACATACATACATGGGTACCTTTACAATTTGTAAATTATATCTCAATAAAAATGTTAAAAATGAAAAAGAAGAGATAATATATGCTTTTTAAAAATTAAAAAAAACCCATAAACTTCTACAACCTTCAAACATGGAAGCAAGGCAAAAAATATGAAGTGTTGGCGAAGCAGTAGAGGAATTTGGATTCTCATGCATTCCTGGTGGGAGCATAACTTAGTCCAACAACTTAGGAAAACTTTCTGGCAATATCTACTAAATCAGAAGATATGTGTGTATATATATATATATATATATCTTATACCAGAAATTTCACCCCTAAGTATATACCAACAAAAATTGTTATATAATTAGATAACAAAAGACGTGCTAAAATTTTCATGGTAGTACTCCCTTTTTTTTTTTCTTGAGACAAAGTCTCACTCTGTCACCAAGCTGGAGCGCAGTGGCACGATCTTGGCTCACTGCAACCTCCGCCTCCCAGGTTCAAGCGATTCCCCTGTCTCAGTATCCCAAGTAACTGGGACTACAGGCATGTGCCACCACACCCGGCTAATTTTTGCATTTTAGTAGAGATGGGGTTTCACCATGTTGGCCAGGATGGTCTCGATCTCCTGACCTCCCCACCTTGGCCTCCCAAAGTGCTGGGATTACAGGCATGAGCCACCGCACCCAGCCATGTAGCACTATTTGTAATAGCCCCAAACTGGAAACAATCCAAAAGTCCATTAACAATAAAAGAAAACCAAAATGTGATATAGTTACACAATGGAGCAACGTACAGCAGTAAAAAAAGGGAACTACTGACCTACTCATTCTCAAGAGTATATGAGAGGATGTGGCTTTACTAAATTAAAAGAGTAGGCTGGGCCTGGTGGCTCATGCCTGTAATCCCAGCACTTTGGGAGGATGAGGTGGGCAGATCACTTGAGGTCAGGAGTTTGAGACCAGCCTGGCCAACATGGTGAAACCCCATCTCTACTAAAAATACAAAAATTATCTGGGCAGAGGCCGGCTGCGGTGGCTCACACCTGTAATCCCAGCACTTTGGGAGGCCGAGGCGGGCAGATCACGAGGTCAGGAGTTCAAGATCAGCCTGACCAACATGATGAAACCCCGTCTCTACTAAAAATGCAAAACTTAGCTGGGCGTGGTGATGCGTGCCTGTTATCCCAGCTACTCAGGAGGCTGAGGCAGGAGAATCACTTGAACCAGGGAGGCCGAAGTTGCAGTGAGCCGAGATCTTGCCACTGCACTCCAGCCTGGGTGACAGAGTGAGACTCTGTCTCAAAAAAGAAAAAAAAAAAAAAAAATTAATGGGCATGGTGGCACACACCTGTAGTCTCAGCTACTCGGGAGGTTGAGGCAGGAGAATCACTTGAACCCAGAGGTGGAGGTCGCAGTGAGCTGAGATCATACCACTGCACTCCAGCGTGGGCGACAGAGCGAGACTCTGTCTCAAAACAAAACAAAACCAAAAAAAGGACTAAATCAAGACTGAGGAAGATACAGGATCTGGGAAACAAGGATCCAACACAATAGGAAGAAAAATAATTCTCCAGAAAGATGATGTTGGAAGATTCTCAGGGCAAGAGCTGCTCAGCATAGCTGAGGGTCACCTATCCTGACTGGAACCCATCGGGAAGCTGCAGGAACGATTTATTTACGGAGAAGGAACTGACTGAGTGCCTAATGACCTTACTGAAATGAGAATTTCAAAACTAGGGAAAAGTTTAGGATAAAGCTGGTAAAAAGTACTGTTCAGAGAAAATTATGCAAATGGAGGAAAAAGTATTAAGTCTGGGGTAGGGAAGTGAAGGTGGGGCAGGGAGGAATGTTCCATAGAAGAGGGAGAATATTCACAGGATACCGCTTGGCCTAGCAGTGGATAATGTTTACATAGTCATAACACTGAAATGCCAATTATTTTTCTTTTTCTTTGAGACAGAATCTTGCTCTGTCACCCAGGCTGAAATGCAGTGGTGTGATCTCGGCTCACTGCAACCTCTGCCTCCCAGGTTCAAGCAATTCTCTTGCCTCAGCCTTCCAAGTAACTGGGATTACAGGCACACACCACCAAGCCCAGCTAATTGTTACATTTTTGGTAGATACGGGGTTTTAACATGTTGGCCAGGATGGCCTTGAACTCCTGACCTCAAGTGATCCACCTACCTTGGCTTCCCAAAGTGCTGGGATTACGGGCATGAGCCACAGCGCCTGGCTGCCAAATATTTTTGTAAGTACTTTTACGGGTAACTTTATTTTGAGATAAAGGGAATGAAAAACAGATTTGCTGGGCGCGGTGGCTCAAGCCTGTAATCCCAGCACTTTGGGAGGCCAAGACGGGCGGATCACGAGGTCAGGAGATCGAGACCATCCTGGCTGACACAGTGAAACCCCGTCTCTACTAAAAAATACAAAAAAAAAAAACTAGCCGGGCGAGGTGGCGGGCGCCTGTAGTCCCAGCTACTCGGGAGGCTGAGGCAGGAGAATGGCGTGAACCCGGGAGGCGGAGCTTGCAGTGAGCCAAGATCACGCCACTGCACTACAGCCTGGGCGGCAGAGCGAGACTCTGTCTCAAAAAAAAAAAAAAAAAAAAAAAAGAAAGAAAAACAGATTTGTATACCAAGGGCTGTGTGTGTGTGTGTGTGTGTGTGTGTGTGTGTGTAAGAGCCCATATTAATTCTTCATCTCCCATATTGTGAAATCACTAGATAACACCTAAAAGGGGAAATTCAAGAAGTGGTATTATAAGCATATTATTTAGAAACATGGTAAGTATCAAAAGAATGAGGAAAAGTAGTTAAAAGCATTGATCTGGGAAATGGGAAATTGAAGTGGAATGTGTGTGGGGTGACTTGTTGGGACGGTGAGGAGCAGCTGGGATTTTTCTTTATAACAAACTACAGAATTTTTTGACTCTACACTGTGTGTGTATATAATTTTTGGAAAAAAAGAAACAAAATGAGAGTGATCACTTCTAATATGAGGTTATAGAAAAAAAAGAGAGAATGTATAGCCAACTAGTTGAATAGTGCCAAGGAAACAGGAAAGAAGCCATTATTACATTTGTTAGCAGGGGCCCATTGGTGACACTTGAAAAGAACAACTTCATTCCACTAACAGGCATTAAAACAGATAGTGACGAACATTAATCCCACTTAACTAACATTTTCTCCAAGTATTGCACATATTTTAATTAATAAATAATTTTAGTTTTTTGTTTTGGTTTTGGTTTGTTTTTTATCTCCCTTTCTTCTTATTATTTTTTGTTTTTGAGGCGGAAGTCTCACTTTGTCGCCAGGCTGGAATGCAATGGCGCAATCTCTGCTCACTGCAACCTCTGCCTCCTGGGTTCAAGCGATTCTCCTGCCTCAGCCTCTCAAGTAGCTGGGACTACAGGCATGCACCACCATGCCCAGCTAATTTTTGTATTTGTATTTGTATTTGTATGTATGTATGTATGTATGTATGTATGTATGTATGTATTTTTGAGACAGAGTTTCACTCTTGTCGCCCAGGCTGGAGTGCAATGACATGATCTCGGCTCACCACAACCTCTGCCTCCTGGGTTAAAGCAATTCTCCTGCCTCAGCCCCCTGAGTGCTGGGATTACAGGCATGTGCCACCACGCCAGGCTAATTTTGTGTTTTTAGCAGAGAAGGGGTTTCTCCATGTTGGTCAGGCTGGTCTCGAACTCCTGACCTCAAGTGATC